>NC_087580.1:42305004-42612682 GCF_036250125.1 Pseudopipra pipra
ATGGACCGGGAGACGATCTTGTGAACACAGTGGCTGAATTCCACCGTAAGGAGCTTTCTACGTCTCCTCAGGACGGTGCCGCGCCTGTGTACCCGGCGCCGGGTGCCTGCGCAGCCGTGTCTGGTCCGCCCACTGTGGGTGCCTGCGGAGCGGCGCCGGGTCCGGCGGTCCCGAGCGGTGTTGTGGGGGGGTAGCGGGCTGGTAGTGGCGGCCGCGGTGTCAGGCGGTGCAGTGGGGGGGCTGTCTGTGTTCTCCCCTGTTTTACACCCCCCCCAAACCCTCCCCTTCCTCCTCCCCAGAACGTGTCCATCTGCAGCCGTTCCTTCCCTCCTGTGTATCATTCTTTCTCAGCAGACCACGTAGATAACTTGCAACATAAGGAGAGCAAAGGCAATTTGACTTCTTTTCCTGATTTTTCTCCGAAAAAATCCGACATCTATTCCCCCTCCTCCCCCTCCCTCCCTCCCTTTCCCCCGTCCTCCGACAAGTGCTAGTGAAAGCTCCCTTAACGAAGCAATACTTGCTTCTAGGGGGGCCGAGTGCTCAAGAGAACCAGGAGACGCAGGGGGGGCAGAGGGCGGGAAGAGGTGAAGAAGGGAGGACAAAATGCAGAAGTGGTTCTGTTGCGTTATGACAAATAGAGTGTCCTTGCTCTATGAAAAAGGTTGAAAATTTTCAAGGTAATATCCTGTCCGTTCCCGTCGTCTTTGTCTTTTGCATGGAGAGTTGTACAAGATTTACAAGTTAATATTAGCAAATATGCCATAAATGCCCTTTAAGTTGTGAGACTGATGAGAACTACACAGCCAATAACTGCTTGAAATCTGTGTGATTGAGGAGAGTGTTTGAGGTGGCCACCTGAATGCATGATTGGAAAAACACTGTGTGAGAGAGAGAAGCTGCATGAAGGTGTAACTGTGTAAACTTACAAATACTTTCTGCTGGTGTCAAGATTTTAGGGATGTGTAACATGATTCTGTTGAACCATAGTGACTCCTTATTCTGAATGGTATATGAATTCTTCAAATTCCCACCATGACTAATTCCACTCTTAGGAAGACTGGTGAGGTTTTAGTTATTTCAAGACTAGCCCTGTCTGGCTAGCCATATGATCAGGACTGAAGTTAAATAAGAGATTTTACACAAATTTGGTGTTCTATTTCAGCCTTGTTTCAAAGGTTTATAGTGGTTAAATCTCAGGTGGAGCCTTTCCCCTGGTGCTGGTTTTTTTCATGTGTCATGCTGCCCATGGGCTGTAGCTGTGTGGGCTGTGCAGGAGGCAGGGTCGTTTGAACTTTTCTGTGTTTTCCAGGGTTTAAATCAAGGGTTATCGATGTTGCTGCCCTGCTTGATCAGCCTGTTGGGGGGGGCCCTGCAGACTGTCAGGGCCATCCTGCGTCCTTTCTCAGAAGCATCTACAGTGTTACAGATAGTGTGTCTCTAGGCCTCCTGACTGGAGACCAGAGTACACCAGTTATGTTGATCAGTGTGGCCAGGGCTGTGATGTCGTTTCAGGGAGTCCTTGTGTCTTCTCTTCGGGGCTCCTTTCATGCGGCAGCTGGTGACAATATTCATTGTGAAACAGCTCGTCCTTCATCCTTGGGACGTGCCCTGCCTGTGGCAGCTGTGTTTTCAGAAAAATGTCCTCAATGCTTGTGACTGCTGCTTGTTCTGTACCAGACGTACTGATCACATAATCTGACTGGTGGGTGTTTAGCATTGTACGAAGGCAGCGTGGGTTAAGTGCCTTGTTAATCAGCCATTCTAGTAGCACAATTGCGGGATTTGGGGATTTTTTGTTCATGTTGCAGTCATTGATGCTAACTGTACGAGGCAGATTTGTGCTATGGTCTCCACACCTTATCCTTCAGTGACAATTCCTAAAGGGACACGAATAGCTCAATTGGTATCTTTTCTGAGTTGTGTTCCCCAAGCAGAGCCTCGTGAGCGTCGGGATGGAGGATTTGGTTCTACTGATGCACCACAAGTCTTTTGGTCGGTGCCAATCTCTGCACAACGTCCACAGCTGACCTGCGCTCTCTACGATACTCGAAGCTTGCTGTCTGTTGTCCAGGCGGACGAACTTCTGCATTCGGGACCTGACGTAACTATCATTGCACGGACATCCTGGGCGGCCTCCTGGCCTGTGCTCACGTCAGGGGTTTGGGTTGTGAGACTAGGAGGTACTGCTCAGAATTTTCTTTTAGAACATACAGATCCTGTGTGATTTCAGCAGTGGCTCATACCTACAGAACAGCTGTTGGCTCTGCAACAGCTTGTTAAAGACCGGTTTGATGCTGATCACATTGAACCATCTCAGAATTCTTTAATCACCCCTGTCTTTGTGATGAAGAAAAAATCTGTGAAATGAAGGCTGTTGTATGGTCTCAGACGGGTGGGGCGGTCATGGTTACCATGTCAGTATTGGTTTATTGACCCCTTCTATGCTTTCTGCTGAATAACCCATTGTTATTATTAATTTGACAGGTTGCTTTTTCACAATCCAGTTAGACCCCAGTTATAGAGAAGGAAAAAAATCGCATTTTCAGTTCCATCTATTAATCGTGCAGAACCCTACAAGTGTTATACATAGAAAACCCTCTCCCAGGAAATGACAATATTCCTATAATTTGTCAGTGGTTTATGATTCCAACATTGTCTCCTGTAATTTTCTGACTGTCTTTTGTTGTCATTATATAGGTAATATTTCTGCTGGCTGTGGCCACTGAGGATCAGTTGGGTGTGTTGGAAACTGAAACCAGAAAGAGTCTACAATCCTTTGGCCTAGTAGTTGCTCCTGAGAAGGTGCAGCGAGAGGAACCCTGGAAGTATTTAGGGTTCAAAATTACACGGAAAGTAGTTATTCCTCAGCCAGTTCAATTGGATACTGATGTCAAAACTCTTACTGACGTACAAAAGCTATTAGGGTCTTTGAATTGGATTAGGTCCTATTTGGAAATGGCAAACGCCCAGCTGGCACCTCTATTTGACCTACTCAAACATTCTGACAATCCTCAGGAACCAAGGGAACTGACTAAAAGAGCAGTTCAAACCATCCAGCGAGTAGAGCAGGTTTTACATTCTAAATTTGTTTCACGAATTGATCATTGTTAAATTGTCTAATTTTTTATTTTTTTATTTTTGCAGATCACAGTGTTCCTTTTGGGGCATTGGTACAGTGGTTTGACCATTGGTCTGATCTACTGCACATCATAGAGTGGCTATTTTTTGCCTTATCTGGCTCAAAAAACTGCTCCTGGATTGTTTGAGCTCATAGCTCAAATCATCATTGAGGTTAGAAAAAGGTGTGTAGAGTGTTCTGGCAGAAATCCAGCACGCATTGTTGTACCTGTACAATCTCGTTACTTTGAGTGGTGCCTTGAAAACAAATGTGAATTGCAAGCTGCTTTAGCTGGGTTCCACGGCCAAATTTCTTATCATTTACCTTCACATTCCCTTCTTAAGATTTTTTTTTAGGGCAATTCCAATTGGACAAAAACATTACACAGCGCAGAGCCCCTTGATGGCCTTACAGTCTTTGCAGACAGCTCGAGGAAGACAAGTGAAGCTGCAGTAGTGTGGAAAGCAGAATGTGGATGACAACATCAAATTGTTCATCAAGAGGGTTCTCCTCAAATTATGGAATGTCGAGCTGTAACTCTTGCTTTTCAGTTATTTTCTATTCGGTCTTTAAATGTTATTACTGACTCTGCATATGTTGTTAATTTGTTACAGTGACTTGATCAGGTGGTGTTGTATTGTCCATTTCCAGGTCTTATTTTTCAAACGTTGTTTGTACTCTAAAGAACTCCTTTGCAGAGGCTTGTTCCAGCAGGTTTGCTATGCTTCGATCCAGCGCAGCTTTATGGTTTTTCACCTCTTTTAGAGTTTTGGGAAAAACACGCTGTGGTTTGCCAAAAGCCTCCTCCAAACTGATGATCTTGTGGTCCCTGTGGGAGCTGAGGACAGAGCACAGCATGCAGAAGCCTTCTGATGTTGATTTAGCTTGATTCATTCTATTGCTCGCTCAGTTGTTGTCTCTTGTCCAGATTGTCGTAGTGCCTGTACTCCTGTCTATTCTAGTACTAACCCTTGAGGTCTTACAGCCTTACAGATTTGGCAATCGGATGATATTCAAGTCAATGAAATTGGTAATTTGGACCATGTCCATGTGTCCATTGGCATGTCTTCCCATGTGGTGGTTACTAATACACATACTAAACAAAAGGTCATGGTGTCATTGCTGCATTTGAAGTGCCCGCTCGGGTGCAGGTGGACAATGAACTACCTTGTGTCTGTAAATCTGTCCAAGTTTTCTTTGCCTTGTGGAAGGTCACTCATGTTACGGCTGTTTCACATTCTCCTACAGGACAGGCTATTGTGGAGAGGATGTATGGTGCCCTGAAGTAATTGCTTTAATTACAGACAGGGGGAATTGTGGGGAATTTCAACTGGACCAAGACTCTAAGATGGAAAAAAAAGCCGACTGAGAATGGAGGCCTTGGTCCTGACAACATGTTGATGCACCCTGAGAAGAGGAGAAAAACACTAGGAGAAAGCTGTCCCATGAGAACAAGGACTTATTTTGAACAAAGTGGCTGAGAAAAATATAAACATTAAAGGAAAACAAGAACAGATGTGCAGAGATGTTATGAGAAAGTAGAACTAAGAAAGTCCACCTATTAGCCGCAAGAATTATAGTTTGTGTATTTGAATTGACCTATCTGTGTAATATACGTATGCCTAAAGAGCTGTATTTAAAGAACTGTAAACTGCAGCTCTGTGGCTGCTGCTGCTTCCTTTTCTTTCCAATAAACTTTCTTGCTGAATATTTTGTGTTGCGGTCTGTTCCAACAGCGACAGTCACCCAAACCAGTCTCTCCTCTGACCTTCATCCACAAAAGTTCACCCAATTTGTTCATCCCCTAGAGCAGCTGCACAGGTCCCAGAAGCTCCTTCCTGCTGAGGACACGTCTCTCCTGCTCTTTCTCTCCTGTGTCTCCTTGGCCTTCTCTCCCAACCCATCACAGCCCTGCAACCTGGGAACTGTCTCAGCATGCCTGGGCTGTTATTGCCTGCAAGTGGAATGAAGAGAGACTTGGGGCTGCAGCTCCTCCTGCCTGTGCCCCACACGCAGGGCATTGGGGCCTGTCTGGCTGCAGCCCCTCAGTGGGGCACCGGGGTAAGAACAGACTTGCAGTGGGGAAACTGCTCTGAAAGCCCCGAGAGCTGGGGTGTGCAGAGGCTTTGCTGACAATGGCCTTGGGGGTGGACGTGCTGGGACTCAGGCCCAGGGGGAAAATCACAGGCCTGATCCCTGAGGAGATCAGCACATGCTGCTGAAATGTTGGGGGAGAGAAGAGCCAGCAGAGGGAAGAAACAAGTGGGGACAGCCTGGGCTGATGTGCTTTGGACTCGTGCCTGGCCCGGCCTTGGCTGGGCAGAGAAGGGACAGCCTTTGTGTCCCTGCAGGGCTGGGATTCACTCCCTGCCCCAAAGGCCCCCAATGTGTCTGAGAAGCCCTGGGTGGTGCCTCTCACAGAACTGACTCCATTTGGTCACCTGAGCACCTCTAGGGGCTGTCCTGGACAGAAGGAACAGTGACAGGTTCCCCTGTCCTACATGTGGGCCTCTTCTGCCACTGAAGTTGGCCAAAGCAATGTCCCAGCAGCCTCCAAGAAGATCCCACAGCTGCTGCCCTGTCCCTAGGAACTGCTGCATTGGAGCCTGCAGTTCCCAGCAGGAATCTCGGTCACCTCTGGCCCCTCAGAAGGAACCAGGGGTTTGTTTCCCAGCAGGTCACTCCTGGCTTTGGTCTTCATTCATTCCCAGGGGAACTGGGACAAGGAGTCACCTGCAGGTGCCTGTTTTGGGCCCACTGAAGTGGGGCAGGAGGAATCCCAGCCCATGGGGGTTGTGGAGGGAGCTGAGTGTCCTTCTGGCCCCAGGTCTGCAGAGCCACAAGGAGACACCTCTGTTGACTCAGCTGAGTCCCTTCCCTCAGTGCAGGTGAAGGAGATCCCTCCTGGGCACTGGTTGGGTTTCCTGTCTAATGATGGGACATGAAAAGGGGACTCTTGAACTTAACTCTGTGCCTGTCTGGAGAAATGACAGTGCTGAAAGAAGTGTGTGTGCCCAGCTGAGAGAAGGAACATCATTATTTCCTTCAGCTGTGTGCCAGCAGGTTCCCCTGGAGCCCCAGGGACAGCTGGAGGGAGCCCAGAGGGGCAGAGCAAGGGCTGCCTGGGGCTGTTGCTGTGCTGCTGAGCTGGGCCAGGCTCCTGGCACACAGGGAGCTCCTGGCAACCAAGAAGAGCTTCAAAGAGACAGCTCTGCCCAGGAGGAGCTCCTCTGCACAGCCCAGTAGAGCTGAGGGCCCTGCCTGCAGCACCCAGGGCACAGGAGAGAAGGCAGAGAGATGAGAGGCAGCCTGGGCTGGGAGGTGACTGAGCTCTCACTATGCCAGAAACCTTCCCAGGATTTGAAGGAAGAATTCTCTGGCTGTAGGAAAGTTAAACTTGCCTTCCTGGAGGGATCTCCTAAAGCTGGCACATCCCACAGCTTCTAGGATCTTTCAGCAGGACTCTCCCAGTTGCTGCAGTGCAGGGGAAGTGGCCATATGGCAGAGCAGGGCAGGAGCTGCAGGCAGCAAGGGCAGAGAGGAGAAGGGAGCAGGAGGTTCAAGGGATCCTGGGGTGGGAGGACAGGGCAGAGCTGCTCAGGGGAGGAACCTTGCCAGCCCTTTGCCACGGTCAGGCTGTGGCTGCAGAGCAGTGCAGGTGAGTTCCTGCAAGTGCCTCTCCCAGCTGCCAAATGGCAGCAGTGGCAGGAGCTGTCAGGATGGCTCTGCTGGATTTGCTGGGGTGCAGCAGGAGAAGCTGCTGCAGAGCAGGACTTGCTGCTGCCCCATCAGAGGCCCAGGGCCAGAAGGTTCCCTGTGCCAGGGCTGGCTGTGGGGTGGGAAGGTGGGGGTGCAGCCAGGGGTGCCCAGGGCTGTGGTGCAGAGCAGGGTCCTGCCCCCAGGGCTCTGTGTGCTGGGGCAGGGACTCTGCTGCCTGCCAGGGTCAGCTCTCAGCCCGGCCAAGGAGCTGCCACGGGGCTGGGGGAGAAGGGTTGTGGGGAAGGAACAACTCCTGGGAGGGCAGAGCAGGGCAGAGTCCTTCTGACCTCCAAAGTGTGCTGCAGGGATGAGGGCTGGTCACAGCTCCAGATCAAAGCAGGAAATTTCCCAGAAGGTATTTGCAAGAGGCACAGACAGACAGGAGGTACCTTCAAGAGAATGAACCAGTTCTTTCAGTGTTATACTCTGGGTTGTCTGGGTGCTGACTGAAACAGGGAAATTAATCTCTGAGCACAGGAGGAGACACTGAAACTTGAACTCTGTTAGATTAGAGGAGATTGAACCTGAGAGTATCAGACATCAAAACTGTCTTATAGACAGCATCAGTGTCACTTTTTCAGCCCTGGGCCCAGGGAAGCAGCTGCTGGCAGGGACACCTCCAGGCATCAGAGCCCTGGGCAGGGAGTGGGGGGCAAGTGCCCCCAAGGCCTGGGGGAGGGGGTGTTCAGGCAGCTCTGGGGGCCCTTCCCTGTAGCTCTGCTGGGCACTGTGTGCTGGGCTGTCGATATGAGGATTCCTGCAGTGGAAAAGAACCTTCCCCAGGTCTGATGGTAAAAATAAAAAACACAGGTACAATTATTCTAACTTCAGACTAAGCTTCTGCTCTGCAGCCCCAGGTCTTCTGAGTTATGAGTGTAGAGGTGGAACTTTTGTATTCAAGGTCTGTTACATCTGACATTCCTTGTGTGTGTGAGAACTCTACCAAAAAATTCCATTTCCTCCTGGAGCAGAGCAAAACTGACTGCTTGGCAGTGCATTTGGTGGCATTTGACACATTGATTTCTTTTAGAAATGGAGTTGCTTTTTCACAGCGGTGTGTCTTAACTGTTCCCTGTCCTTTCCTTTTTTGAACAGACCCTATGCTAAGAAACAGCAAATGTCCAACAGCAGCTCCATGGCCCAGTTCCTCCTCCTGGCCTTCGCAGACAGGCGGGAGCTGCAGCTCCTGCACTTCTGGCTCTTCCTGGCCATCTCCCTGGCTGCCCTCCTGGCCAACGGCCTCATCCTCAGCGCCGTAGCCTGTGACCACCACCTGCACACCCCCATGGGCTTCTTCCTGCTCAACCTCTCCCTCACAGACCTGGGCTGCATCTGCACCACTGTCCCCAAAGCCATGCACAATTCCCTCCGTAACACCACAACCATCTCCTACAAGGGTTGTGCTGCACAGCTCTTTTTCTTTTTCCTCTTCATCTTAGCAGAGTATTATCTCCTCACCATCATGTGCTACGACCGCTACGTTGCCATCTGCAAACCCCTGCACTACGGGACCCTCCTGGGCAGCAGAGCTTGTGCCCACATGGCAGCAGCTGCCTGGGCCACTGCGTTTCTCAATGCTCTGCTGCACACAGCCAACACATTTTCCCTGCCCCTGTGCCAGGGCAATGCCCTGGGCCAGTTCTTCTGTGAAATCCCACACGTCCTCAAGCTCTCCTGCTCACACTCAGGCTACCTCAGGGAAATTGGGCTCATTGGGGTTACTGCCAGTTTATCATTTAGTTGTTTCATTTTCATTGTTTTCTCCTATGTGCAGATCTTCAGGGCTGTGCTGAGGATCCCCTCTCAGCAAGGACGGCACAAAGCCTTTTCCACGTGCCTCCCTCACCTGGCCGTGGTCTCCCTGTTTCTCAGTACTGCCACATTTGCCTACCTCAAGCCTCCCTCCATCTCCTCCCCATCCCTGGATCTGGTGGTTTCAGCTCTGTACTCGGTGGTGCCTCCAGCACTGAACCCCCTCATCTACAGCCTGAGGAACCAGGAGCTCAGGGATGCCATAAGGAAAATGATGACTACATGTTTTTTGAGAAGCACTAAACTCCATCTTTTCTTCTGCAGAACACTCATTGTATAACTCATTTTGGGCCCAGCCTGCCTTCTAAAGCTTTTAATAGTGGTGGGGGGGGGGCATTTTCCTGGTTTTTTTTACTTCTGTTGATGTCATTAAGGCTGAAATTTTATTCGTCATCCCATATAGATTTCACTGTCTATCTCTTTTTTCTTTTTGACCCACAAAATGTAGAAATCAGGAATCATGCTTTGTGTGCATTTAAACAAAATAAAAGTTTGTGCAGAAAGATATTTGTCAAACATCCTCCCTGTGATAGTTTGTACATGAGGAATCACAATCTCTAAGTGTAAGAAAGGACACAAATTCTTTTTTCCAGATTCTTCCTCCAACACCTCCCCTGAAGCTGGAGGGCATTTCCATGTTTGCAGATGTGGAGGGGAAAAGAGTCCCAGCACTGCCAGGGAGCACCAGAACTGGGTCTGTTCAGAGCTGCTCTCTTTGCACTCCCACCCTCTCCTTTCCTGTCCGTGCCCAAGGCCTGAGTGCTCTGGCAGCTCAGTCACTGTCCTGCTGTGGGTCAGGCCTGTGAGCACAGGCAGGGACAGGCCCTGGGCACTGCTGGGACAGGGCTGGGCTCCACAACAGCAGTTCCAGCAGCAAAGGGGTTCCCCTCCAGGCACTTCCTGAAGGCTGAGGTTTTTTCCCAACACTGGTATCGAGAAGAAGTCCAAGGATTAGACTCTCAAAAGTCTTGTTGCTTTGCTTGTTTCTCCATGGAGACAGTGCGGTGAGGTCAGGGACCCACTGGGACTGCAGGGACTGAGGGCTGGTTCACATGTTGTGTGTTGATGGCCGATGGCCAATGGAGGTGACAAATGATCTCCAAGTCACCTGCCTGGGGCTCTTGTGAGGGCTCTGATGGCAGGTGAGGACTTGTCTGTAGGAACTCAGGAAGTGCAGGAGAGCACAGAGGATCTGCAGGGACAGACCGTCCCATCCAGTCAGCAGGGAATGGAGCCCTGGAGCAGAATCCTGCCCAGGGTGGAGTTACCAGAGATCAAGTACTAAATCTTGCTGTGAAGTGGCAAACAGAGTTCTGCAAACCCAGGGGACACAGCAGGTACAGGGAAAACTCTTGCCAGTGACTTCTCTTGCCCTCAGTGAACTTTCACAGGTCAATCAAGATCAGCCCCCAAAGCCATGTCCCAGCTCTGGAACAAGGCAGGGCCCCTCTGAGCCCCCTCCATGGCCACACAGGAGCCTCTGTGGGAGGTGGTCAGTGGCAGGGAGCACCATCAGCTGGCTTTGCCTCCCAGCTGGAGCAGCACAGCCCAACAGAGTCCCCCATGGCCCCAGGCCCCACAGCCCCCGTGCTCTGCAGAGCAGCCCCCCCAGCTCGGGGGCTGTGGGGAGCACGGGTAGGGGGTGCAGAAAGGGCTGCTCAGGCCAGCACAGATGTGTTCCCCTGGAGAAAGGCTCTGTGGGGAGATGGGATGTGCCAGGAGAAGAGCAGGACACCCTGTGTGAGCAGAGGGGCCATGGGAAGAGGCTGCCCTGTCCCTGGGGAAAAGAGGGGGCAAAGCAAAATCTGGGAAACTCTCTGATCTAAGTTGTGCTGCCCAAGAACACGCTGACTCCAGAGGTGTCCAAGCGGGGCAGAGCCGGCGACTCCGGTCCGTGCGGCGGCGGGGGGGAGGCAGCGGCTCTGCTTGATTCCATGGAGTTCTGGGGAGGTACAGTGGCCCCTTGGTTCCATGAGGCTCTGAAATGTCTCCTGAAAGGAACCTCCCCTTTGGTTCCAGGAGGCCCTGGAGTGTCACAGTGGCCCCTTGAGTCCATGGGGTTCCTCAGTGTCAGAATGGTCCCTTGGTTCCATGAGGTTACAAAATGTCTCAGGGTTCCTTTGTTTCCATGAGGCCCCACATGTCAAAACGGCCCCTTAGTTCCCCCAGATTTCAGTGTCCCTGTGTTCTTTCATTTCCATGGGGCCATGCAGTGCCACAATGGACATTTTGTTCCATGAGCTTCCAAAATGTCTCAGGGTTCCTTTTCTTCCATGAGGTCCCGCGTGTCCCTTGGTTCCACGAGATTCCACAGTTTCCCTGTGTTCTCTTAGATCCATAAGGACCTGTAGTGTCACAACTGCCCATTGATTCCATGAAGTCCCACAGTGTCCCTGGATTCCTTTTGTTCCATGAGGTTCTCCAGTGTCACAATGGCCTCTTGATTTCATGAAATTCCACTGTGGCCCAGGGTTTCTTTGTTTCCAAGAGGCCCTGCAGTGCCACAATGGCCTCCTGATTCCATGGGTTTCTGCAGTGTCACAATGGCCCCTTTATTTCAGGAGGTTGCCCACTGTCCCTGGGTTCCTTTGGCTCCATGGGGCCCTGGAGTGTCCCAGTGGCCTCTGGATTCCATGGCTTTCCCCAGTGTCACAATGGCCCCGTAATTCCATGAGGTTCTGCAGTTCCACAGTGGCTCCTTGATTCCATGAGGTTGCACAGCATCATCACCCAGCTGAGCCCATCCTGATGAAAGTTCTGAGGAGGTTGGGAGGAACTGGAACAAAAAGGATAAGATAATTGGGAAGGAAAGAGGGGCATGGCCAAGAGAGAGGAAAGATTTTGATGAGGTAAAACCAGGTTCAGGTAATGCTGAGGGTGCTGAAACACTGACTGTGCAAACACTCCTGGTAGGTCTTTACTCTCTTTGTAACCTGAAGCCTCAACACTACCTAAAAGTGCTGCCCCTCCCATTGAAAGGAATCCACTGCTCTAATTCCAAGCCAGAAAAAACCCAATCCCAGAACTCCAGACTCTTATTTGTACTCCAGTGCCCACCCCATTCCCAAACCTGTATTACCAGTATGAAAAGCCAAGCTTTAATCCTGACCCAGCTCAACAAGCTCTTCCCCTAATCATGAACTGCCAGCAGAACAACAAACCTCCCAAAGTTCTGCCTAATCCCCACCCTGAGCTCTAAACCCCAAGCCCTGACCATTAAGCACCCCCACAGCCCTTGGGAGCAGGGCAAGGACCTGCAGGGCCCAGAGCAGGCCCAGGGGGTTGGCAGAGGAATGGGAGGTGACCTGGATCTGCTCAGCTCTGCAGTGACCCCCAGGAGAAGGGCCTGGGCTCTGGGAGGGATGTCCTGTGGCACAGGGGCTCAGGATCCAAGTTAAGAAGGCCAAGTGCACATGGCAACAGCCAGAGCTGGTGCAGAGACATCAGGGAGGGTCTGGAAATGCTGCTGGGAGGGGTTGGGAAAGCAGGAGGGGTGTGTGCAGCCTGCAAGGCCAGAGCAGCAGCAGGGCCAGGGCAGGACAGCCTGCAGGAGAGATGGCCAAGGGCTCTGGCAGGGCTGCAAGGCCAAATGGCACCCAGGCCTTTGTCCCCTTGCCTCTGGCAGCTGCCTCTGCCACTCAGGCCACCACAACCAACTTTCCTGACAGGTTCTGCCCTTGGTTTCTGCCTCGCCCCTCCCTCAGCAGCCTGGCAGGGGTTGCCCAGTTTTTGGCCTTTGTTGTTCCTCCCCCTCCCATCCCAGTGCCCCCCAAACAGCCCTGAGCCAGCCGGGAGGGACAGGATCTGCTGGGCCAGGGCCTGGGGCTCAGGCCTTGGCCTTTGTGCTCCACAAAACCAAGGCAGGCTTTGCTCAGCATTGCAGGGGCCTGCCCAGAGCCTTTGTCTGCCTGCACTCCTGGCCTCCAAGGAGCTGCTCCAAGGAGTCCCTGGGGAGGCTTTGTCAGGGCCTGCCCTCAGTGGGGCCCAGCAATGCTTCAAGGGACTTGGAGTTTGGCTTCTGACTTCTTCAGCAGCTTCTTCAATCTTCTCTCAGTACCTCAGGATTATGGGCTGGGCTGCAAACACACTGTGGGGCTCATTAAAATGCAGAAATCCCTCAGGATCTCTTTGTCTTCCTTTAATTGTCTTCAAGGCAATTTCAAAACAAGTCTTCAAAATTTGTACCTTTTTTTGAAATCAAAGAATGGATATATTTTAGTTCAGAGAAGAGGTGATAGAGGTGTTCTCCAAGTGATCCTGATGCTGAGTGTCTCCTCAGGAGATCCACACTGACCCTGTATGATCAGCCTTGCTCCTCACCCCCCAACCTCACCAGTTCTGACATGGCCCATCTTGGACTGACAGCTGATGCAACTCCAAACACACTAGGAGACTCATTAAAACACTGAAAAACAAATTATTTCCCTTCCTTTAATTGTCTTCAAGTCATCAAGACTTCTACAGCTAATTGGAGTTGTTTTGTAGTTTAGCTAAGGAGGAAGATTTTAAAGTGGAAGTTAAGAAAAATATATATTTTTTGAAAAAAGAAAATGATTTACACAGATCCTTGGGATGCAAGAGGGTCAGAGCACAAAGGATTTGGATCCAAAGACAAGCAGGCAAAAGAGATTAGTAGCACTTAATCATTGACCAATTGAACAATTATCAAGTGATTCAATAGCATTTGCCACAACTTTAAGAGTGACTGAATTATAGATTCACAACAACAACATTCCCACCACAGTCAATTCACCCCCACACCCAGGCAGAGATGTGTGGTCACATCAAGAGCTGGGTGTGCAAAGGTCCCTCTCCCAAATTCTCCTTGTTGTCAGGGAAGCACTGCCATAAATCCCTTTGTGTTTGCCAACAGACCAGGGTCACAGCTGGAGGAGTGTTTGTTGAGGGGGATCAGAATTGTCCTGGGCATCATGGAGGGTCTTTGGAGTGTTGCAAACTGGAGGGTTCCCGAGCTGGGAGAGGCTGCCAGAGGTGTCCCACTGAGAGGGAGGTGCTGGGGAGCTGCCAGGGCCTCCCTCAGCCCCACTGGTTGTGGGCTCACAAGGGGACTGGCTTTAGTTATCTGCTGAATTTCCATCCTGGTGTCAGGAATGACTGGAGTTTCCAAAATAGTTGGGAATTGTATCCAAACTCTTCTCTTTGGGTTAGGATTCAGGTAGGGAATATTCCTTGGTTTTCAGGGGATGACTCCTTATCCTGTGTTCTGGAGCTCTTACACCCATCCCAGTCAGGTTGATGGTTTATTGACAATGTGTTCTGAGGGGCAGCACCTCCGATGCCATAGAAACCCCTCCCCCTGGATTAGGAAACCTTTGGAATTCAGGAGGTGTTCCAGTGGAGCATGAAAATGAACAGCAATTTTCCTAAAGCCCAGAGCCAAGCAGAACAAAGCCAGGCCCCATCAGTGGCAGAGCAAAGGTCCCCCATCCCTGTGTCCCTGTGGCCGCTGAGGCGGCAGCGCAGGCCCGAGGCGGTGCCGGGTCCCGGTGCAGCCGGGGCAGAGCGGCGGCTGCGCGAGCGGCAACCCCGGCGGTGAGTGCGGCAGCCCCGTGGGAGCGGCGGCTCCGGGCACAGACGCCGGCGGCAGCCGCTGTGGCTCATGGAACCGAGTGGCCATTGGGACACTGCAGGGCCTCCTGGAATCCAGGGGCCGGTGGGACACTGGGGAGCCTCTTGGAGCCAAGGGAACTGTGGGATATTTTGGAACATCCTGGAATCAATGGGCCATTGTGACACTGCAGGGCCTCATGGAACCAAAGGAGCTCTCAGAGTTTTTGCAACCTCATGGAATCAAGGAGCCATTTCTGGCAGGATGCTCTACTCTGACAATGCCTAAACAATGGTCAGAGAATGCAAACAATGCACACTGTGATGAGTTACTGCTCCTGTCAAGGTGCTGGTTTTAATGTTGAATTATGCTAAACCCAAAATGGTTCCTGAAACTTCAAACACACATCCTGCTTTCTGAAGCAGGATTTGACAGTTAAGCTGCTCCCTGGCCTGCAAATACGTCTGGCAGTCAAACCCTTGATAACTCTAAAAGCCCTGTCCAACTTTGATGTGTCAGATTCTTCCACAGACTTCCTTCAAGTGTGTGGAGCTTCTGCCATGAAGCAAGGACAGCTCTTCATGGTCACTGCCCAGGGGTTGGGTGAAAGAAAAAAGAATTACCCCTGTTGTTGTGGGATGAGTTACCTCAATCTCTGCTTCAGGATTGTTTGGTTTTGCTGGCTTTGATCCAATTGCTTTAATAGAGTTACTTTGATAGACTCCACTGTCCTATCTTACACTATACTACTAGGGGTTTTTGGCTTTTATAATTTGAAGTAAATAATTCTCTTTAAGGTCTTTCATCTGTTCACTTTTCTGATCAATTTTCTGTTCATTTGTCATAATAAATAATTCATTATATAGAAATATTTCTGATTTGCCATCACTAAAACCTGCAGGACAAAGTGATTGAATCACACCTCTAGAATTCCTTCAATTGAAACCAAAATCTGAGCCTGAGATTGGATCCAGCCCCCCCCAGGCTCCTCTCTGAGAAGGAATCTAGAAAGCAAGGGGGTCCTTTGTGCACCTCGTAGCTCAACGAGTTTAGCACAGAATCCCCCTGCACACACACAAACACACAGGCATGGGAATCTACACACACACTCCTGTTCATCCCTACACAGACATAACCCAGACAGACTCGCAGGGGAACTCCACACACCATTCCCACATCACAACATGAGAACGGTTAGAAAAACATAAAATATGTACACCAACCATCACTGCACTGCAGCATTCACAGGATGTGACACCTGTGTCCACTTTTTAAATGTTACAGCCATTCTACACGATCTTTATTTCCTGTCAGCTGAGTATTCTATCAGGTGCATTCTAAGATGAAACTCCAGGCACATGAACAGCTGAATTTGTTCCACATTTAAACGCTGTTGCACATTTTTAAATGGAGAAAGTAGGGAAACTGCTCAGTGTTCAAATGAATGAAACACAGTGAGCCACAAAAGGCAAAAGTACATAGTGTGCAGCAGCTTTGTGGAGTTACAGATCTGCTCAATGTTTTATGTTTGGCATTCAGAGACCATGTTTACATTTATTAAACTACTCTTGTTCTGCCCCCCCACCCCTTTTTTGGAGTGTTTCAATTGCCTTTCCTTCTTCCAACAGCTGTGACAACTGTAAAAACAGTCAGTAAAATTAAGTCCCCTCTATAATCCTTTTGTCAATGTCACATTTTAATCAGAGGTTGAGGAAGATTTCCTGTTACAAGTGCACTGATTCATTTAAAATTATTAAACTGACACATATGTCAAAATGAGCAGATACATTTATTGCATGTTAGCTCATTAAATATTAGTAATTATTAGTGCTATTGTTATTGCTGAAAGAGCAAAAATTCAAGACTCCAGCTGGCTAAAAGTTATTGCACTCTTTAACATGCTCTGCCTTAAAATCAAAGCGTACCTAGTGATGGTCAGACAGATGTCTCTGCACTCTCAAAATGTTCAGACAATTTTTAGCTCGAATCCTCTCTCCCCTCACCCATAACACAAGAACTGCAGAAACTACAATACCTATTTCGTATGTCCTTATGCTCACATGTGCATATGCCTGTCACAATATATAGTCAAATCACAATTACTATGGATATTAATAATGTGTCAAACTGTGGGGTTTGTTAATTGAGAGAGAGAAGCAGATATGTTTCTGAATGTTGGTTCTTTCTCTGTGTCCATTCAATCCCACACGCCTCAAGCCCTGCACTCACACAATATACTGGGGGTGTTTTAAGATGGCTTTTAATTGAGCCAAAGAGGAAGAAAAAAGTTAGTTTGAATCTTGCACCAGAGCCAAAAAGACACGTGCCCCAATTTAATTGAAATGCATCTATTCTGAGAGGTTTATCTAAACTAATCCTTCAAATTAGCTATGAGAAGGTACATTCAAGAAAACTCCTTTGGGGAGGCTTGGGGGGAAAAAGCATCCACAAAAAAAAAAAAAAAACCAAAAAAAACCCACCAAAAAAAGCCCAACCTAACACCCAACTTATCGTCTCTTTACATATTTTATAAAAAAACATGTCACTGTAGTAAAAGCTGTAGAAACTGCATTCTAACATTTCTGAAGCTCTCTTACACTATACACAGTGCACTGATCTATAAACTATATCTGAAAGGGGACCCTCCTCTGTTTATTTTCTGTTATTTACCCCGGAACATCGCGGTGGGTTTTCCCTGCACCCCCTTCCCAAACTGTGCTCCCCCCAGCCAGGCTGTTTGCTACTTCCCGTATCGTTTCAGCACCGTGCGATGGCCGCCATTCCCTTTTCCTGCCTGGTTCAATTCCCCCCAGCCCTGCGCTGTGCAGGCAGTAAGGACAGCGAGTGGGCATCTCCCTCTAGCACACTGTCACCTGCCGAGCAGCCTCTGCGCCGCTGCGGCCGGGGCGATGCGGTCCCTGCTCTTCCTGGCGGTGCAGGGAGAGCGGCTCCGGCAGGCAAAGTTCTCCCCAGTCCATGTGCGCCCAGCCTTGGAACAAAGCCTTGGAAATCCCTTTGCTGTCTGTATGTCGTCTGACGTCTAATGCATGGTTTTTAAAACAATAGATTAAAGGTGCAAGAAACACTCAATTCAACCCTTGCAGCTGAATAAATAACACCACAATAAATACCGACCTCAGAAAAGAATCTCTTTTAAGTCCTGAAAACCTGAAAAGGGACTTTTCCACATGGGTATCCTGACATCCATAACTGTAAAGGAAGAATTCAAGAGAATAAAGAAGTCTATAAGTGTTCTGTGCAAGATCAAGGTGAGATTCTCTCTCTTCTAACATTTCACTGACCTAGGAAGCAAGAATTTGGCACAGAATTAATACCGGAGAAAAATGAGACCAGTGAAAGATCCCGAGCTCAGGAGAACCTGACTGTGCTGGGGAATCAGAGCTTTCCCCCTGGGAAATGAACTGCTCTGAAAGAGTGGGAAGAAACCAGGAACAAAGGCTGAGTTCAAATGCTCCAGAGTAAACAACTCCTTCCTCACCAAAAGGTCTGAGCTCCCCTTAACTCATCTCTAGACACCCATGGAAATAAAAGAGCCTGACCTTGAACCCAAGGGAAACAAAGAAATTCCACGGCTTTAGCTGGAGAAAGGTTGGGGGGAGGATGTGTCACTCCTCTATGACATCACATGCTCCCTGTGACATCACATCCTTCCTGTGAAATCACACCTCCCCTTGACATCACATCTCCCCTATGACTTCACATCCATCATATGACACCACATCTCTGCAGTGATACCATATCATCCCTGTGATGTCACATCCTCCCCTGTGACATATCTCCTGTGACATCACATCTCTCCTATGATGTCACATCCATAATATGGCATCGCATCTCTCCTGTGATATCATATCATCCCTGTGACATCACATCATCCCTGGGACATCACAATATCCCTGTGACATCACATCCTCATCTATGACATCACGTTCTCCCCTATGATGTCACAACCAGCATATGACATCACATCTCCCCTGTGACATCACACCTCCCCTATGACATTCCAGCTGACATAACATCCATCAAATGACATCACACCTCTCCTGTGATATCATATAGTCCCTGTGACATCACGTCTTCCCCTGTGACATCACATCTCTCCTATGACGTCACATCTCCCTTATTATTGCTTCTTATTTGTAATATCTTATAGATCTATCATACAACACCTAAGGATGGATTCTATAGAATATGTGCCATAGATATTGGTGTTGGGTCTGGCTGAGCTGCAGTTCAGTTCCCCACAGCAGCCCTCCCAGGGCTGGGTTGGCATTGGCAGCTGGAAGGGGGTTGAGAATACCCCAGTGTTTTGGCCACTGCTGAGCACAGCACCAACACTGGGACATTCCTTCCTTAGCTGAGGGCAAGAGCCTGGCAGGGGACCCAAGTAGGCCAGTTGAGCCCAACTGACCCAAGGGACATTGCAGACCATGGGAGGTCAGCTCAGCTCTAAAAGCTGAGGCCCGGAGCAGGAGGGGGGCATTCATTGTCTGATGGCTGCCTGCTGAGGAACCGTCCCGCGGACCCAAGCCCTGCTCCTCGGGAGTGGCCGACCATGGCTGCTCATGGGAAGCAGAGAACAAACCCTGCTGTCTTTGGCTTTAAATAAACTGCCTTATCTCAACCCTGCTATCTTTGGCTTCTGCGTGCGCATCACTTTAATTTTTTCTTTAAATAAACTGTCTTAACCCATGAGTTGTTTTTTTTTTCCACCTTACTCTCGCCCCTGTCTTGCTGGGAAGGGGAGTGATAGAGCGGCTGGGTGGGCACCTGGTCTCCAGCCAAGGTCAACCCACCACACACCTGAACACTTCCAGAGACTCCACCACCTCCCTGGGCTACTTGTTCCAATGCCTGAACACTCTCTCAGTGGAAAAAGGGTTTTTTTAAAATCAAATTTGAGCCTCAACTGATGCAACTTTAGGCCATTTCCTCTCTTCCTGTCACTAAAGGCTTTGCAGAAGAGACCAACCCCCACCCCACTAAAACCTCCTTTCAGGTCACTGCAGAGAGCAATGAGGTCCCCCCTGAGCCTCCCCTTCTCCACACTCAACAAACCCAGTTCCCTCAGCCGTCCCTCAGCAGACATGTTTTCCAGAGCCTTCCCCAGCTCCGTTCCCTTCTCTGGACACGCTCCAGCCCCTCAAGGGCCTTTTGGCACTGAGGGGCCAGAACTGGACACAGCACTCCAGGTGGGGCCTCCCCAGTGCCCAGCACAGAGGGGCAATCAGTTCTCTGCTCCTGCTGGCCACACTCTTCTCCACAAAGGCCACGATGCCCTTGGCCTTCTTGCCCCCCTGGGCACACTCTGCCTCATATCCAGCCCCTGTCAAGCAGCACCCCCAAGTCCCTTCCTGCTGAGCAGCTCTCCAGCCCCTCTGCCCCCAGCCTGGAGTATTCCAGGGGGTTGTTGGGAGCCAAAGGCAGGCCCTGACACTTGGCCTTATTGATCCAGCCTGTCCAGATCCCTCTGCAGAGCCTTCCTGCCCTCCAGCACATCCACACTCAAACCCAACGTGGTGTTGTCCACGACTTTCCTGAGGGGGCACTCGATCCCCTGGCCCAGGTCATTAGTAATGATGTTAAACAGGAGCAGCCCCAACCCTGAGCCCTTGGGAACCCCACTAGTGACCGGCCCCACCTGGATTTCCTTCCATTCCCCTCCACTCCCTGGGCCATCAGACACTTTGTCACCCAGCAAACAGTTCCCTGGGCAAGCCATGAGCAGCCAGTTTGTGCAGGAGATGCTGGGGGAGATGGTGCCAAAGGCTTTCTGGAATTCCAGAGAGACACATCCCCAGCCTTTCCCTCAGCTGCTGAGCGGGTCCTTTGTCAGAGAAGGAGATGAGGTTGGTCAGGCAGGACCTGCCCTTCCCAACCCCACACTGGCTGGGCCTGATCCCCTGGTTGTCCTGCCCCTGCCATGGGATGGCACTGAGGAGGATCTGCTGCATGGACTTCCCCACTCCTGAGGTCAATGGGACAGGCCAGGAGTTGTCCAGATGCTCCTTTTGGCCCTTCCTGTGCATGGGCATCCCATGTGCTTGTTGCCAGTCAGCTGGGACTTGTGCAGTTGTGCAGCACTGCTGGGGAATGAGTGAGAGTGGCTTGGCCAGCTCTTTCTCCAGCTCCCTCAGGAATCTTGGCTGCATCCCATGTGGGCCCAGGCACTTGGGGGGGTCTCACTGGCAGAGCAGGTCACTGACCATTTCCTCCTGCATTGTGGGGGCTTCACTCAGCTCCCCATCACCAGCTTCCAGCCAAAGCCTGCCTGCCAGGTGTCCAAGGGGTCAGTTCTGCTGCCCCCTCCTTCCTTCCCCCACAATGGAAAACTCCCTCATTTTGGGTCCCTGTGCCCCAGACGGCTCCGACCACCACCTCACCCACCAGTCCCACAATCATGGAATGCTTTGGCCTGGGAGGGGCCTTAAAGAGCATCTCAACATCCTCATAGAAAAGAATTCCTTCCTACTATTTCCTCCAACCCTTCCCTCTATCCATGTGAAGCCACTGCCCCTTGTCCTGTCACTCCAGGCCCTTGTCCAAAGTCTCTCTCCATCTTTTTGGTTGGCTCCCTTCAGGCACTGGAAGGCCACAATCAGGTCAGCACAAAGACTTCTCTTCTCCAACCTGAACAATCCCAGTTATCTCAGCCCTAAGATATTTCTGAACCTCCCAGAATCCAGGGGCCATTGGGACCCTGCAGAACCTCCTGCATTCAAGTGCTCCTTGTGAAACTGCAGGCTCTCCTGGAACCCAAAGATTCCTGGAACACTGCAGAGCTCACAGAACCAAGGGGCCACTGTCCCACTGCAGCTACTTCTGAAGCACAAGGGACCCTGGGACAGTGAGAAATCTCCGAGAATCCAAAGGGCATTTGGGGACTGCAGGGCCTCATGGACCTAAAGGAACCTTTGGAGACTGTGGGAGCTCATGGAATCAAGGGGCCGTTGTGACATGTGGGGCCTCCTGGAAGCAAAGGAACCCTGAGAATGTCTGTGGGAACAAGTTAAGGCAGCAGCAGCTGCATTCAGTTAATCAGAATCATCAAGGAGTGTTTTGGCCTTGACTGGTGTTTTCCATCCAGAGAGTGCTGTTTGCCGAAGTAGAAACCACTTGGAACGCTCTGCATGGCAGCCTGTGTTTTTCTCTGGTGGCTGAACACAGCCAGCACATGAGGGGAGGGGAATGTGTGGCATCAGGGCACTGCTTTTGGGTCATGCTGGGAATTCCAGTGGACTAAAAGACAAACTCAAGAAGCTGTTTCCAAAGGAACCCCAATGAAAGGGGGACACCGGAAAGATGGGCGGACAAGTCCCGCAATGGAACTCTGTGTGTGCAGCCTCATTTTCTCCTTCAGCACCCACAGGAGAGGAGGCAAAAAGTGAGGGTTGGGACCCAAAAACCGATTTGAGGGGAAAATGAGGATTAAGGGGACAATGGGAAAGTGGGAGGAACAGGGAAAGGGTGGAAAAGGGGAGGTGGTCTGGTGGGTCGAATGGTCTCATGGGGGTCTTTGGGCACAAAGGGGTTGGGAAAGGGAGGTGGCCCCCCTGAGCTCCCAACATACTGAGGGGTGCTGGATCCAATCTCAGCCTTGGATTATGCCAGCACTTTCAGTTTAAAGGAATTACAGAGGTGTGACTGAATCATTTTTGTACTCCAGGTTAAATGATGGCAAATCAGATTTATTGATAGAAATGAATTTATTTAGAGTTACAAATGATCACACAAAACATCTTCATCAGAATTATTTACTGCACAATACAAACACTAAAACAACCACGAGCACAGGACAAGATAGGATAGTGCTCTACACTAAAGCAATTGTTGAAGCAATTCTACTAAAGCTGCCACAAAAGCAATGATTATTAATTGGAGATGGATGGAACTCCCCCAGACCAACACTGGTGGGGAGATCTCTGCTCTCAGACTCAAGGAGTGGCCTTAGTGGGTCCCCAGTCAAGGCAGGAATCTCCACACATCCCCAAGAAGGGTTCTGTTGGAAGAAGCTGCCCCTGGGAAAGGGGACTGGCCCATTCTGGTCAAAAGGAATGGACTGACAGTCACTGGACTCCAGGGGTTGCCTCAACATCTGGGGCTTCATTTGGGGTGGAAGCAGCGGCCGAAGATAGGGCACTCGTAGGGCTTCTCTTACTGGTGGGTCCGTTGGTGTCTGGTCAAGTTAGAGCTGCGGGTGAAGCTCTTCCCACACTCTCCAAACTTGTAGGGCCTGTCCCCGGTGTGGATGCGCCGGTGCCTGACGAGGGCGGAGTTCTGGTTGAAGCCCTTCCCGCAGTCTGTGCAGCGGAAGGGCCTCTCATTCGTGTGTGCCTGCTCATGCCTGAGGAGATGTGAGCTGGTCTGAAACCTCTTCCCACATTCCAAGCACTTGTAGGGCCATTCCCCAGTGTGGATGCGCTGGTGTTTGCGGAGTCTGGAGCTGTCACTGAAGCCCTTCCCACATTCCCCACATGTGTAAGGCCATTTTCCAGTGTGGATGTGCTGGTGTTGGATCAGGTCGGAGCTGACCCTGAAACTCTTCCCACATTCCTCACATGGGTATGGCCGTTCCCCAGTGTGGATGTGCTGGTGTCGATTCAGGTTGGAGCTGTCACTGAAGCTCTTCCCACATTCCCCACACGTGTATGGACGCTCCCCAGTGTGGATGTGCTGGTGGGTGAGGAGGTGGGTGCTCCCCCTGAAGCTCTTCCCGCATTCCAAGCACCTGAAGGGCTTCTCCCTGCTGGGAGGCTGCTCAGAGACCACCAGGTCAGAGCTCCCCCTCAAGCTCCGGCCGCCTTCCCGGCACAGGCTGGCTCTTTCCTCCTCAGAGCACCCTGGGATGGCTTTGGAGCCCCTCCTGCGGGGGGATCTCCGGCCCTTTTCCTCCCCGCTGCCTTCCTGCACCGGGGAGCTCTTCAAAACGGCCTCTCCCACCAGGGTCTCACGGGGGGATTTGTCCTACGGGCTCTCCGTCCTCAGCTCGGGGCCTGGGGCAGGAAGCAAGAAGGACAGGCAGGGGATTTGCCTCCGGCCCACAGGGAAGGCCAAGGACATCCCCCCAACTCCGTCCCCGGCAGGACGGCGGCGCCAGCGGGGTTGTCCTGCAGCCGGGGCCATGCTCGGCTGACAGAGCCAGCACAACACCCACCCAAAGGGACACTGACTGCCTCCTCACCTGCCTGGGGGGACCAAGGCATCTTCCTCTTCCTCGCAGCCTCCTCCTCCATCCGCCCAAGCTTTGGGAAGGACAAATCCTGTTGGGGGGAAAACAAGGGCTGAGCGCGTTGGTTTGGGGGTTCCTCCTGCCCAAGTCCATCACTAGAACTCACCGGGCATCCTGTGACCATAAAAACCTCCAAAACACCAAGATTCAGCCCAGAAAAAACCCAAACCAACCAGAGTCAGGCAAAAAACCCTCAGAAATAGCAAGAAGACCCTCGCCACCCCAAACTGCAAAAAGCTGAGATTCAGCTAAAAAATACTCCAAAATACAAAAATTCAGCCCAATAAAAGGTGATGGGGACTGAATTTAACCCTCCAGCAGGAAAGTTGTTTGATTTCAAGCTCGTCTTCAAGGCATGGCCTGCGATTGGAGCCTGGGCTCTAATTAACCTCTCCTGTGCTGCCAAACAGCAGGAGCTGTATGGCCAAGGGACAAACTCTGTGATCCCTGTCAGTGTCCATGGTCCCTGTCAATGTCCTTCAGGGAAATTGGGAGGAGGGAATGAAGAAACCGGTTTGGAACTAAACTGGTGTTAAAGTGGGAAAAACCTCCTTCCATGGAAATAAAACTTAATTTTTCCTGGGCTGAACAAGCTCATTCAGGGATGAAGGAGTGGGACTTCTGTGGACACTTGTGCTGGTTTCTTTGGACACTTGTGTTCATTCAGAGAGCCCCTGGAAACACTCTGCTGTTCACTCCCAGTGCCACCAGTGCCTGGGTCCTGTCTGCAGCAGCAGATTGCAGTGGGACGGGAGAAATGCTTTTCTGAGCCTCTGGGATGGACACAGGCACAGCCTGACCCTGAACCCAAGGGAAACAAAGACAAATTCCATGGCTTTAGCTGGACCAAGGCTCAGGGTGTTTCCTGAGGGCAGCACTAACCAGACTGTTTTGTGTGTGTGTGAGACAGGCAGAACCACAAATGCCTGCACAGCCCAGAGCAGTCAGTGTGGGGCTGTGCTTGCTGCTGCAGAGACCCCCAGGGAACAAACCCAGGCAATAGTTTGGGTTTATTCCTTGCTCTGTGTCAGTGCAATAGAATGTTCCACAGGAGCTCTGTCCCCCTCTGTGGCACCAGGTGGCTCAAAGCTGAAGAGAGGGGGGGGGCAAGTGCAAGTTCCCTTCTGAAGTGTGTGTCCCTAAGGAGTACACTTGCCTTATTATTGCTTATTATTTGTAATATCTTATAGATCTATCATACAATAGCTAAGGATGGATTCTATAGAATATGTGCCATATATATGATACAGAATATATCTGATTATTGCTTTATCTGTCTGTCCAGACAGATATTGAGTATGCAGAGAGATTGTATTTGAGGGATATGTTCCTCTCGATACCCAGTTGGTTCCACTCCCAATGCCAGCAAATTCCTGAAGCTCCCCCTTCTGTGCCCTGCAGGTTTTGGCAGATTTGCAAGAGCAGGGGAATCACTCCCTGCAGCTCCTTTGCACTGTAGGATATGGGAGCCCTGTGCACATCCTGCTGCCTCCAGATTCCATTCTGGGTGTGGGAATGACCCTGTGGGGAGCAAAGAAATGCCTGGTTCTGCAGGAGCTGCAGATGCTCAAGAGGCAGCAGGACCAAGTCAGGAGCCTGGGGGGGCCTGGGGGGCTTTGGGGTGTGGGAGGGTCTTCGGGGAGCTGGGGAGGGGCTTTGGGGATTGGGGGTAAAGACAAGAACAGACCAGCACAGACCAGTACCTCCTCACTGCTCCCCAGATCTCTCCTGGAGCTGGGCCACCTTGTTGTGGGACACCTGAGCCCCCCCAGTGCCCTCCCAGTACAGCCCAGTGCCCCCAGTACAGCCCACTGTGTTCCTGTCCCAGGGTGTGGGTGATCCCTCTTTAGGAGGGTTGGAAGTGATTTGAGGGGGGGTTGTGGGAGATTTGGGGTGATCTGAGGAGTTTAGATGGGGATTTGGGGGGTTTGAGTGCCTTTAGGGAAGTTAAAAGAGGTCTTGGGGACATTGGGGGGTCAGAGGTACCTATGGGGGGAGGGGATTAAAGGGTAAATGGAGGTTAGGAGACATTTGGGAGGGGTTAATGAGGCCTGGGCGGGCAGAGGAGGGGCTGCACCAGAGCAGGTGAGTCTTGAGACCCCCCCCCGGTGTCCCCAAGACCCTCTTGGTGTCCCCAGTTCCTCCCTTCACACCCCGAGGCCCCCCTGGTGTCTCCAATGTTCCCAGGGACTTCCCATAGCCCTAATTCCCCCCTAGGCACCCCCAATTCCACTGTCCATAAATCCCTCCCCACTGTCCCCAAACCCCATCCCTGATGTCCCCAACCCTCCATCTCAACCCAGGAGCCCCCCCTGGACCCTCTGACCACAAAAACACCCCCACACACACTCACAGAAAGGCCAAGGGCATCTGGGGAAACATTGGGGACAGCTGGGGGGCTTTGCAGGGCCCTGGGTGATTACTGGGGGACACTGGGACACACTGGGGGGAACTGAGGGACACTGGGAGGGACTGGGGGGTTACTGGGAAATTACCAGGACACACGGGGAGACACTGGGAGGTTACTGGGCCATACTGGGGGTTACTGGGTGCTCACTGGAGGATCACTGGGTCATCCTGGGGGGCAGTGGGAGGTCACTGGGACACACTGGGTGGTCACTGAAGGGGTCACTGGAAAGTCACTGGGATATACTGGGGTCTAGGGATCCCCTTACCCGGATGTGGTACATTTCCCCCCCCCCCGGATTTTGGGGGCCATCCCTAGGACCTCTTCTTTTTGGGGCTGGGGGACCCCCTGGACCCACTGCTGGGCTTGAGGGGATCCCCCAAAATGCCCTCAAAAGCCCTGAAAGCCCCCCCTCGACACATCAAAACCTTCTCAAGGTCCCCTCAAATGCCTTCAGAGACCTCATCCCTCCCCAGCACCCCCTAAACCCTCTCAGTGACCCGCAAAACCCACCTGGGACCCCCCAGTCTCCTTTAGGGACCCCCCAATCCTCCTCAGAGACCCTCAAAACCGTCTAAGACCCCGTAAACCCCCTAGAGACCCCAAAACTGCCTAAAAGGTCCCGCCAGGACCCCCAGACATCCTCAGAGAGCCCCAAACCCCACCTGGCACCCCCCAAATCTCCTCAGAAACCAAAACCCCCTCAGAGACCCCCAAAGCCCTTCAGGAACCTTCAACCACCCCCTGAGTCCCCTCAGGACACCGAACTCCCTCAGGGACCCCTCAAAACCTCCTCGGGAATCCCCGAACCTCCCCGCTAAACCCTCCCGAGCCCCCCCGGGGGGACTCACAGCACTCAGAGCGAACCGCAGGCCCCGCCGCCATCACCGATTCCCGGCTGCGCGCGCACCGCGTTCAGAGAACGCCGCCGCAGCCAATCAGCGCGCGGCCACGCCCCCGCAGACCCGCCCCCGCCGTGTTGGCTGCCGGGAATCGGTGATGGTGGCGGGTCGGTTGGTGAGCTCTGAGTGCAGGCGGGGGGTGCGGGAGAGCGGGATCTGGGGATCCCCTCGGGGGCTGCGGGGAGCGCGGGTGAGGGTGGAAAGGCTGCAGGGCTCGGGAGGGTTTAGCGCGGGGGGTTCGGAGGTTCGGAGGACCCTCTCGGGGGCCGCGGGGCCCGGAGGCCTCCCAAGAACCCGGAAGGGTGATTCGATTCCTGTGAAAGTCCCTCGGAAAAAAAATTCAATACCACCCAACCAAAAAAAGAACCCTAAAAAAAGGAAAAGTGAGAAAAAGGTCAGGAAAAAACTGCAAGGGCCAGGATGATTTTATTGCTTTGCTTCAGTTTTTCCTTGGTCTCGTCCTTCTCAGATTCTTTGCTCCCTTCCTTTACAGAAAGCTCTTCTGCTGTTCTGTGGTTTTGTGGTCCCTTAGGGGCTTTTAGAGGTCTCTGAGGAGGTTTTGGGGGGTCTCTGAAGAGGTTTGGTGTCGTGAAGGGACTTAGGGGGGAGGTTAAAGGTCCCTGAAGGGGTTTGGGAATCCCTGAGGGAGTTTTGGAGTTTCCAAGGGAATTGAGAGGTCCTTAGGGGTTTTGGGGGGGTGTCTTTGAAGCAGTTTTGTGGGTTTCTAGGGGGATTTCGGGAGTCCAAGACAGTTTTGAGGGTCCAGAGGGGGTTTTTGAGGTCCCTCAAATGGCTTGGGGGTCCTAGGTGGGTTTTGCAGGTCACTGAGAGGGTTTAGGGGGTCCTGGGGGTGGATGAGGTCTCTGAGGGGATTTGGGGTGTTTTTGAGGAGGTTTTGATGGATCCAGAAGTGGATTTCTGAGGGGGTTTCTGGGGTTTTGCCTGGATTTTGGGGGGTCACAGTGTCAGTCCTGTCTGGCCACGGCCAAATAAAACTCCTATGAGGCATTTCCCATCCCACCACAGCGCCTCTGCCAGCCCAGCGGACTGACCCTAGAGAAAGGGGATCCCAATTCCCCCTCGAACCCCAGAGACCCCCAAAACTCAGCACACAGAGACCCCAAAGGAAGGGGGACCTGGGTGTCCCCTAGAGCCCAGCAGTGGGGTTCAGGGATCTCCCAGACCCCAGGGGAGGGGTCCTGGGGATGCCCCCAAAAGTCCTGGGGGAGCAGAACTGACGAAGGGGATCCCAGTGCCCCCAGTATAGCCCAGTGACCTCCCAGTGACCCTCAGTATGGCCCAGTAACCTCCTCAGTGACCAGCCAGTGTGTCCCAGTGACCTCCCACTGCCCCCCAGTATGGCCCAGTGATCCTCCAGTGAGCACCCAGGAACCCCCAGTATGGCCCAGTAACCTCCCAGTGTCCCCCACTGTGTCCTGGTAATCCCCCAGCAACTTCCCAGTCCCTCTCAGCATCGCTCAGTTCTCCCCAGTCCCTCCCAGTGCCCCCTGGTTCCCCCCAGTGTGTCCCAGTATCCCCCAGTAATCCCCCAGTGCCCTACAAAGCCCCCCAGTTGTCCCCAACATGTCCCCAGATGCCCTTGGGCTTTCTGTGAGTAGGGTGGTGGTGGGGGTTGTGGTCAGAGGGTCTAGGGGGGCTCCTCGGGGTGAGATGGAAGGTTGGGGACATCAGGGATGGGGTTTGGGGACAGTGGGGTTAAGTTTGGGGACAGTGGAATTGGGGGTGTCAAGGGGGGAGTTGGGGTTGGGGAGGCCATGGGGACATTGGAGACACCAGGGGGGTCTCGAGGTGTCAAGGGGAGAACTGGGGACACCAAGAAGTTCTTGGGGACACCTGGGGGGGTCTCAGGACTCACCTGCCCTTGGTGCAGCCCCTCCTCTTCCCCCCCAGGCCTCTTTAACCCCCCCAAAATGTCCCTTAACCTCAATTTTCCATTTAATCCCCTCCCCCCACAGATCCCTTTGATGCCCCAATGCCACCAAAACCCTTTTTAACTCCCCCAAATACACTCAAAGACCCCCAACCCCCCCCAAATCCTCATCCAACCCCCCCAGGTCCCCCCAAATCTTTCCCAGCCCCTCCCTCAAATCCATTCCAATCCCCCTCAAAGAGGGATCACCTGGCACCCTGGGACAGGAACACAGTGGGCTGTACTGGGGGCACTGGGCTGTACTGGGGGCACTGGGGGGGCTCAGGTGTCCCAGGACAACATGGCCCAGCTCCAGGAGAGATCTGGGGAGCAGTGAGGAGGTACTGGTCTCTACTGGTCTGCACTGGTCTGTACTGGTTTGTACCCCCAATCCCCAAAACCCCTCCCCAGCTCCCCCAGGACCCTCCCAGAACGAAAAGCCCCCCAGGCCCCTGACTTGGTCCTGCTGCCCCTTGAGTGTTTCCAGCTCTTGCAGAACCAGGCATTTCATCAGCAAATGTGCAGGTGACACCAAGCTGGGGGCTGTGTTGATGTGCTGGAAGGCAGGAGGGCGTTGGAGCACAGATGGTGTGAGGAGAGGCTGAGGGAGCTGGGGGTGTTGAGGCTGGAGAAGAGGAGGCTCAGGGGAGACCTCCTGACTGTCTGCAAGTCCCTGCCAGGAGGTTGGAGCCAGGTGGGGGTGGGGCTGTTCTCCCAGGAAGCAGCAGTAGGACAAGAGGGCTGGGTCTTGAGCTGTGCCAGGGGAGGTTTAGGTTGGATATTGGGAAGCAATTTTTTCCTGAGGGAGTAATCAGGCCTTGGAATGGGCTGGGCAGGGAGGGGGTGGAGTCAGCGTCCCTGGAGGTGTTGAAGGTGAGAGTGGATGTGGCCTCAGTGCCATGGTCTGGGAAGCACAGTAGGGTTGGATCCAGGGTTGGACTTGATGATCTCGGAGGTCTTTTCCAACCTGATTGCTTCTGTGATTCTGTAATTGCCATTCCTATGGCAGCACATGCTTGAGGCTCTATCCCCAGGGTGATAGAGATGTCTGTCCATATCTATCTCCAAGGTTAGTCTGTAAATGTGTGGTGTTAGCAAAGCAGGCTGAGTTCTGGGCTGGTTGTAGAAGGAGAAAGAAGCCCAGAGGCCAGTGCAAGCAGGCAGCCCTGAGCTTGCACATGATGTCCCCTCCCTGCAGGTTCCTGTCCTTGAGCCCAGGCCCTGAGGTGAGGCTGAGAAGTGGCGCGGAGGTGAGCCCAGAGCTGTCCCTGAGGTGAGGCTGAGAATAAGTGCAAGGCAGAGGTGCTGCTGAGGAAGGAGAGCCCCGTGGTGGGGAAGAGGGCAAAGCTGTGAATGCCCATCCCCGAGAAGGTGCTGTGTCCATCCCCTGTGTGCCAGGTGAGCTGGGGCTTTGCTGCAGAGCTGCGGGCGCTGATTTGAGCGTCTCCAAGTGCTGAGATGGTGGGCACCCAGGAACACAAACTGTGCCTGGCCACGGAGCCTGCAAAGAGGAGCAGAGATAGCCCTGGCAGTGTGGGGGGCCAGGTTGTCCCTGTGCCTTCCCCTGCAGGCCCTGGCTGTCCCTGGTGGGCCCCTGTCCATCCCTGTCAGGTCCTTGCCCATCCCCCCCAGGCTGAGCTCCCCCCAGGAAGTGCCATGGAGCTGAAGCTGCTGCCATCCCCCCCCTGCAGCCGCTGCCCCAGCCAAGGGAGCAGCAAAGGCAGGGCCAGGAGCAGAGGCAGCAGCAGGGGAGCCCTGGGGGGTCCGGGAAGGTCTTGTGTGGGTCAGGAAAGAGGCGCTGGGCACGAGGCCGGGGCTGTGCTGAGCAGGCCCAGCCCTCACATCCCCCCAGCCAACGCCGGCTGCCCGGGGGGCACGGGAGGGACCCCCAGCCCGTGTGCCCCACACTGAGCTGGCAGAGAGAGAGCCAAGGGACAGGGCCACGGGCAGGGCCACGGGTGAGGGACAGGCAGGGCCATTGCAGGGCCACGGTGAGGGCACAGCCTGTGGCAGCAGAGCTGCCCAGGGCCGGGGGCAGCCGGGGGTGTTGGTACCAGCCAGTGCTGGGGCCGAGCAGAGCAAGAGGCCTCTTGCAGACCCCTGGAGCAGCCTCCCACTTGCCAGCCCTGCCCTGGTGGGGTGACACTGTCCCCTCCATGCAGGACACTCCCCCTGAAATATTCGGGGGGGCCTTTTGTGTCTATTCCTGGTTGCTGATTCCTTCTGGGGACCTGAGGGAGCCTCTGCAATCCCATCCATGGGGCACAATCTCCTCTCCAGAGCTTGACTCCCCGCAGACTTTGCAGAGAAATCTGTGCTGGCAGCTGCATCCTGAGTCCAAGGGCAGTTTGTATCCCCGAGTGCTGATCCATCCTGGGTACCCAGGGTATCCTCTGCCACTCCATCCATGCAGCAGGAGTCACCCTGCTGCCCTTGACTCCCTGCAGAGGAACAAGTGCCATCTCTCTGTTTGGGAGAAGCCAGATGCTGCCCCTGGGCCATGAGAAGTGGTGCTGAAGCCTCTTTCAGCCCAGCCCTGGGTGCAGTTTTCTCATCCCCTCACCGAGTGCCCGCTCCCCCAGCCGGCACTGACCAACCAGGGCGTTTGGCACACGTGGTTTGGTGGTTTGGAGAAACAGCCCTGGGCTGGCAGGGGGCCAGATAACCTCGAGGAACAGCCCTGGCGAGGTGCCCACACTGTCAGGGGACCAGGGGATCGCTGCTCCATGGAACCAGCTGGAGCTCTGGGTGACCCTGAGCTGAAGTGTCTGTGACCTGTGGATGAGTCCAGGATGGAGCAGAGACCCCCCTGCAGCCCGGGAGGAGCCCACGCTGGAGCAGGGGATGCCCAAAGGAGGCTGAGAGCCCGTGGTAAGCCCCTGCCGAGCCATGGGAGCAAAGCCCTGGTTTCCCAGGGTGTCGCCGCTCACCCCAATTTTGTTTTGGAAGATTTTTTTTGGTCTAATCTTCATAATTTTGAGTATTTTTTAGCTGAATCTCAATTTTTTGCAATTTGGGGGGGCAGGGGTCTTCCTGCTGTTTCTGAATCTCATTGTTTTTTGCCTGAATCTCATTGGTTTGGGTTTTTCTGGGCTGAATCGTGGTGTTTGGGAGGTTTTTATGGAGACAGGATGCCCGGTGAGTTTTAGAGATGGACTTGGGCAGGAGGAACCCCCAAGCCAATGCGCTCAGCCCTTGTTTTCCCCTCCCCCATCAGGATTTGTCCTTCCCAAAGCTTGGGCGGATGGAGGAGGAGGCTGCGAGGAAGAGGAAGATGCCTTGGTCCCCCCAGGCAGGTGAGGAGGAAGTCAGTGTCCCTTTGGGCGGGTGTTGTGCTGGCTCTGTCAGCCGAGCATGGCCCCGGCTGCAGGACAACCCCGCTGGCGCCGCCGTCCTGCCGGGGCCGGAGTTGGGGGGATGTCCTTGGCCTTCCCTGTGGGCCGGAGGCAAATCCCCTGCCTGTCCTTCTTGCTTCCTGCCCCAGGCCCCGAGCTGAGGACGGAGAGCCCGTAGGACAAATCCCCCCGTGAGACCCTGGTGGGAGAGGCCGTTTTGAAGGGCTCCACGGCACAGGAAGGCAGCGCGGAGGAAAAGGACCGGAGATCCCCCCGCAGGAGGGGCTCCAAAGCCATCCCAGGGTGCTCTGAGGAGGAAAGAGCCAGCAGCCTGTGCCGGGAAGGTGGCAGGAGCTTGAGCAGGAACTCCAAGGTCGTGGCCCCAAGGCAACATCCCACTAGAAAGAAGCCCTTCAGGTACTTGGAATGTGGGAAGAGTTTCAGGAACAGCTTCCACCTGATCCGGCACCAGCAGATCCACACAGGGAAACGGCCCTACATGTGTAGGGAATGTGGGAAGAGCTTCAGAGACAGCTCTGATCTCCTCAACCACCAGCGCATCCACACTGGAGAACGGCCCTACACGTGTGAGGAATGTGGGAAGAGCTTCAGTGACAGCTCCAATCTCCGCACCCACCAGCACATCCACAGTGGGGAACAGCCCTACACGTGTGGGGAATGTGGGAAGAGCTTCAGGCAGAGCTCCACTCTCCGCTCCCACCAGCGCATCCACAGTGGGGAACGACCCTACAAGTGCTTGGAATGTGGGAAGAGGTTTATGACCAGCTCCAGTCTCTACCAGCATGAGCGGACGCTCACGGATGAGAGGCCCTTCCGCTGCACCGACTGCGGGAAGGGCTTCAACCAGAACTCCACCCTCGTCAGGCACCGGCGCATCCACACCGGGGACAGGCCCTACAAGTGTGGGGAGTGTGGGAAGAGCTTTGCCCAGAGCTCTACCTTGACCTCACACCAACGGACCCACCGGTAAGGGAAGCCCTTCCAGTGCCAATATATTGTGTGAGTACAGGGCTTGAGGTGTGTGGGATTGTGTGGACACAGAGAAAGAACTAACATTCAGAAACATATCTGCTTCTCTGACTTAATTAATATATCCCACAGTTTGACACATTAATAATATCCATAGCAATTGTGATTTGACAATATATTGTGACCTGCATATGCACATGTGAGCATAAGGACATAGGAAATAGGTGTTGTAGTTTCTGCAGTTCTTGTGTTATGGGTGAGGGTAGAGAGGATTCGAGCTAAAAATTGTCTGAACATTTTGAGAGTGCAGAGACATCTGTCTGACCATCACTAGGTATGCTTTGATTTTAAGGTAGAGCATGTTAAAGAGTGCAGTAACTTTTAGCCAACTGGAGTCTTGAATTTTTGCTTTTTCAGCAATAACAATAGCACTAATAATTACTAATATTTAATGAGGTAACATGCAATAAATGTATCTGCTCATTTTGACATATGTGTCAGTTTAATAATTTTAAATGAATCAGTGCACTTGTAACAGGAAATCTTCCTCAACCTCTGATTAAAATGTGACATTGACAAAAGGATTATAGAGGGGACTTTATTTTACTGACTGTTTTAACAGTTGTCACAGCTGTTGGAAAAGGAAAGGCAATTGAAACACTCCAAAAAAGGGGGGGGGGGGCAGAACGAGAGTAGTTTAATAAATGTAAACATGGTCTCTGAATGCCAAACATAAAAAATTGAGCAGATCTGTAACTCCAGAAAGCTGCTGCACACTATGTACATTTGCCTTTTGTGGCTCACTGTGTTTCATTCATTTGAACACTGAGCAGTTTCCCTACTTTCTCCATTTAAAAATGTGCAACAGCGTTTAAATGTGGAACAAATTCAGCTGTTCATGTGCCTGGAGTTTCATCTTAGAATGCACCTGATAGAATACTCAGCTGACAGGAAATAAAGGTTGTGTAGAATGGCTGTAACATTTCAAAAGTGGACACAGGTGTCACATCCTGTGAATGCTGCAGTGCAGTGATGGTTGGTGTACATATTTTATGTTTTTCTAACCGTTCTCATGTTGTGATGTGGGAATGGTGTGTGGAGTTCCCCTGCGAGTCTGTCTGGGTTGTGTCTGTGTAGGGATGAACAGGAGTGTGTGTGTAGATTCCCATGCCTGTGTGTTTGTGTGTGTGCAGGGGGATTCTGTGCTAAACTCGTTGAGCTATGAGGTGCACAAAGGACCCCCTTGCTTTCTAAATTCCTTCTCGAGAGGAGCCTGGGGGTGGCTGGATCCAATCTCAGACTCAGATTTTGGTTTAGATTGAAGGAATTATAGAGGTGTGATTCAATCACTTTGTCCTGCAGGTTTTAGTGATGGCAATTCAGAAATAACTCTATAAAAACAATGATTTATTATGACAAATGGACAAAGAATTGATCAGAAAAGTGAGCAGATGAAAGACCTTAAACAGAATTATTTACTGCACAGTATAAAAGTCAAAAACTCCTAGTAGTGTAGTGTAAGATAGGACAGTGGAGTCTATCAAAGTAACTCTATTAAAGCAATTGGATCAAAGCCAGCAAAAAGAAACAATCCTGCAGCAGAGATTGAGGTAACTCACCCCACAAGAACAGGGGGTAGTTCTCCCTCTTTCACTTAACCCCTGGGCAGTGACCATGAAGAGCTGTTCCTGCTTCATGAGACAAGCGTCACACACTTCAAGGAAGTCTGTGGAAGAATCAGCCACATGACGTTGGATAGGGCTTTTACAGTTATTAAGGATTTGACTGCCAGACATATTTGCAGGCCAGGGAGCAGCTTATCTGTCAAATCCTGCTTCAAAAAGCAGGATGTGTGTTTGAAGTTTCATGAAGCATTTTGGGTTTATCCTAATTCAACATTAAAATCAGCCCCTTGACACCAGCAGTAACTCACTACAGAGAGCTTGCATTGTTTGCATTCTGACCAGTTTTTAGGTATTATCAGAGCAGAGCATCCTGCCAGAAACGGCCCCTTGATTTCCATGAGGTTACAAAAACTCTCAGGGTTCATTTGGTTCCATGAGGTCCCTCAGTGTCACAACGGACCCTTGGTTCCATGAAGTTCTGGAGTGTCACAGTGGCCCTGATGATTTCATGAGTTTCCACTGTCTCTCCAGGAATTCCTTTGGTTCCATGATGCCCTGCAGTGTCACAATGGCTCCTTGAGTCCACGATGTTCCAAAACATCCCAGGGTTCCCTTGGCTCCAAGAGGCTCCCCAGTGTCCCACCGGCCCCTGGATTCCAGGAGGCCCTGCAGTGTCCCAATGGCCACTCGGTTCCATGAGCCACAGCGGCTGCCGCCGGCGTCTGTGCCCGGAGCCGCCGCTCCCACGGGGCTGCCGCACTCACCGCCGGGGTTGCCGCTCGCGCAGCCGCCGCTCTGCCCCGGCTGCACCGGGACCCGGCACCACCTCGGGCCTGCGCTGCCGCCTCAGCGGCCACAGGGACACAGGGATGGGGGACCTTTGCTCTGCCACTGATGGGGCCTGGCTTTGTTCTGCTGGGGTCTGGGCTTTAGGAAAATTGCTGTTCATTTTCATGCTCCACTGGAACACCTCCTGAATTCCAAAGGTTTCCTAATCCAGGGGGGGGGTTTCTATGGCATCGGAGGTGCCGCCCCTCGGGACACATTGTCAATAAACCGTCCAGCTGACTGGGATGGGTGTAAGAACAGTTGGGGAACACAGGATAATGAGTCATCCCCTGAAAACCTGGAACATTCCCTGCCTGAATCATAACCAAAATGGAACTGTTCGGATGGAATTTCCAAATACTGTGGAAACTCCAGTCATTCCTGACACCAGGATGGAAATTCAGCAGATCACTAAAGCCAGTCCCCTTGGGAGCCCACAACCAGCAGGGCTGAGGGAGGCCCTGGCAGCTCCCCAGCACCTCCCTCTCAGTGGGACACCTCTGGCAGCCTCTCCCAGCTCAGGAACCCTCCAGTTTGCAACACTCCAAAGACCCTCGCTGGTGCCCAGGACAATTCTGATCCCCCTCAACAAACACTCCTCCAGCTGTGACCCTTGTCTGTTGGGAAACACAAAGGCATTTGGGGGAGTGTTTCCCTGACAACAAGGAGAATTTTGGAGAGGGACCTTTCCACACCCAGCTCTTGATGTGTCCACACATCTCTGCCTGAGTGTGGGTGTGAATTGACTGGGATGTGAATGTTCTTGGGAATCTATAATTCAGTCACTGTTAAAATTGTGGCAAATGCTATTGGACCACTTGATAACTGTTCAATTGGTCAATGATTCAGTGCTACTAATCTCTTTTGCCTCCTTGTCTTTGGATCCAAATCTTTTGTGTCCTTTACATCCCAAGGCTCTGTGTAAATCATTCTCTTTCATCAAAAAATATTTTTTTTTCTTAACTTCCACTTTAAAATCTTCCTCCTTAGATAAACTACAAAACAACTCCAATTAGCTCTAGAAGTCTTGAAGACTTGAAGACAATTAAAGGAATGAAAATAATTTGTTTTTCAGTGTTTTAATGGGTCCCACAGTGTGTTTGGAGTTGCATCAGCTGTCAGTCCAAGATGGGCCATGTCAGAACTGGTGAGATTGGGGGGTGAGGGGCAAGGTAGATCAGACAGGGTCAGTGTGGATCTCCTGAGGAGACACTCAGCATCAAGATCACTTGGAAAACACCTCTATCACCTCTTCTCTGAACTACAAAATATTTCTCCTTGAATTAAAAAAAAGAAGTAAAAACTTTGAAGACTTGTTTTGAAATTGCCTTGAAGACAATTAAAGGAAGACAAAGAGATCCTGAGGGATTTCTGGAATTTAATGAGCCCCACGGTGTGTTTGCAGCCCAGCCCATGATCCTGAGGTACTGAGAGAAGATTGAAGCAGCTGCTGAAGAAGTCAGAAGCCAAACTCCAAGTCCCTTGAAGCATTGCTGGGCCCCACTGAGGGCAGGCACTGACAAAGCCTCCCCAGGGACTCCTTGGAGCAGCTCCTTGGAGGCCAGGAGTGCAGGCAGACAAAGGCTCTGGGCAGGCCCCTGCAATGCTGAGCAAAGCCTGCCTTGGTTTTGTGGAGCACAAAGGCCAAGGCCTGAGCCCCAGGCCCTGGCCCAGCAGATCCTGTCCCTCCCAGCTGGCTCAGGGCTGTTTGGGGGGCACTGGGATGGGAGGGGGAGGAACAACAAAGGCCAAAACTGCCAGGCTCCTGAGGGAGGGGCGAGGCAGAAACCAAGGGCAGAACCTGCCAGGAAAGTTGCTTGTGGTGGCCTGAGTGGGAGAGGCAGCTGCCAGAGGCAAGGGGACAAAGGCCTGGGTGCCTTTGGGCCTTGCAGCCCTGCCAGAGCCCTTGGCCATCTCTCCTGCAGGCTGTCCTGCCCTGGCCCTGCTGCTGCTCTGGCCTTGCAGGCTGCACACACCCCTCCTGCTTTCCCACCCCCCTCCCAGCAGCATTTCTAGACCCTCCCTGATGTCTCTGCACCAGCTCTGGCTGTTCCCTGGAACACAAAGCCATGGGCTGATCCTGACTCCCTCTGGGTGAGCTCTTGCAGCACATGGGTCTCTGTTGAGTGATATTTCTTTTTCCTCACCTTCAGCCTGAACCTTCAATGTTACTCTTTGTGGAGATTTCATTCTATTTCCAATATGGAGAAAAGCTCCATCCTGTCAGATCTCCTCTAGACCCTCTCCAGTTCTTCCTCATTCCTCCAGAATGGGGAACCTCACAGACAGACAGACCAGTGCAGATGTGGTGCCCCCAGGACTGAGTCCAGGGTGGTGACAACTCCCTTGTCTGGATGGCCACGCTCCCCCTAAGGCAGCCCCATGTGCAGTTGGCCTTAAATCAAGGGGCCATTCTGATTCTTTGTAAGGTCACGGAATCAAGTGGCACCGTGACACTGCAGGGCCTCATGGAACCAAAGGAATGCAGGGACACTGTGGAATCTCATGGAACCAAGGGACCATTGTGACATTTGGGGTCTCTTTGATATCTCCAGATATCTCAGAACCTCCTGGAACCAAGGGGCCACTGTGCCTCCCCAGAACTCCATGGAATCAAGCAGAGCCGCTGCCTCCCCCCCGCCGCCGCACGGACCGGAGTCGCCGGCTCTGCCTTGCTTGGACACCTCTGGAGTCAGCGTGTTCTTGGGCGGCACAACTGATCTCAGACCAGAGAGTTTCCCACATTTTGCTTTGCCCCTTCTTTCCTGTGGTTTTTTTTTTTGTTCTTTGTTCATTCAGGGGGAAAAGGGAGAAGGGAGGCACGTGTTCATCCCTGTTTCATCTCCCAACAAAAGAGAGTTGGGGTAGGGGGGGAGAAAGGAGACAATTTCTCTCTCTGCTGTTGCTTTGAAAAGTTCTGTTGGTATTGCTGTTTTTGCTGCTATATTTCCTGTCAGTAAACTCTTATTGTTTTCACTTATATCTCCTTGTATTTTGTCTCCCTGTAGTGGTGGGGAATAAAAAGGGAGTGAGTTCATTTCATTGGACTTCCTGCCCCAGTATGTGTCTTTAAACCAGGACAGGTTGCTCAAGAGCTCCCTGAAATTTGGCATCATTCACAAAGGACTTGAAAACACATTTTGTCCCAATGTACAGAGAGCTAATAAAGATGTTCTACAGTGGTGTTCAAGGTGTTGGTCACTGAGGGATTTCATCCAGAAGTTGCTGACAAGAGGCTTTTGTACCATGGATTTTATTGGACACTCTTCATTCAGCCAACATCCCATCCACTACATCTTCCACTTCTTCAGTCCAGCTCTCACCGGTCTGGCCATAAGGAGACCACAGCAGACCATATCAAAGGCCTTGATAAAGTCTGGGCACAAAAAATCCCTTTCTTTTCCCTCCCACAGGGGTTCTGCAATCCCTGCCTTGTCCTTCCCATGCCTGGGAATGGCTGCAGGAGGACTTGCCCTATCCCCTTTCCTACTGAGCCTGAGCAGTCTGGAACTCTCCCAACCCTCCTTACTGCCCTGTTTGCAGACTGGTTCCATGTCTGCCTTTGCTGAGGCCCCAGGAAGCTCTGGGATGGCTCTGGCCTTTCCAAGGGTTTGGGAGAGGTCTGGACACTGCCCAGCCTTCTCAATATCCCTGACACCAAAACCTTTTCCATATCCCACACTTCTGGAGGAGTGCCTAGGACACAACACAGGTTGTCCTGGTGGTTCTGGAGGATTAGAAGGGATTTCTTCCTAGAGACCAACCCCTCCAATTGGATTTGAGTGCAGCTGAAAGGTTTGCTCACCATTTTCCCTGGTGCCTCCCTGCCCTGAAGGTTTCTGGCCATCAGGCTGGAGCTGAGGGGGTTGGGCAGGTGCCTGAGAAGGGTGTAGAACAAGGGCTGTGTCCAACTGTGCCAGGAGGGCTGTGCTGGGCAAGGATGAGGAGGCTGCAGAAAACAGTGGCACTGGGGAGGTGAGAGAAGCAGGTGGAGAGACCTTGTGCCTGCCCACGCTGGGCAGGAGCTGCCCCAGGATGGCAGCTCTGAAGCACTCACAGGATGTCCCTGGGAACAGGAGAGGAAGACTGGATCTAAAAATGAAACCTGGAAAGCAGAGAGCAGGAGTTTCATGGTGTCACTGCAGGAGAGTTCCAGCCCTGGAGCAAGGACACAGAAGAAGTGACCCAGTACATGCAGTGGCCTCAGAAGATCCCACAGCATCCTGGAGATGCTGTAAGGGAGCCCAGCTCTGCTTCACAAGTTCCCAGGGTCTGTCCCTACGTGCTCCAAGGGCTTCCAGCCCCCAGGACTGTGCTCAGAGAGCACTCAGGCCTTACAGTGAGAAAGGGGCTCAGGAGGACAGTGTGGAAGTGGCAAGAGAGCAGCTCTGGGAAGACCAAGCACTGCTGATCCCTGGCAGTGCTGCTGGGCTGGGATTATTGTCCCCTTGCCGTTTGCAAATACACCCTGTCCTGCAGTGTGCTGTCCTTTAGGAACAGCTAAGAAGAAGGGTCTTGGACAAAGAAGGCACTGCAGGGTTCCTTATTTTGTTTAAATACTCAGCCAGTACAATTCATCATTTATACATCTCTGGGTCAAATTCAATGGGTAGACATGAAATTAGAAGGCAGATGCATAATAATATTTAATTGCACAGAAAATTATTGCAAGAACAACCTGATGACCTCCACAACAAACCTGAGCAGGAAGGCTGGTCCATTAAGGAGTCCCATTCTGAATGCTACACATCAGAAACCTGGCACATAATTGCTCCTGAAAAGCATCCAGTCATCATTTTTCTTATGGCATCCTTGACCTCCTGGTTCCTGAGGCTGTAGATGAAGGGGTTCAGTGCTGGAGGCACCACTGAGTACAGAACTGATAGTGCCAGATCCAGGGATGGGGAGGAGATGGAGGGGGGTTTGAGGTGGGATAACAGGACAGTGCTGACAAACAGGGAGACCACGGCCAGGTGAGGGAGGCACGTGGAAAAGGCTTTGTGCTGTCCCTGCTGAGAGGGGATCCTCAGCACAGCCCTGAAGATCTGCACATAGGAGAAAACAATGAAAATGAAACAACCAAACACTAAACAGGCAATAACCATAAGAAGCCGAATTTCCCTGAGGTAGCCTGAGTGTGAGCAGGAGAGCTGGAGGATGTGTGGGATTTCACAGAAGAACTGGCCCAGGGCATTGCCCTGGCACAGGGGCAGGGAAAATGTGTTGGCTGTGTGCAGCAGAGCATCGAGAAACCCGGTGGCCCAGGCAGCTGCTGCCATGTGGGCACAAGCTCTGCTGCCCAGGAGGGTCCCGTAGTGCAGGGGTTTGCAGATGGCAACGTAGCGGTCGTAGCACATGATGGTGAGGAGGGAAAACTCTGCTGAGATGAAAAATAGAAAGAAAAAGAGCTGTGCAGCACATCCTGTGTAGGAGATGGTTGTGGTGCCCCAGAGGGAATTGTGCATGGCTTTGGGGACAGTGGTGCAGATGCAGCCCAGGTCTGTGAGGGAGAGGTTGAGCATGAAGAAGCACCTGGGGGTGTGCAGGTGGTGGTCGCAGGCTATGGCACTGAGGATGAGGCCATTGGCCAGGAGGGCAGCCAGGGAGATGGCCAGGAAGAGCCAGAAGTGCAGGAGCTGCAGCTCCCGCCTGTCTGCGAATGCCAGGAGGAGGAACTGGGTGAGGGAGCTGCTGTTGGGCATTTGCTGTTCCTTAGCAAAGGGTCTGTTCTGAAAAGGAAAGCACAGGGAACTATTAAGACAGCCCCCTCTCAGCAAAGCCAGTGCAGTTTTCAGGGAAATCCCCTCCAAGTTATAGCATTTCTTTTCTCTGGTTTGTGCTCTCTGAGGGTGCTGTGAGGAGCAGGAGCTCTGCCCATGTGCTGCCGAGGACTCAGCTTTGCTCTGCTGCAGTGCAGACACGAAGCTGGTTTGGGACAGCTCTCATGATCACAGGGGATGTCACATGGAACCCAGCTTTGATGGAAAAGTTAAAATCCTGTGCTGCTGTCTTGGAGTAATTTGGGCTGCAGAAGAGAGGCACAGAGTATCCTTAAAATAATTTTCACTGGGTTTTTTGGTTACAATGATAACACCTGGGGGTGTTTTTTTAGGGGCAAATTTTTCTGATGACAAATCTGAAGAGTGTTGAGCCAGGACAGGCAGAAGGGCTGAGCTCTCCGTTGCTTATTGCAGAGCCAGGAGAGCTGCAGTGCCTCTCAGTCTGTTTCTCATCTGCCCTGCACTTTCCCTTGGGCTGCCTTGAAGATGACTTCACACACAGATTCATCTTTACAAACCCCACCAAGATCTGTGCTGAGAGCAGGACAGCGCTGCTTGAAAGGGCAGCTCTGTGAAGTGTCCCCTGTGCCACCCCAGAGGTGCAGCTGTGCTGGACAGAGCAGGACAGGAGCCCTCCCACAGAGAAGCCAAGGGCTGGGACAGGAGAGTGCCCACCCCCAAGGGAAGGCTCAGCACTGCCCAGGATCCTGTGCTCATTTCTGACACTGCCTGAAATATTCACCTCTGAGAGTAAAAGTTTGAATTTCAGTGCAGCTTCCTGAATGGAGAGAACAATGTCTATGCTACAGTGCCTGATCAGGAAACACACCTCAGGACTAATTTCTTTCCTGTAGTCCCTGTCTTTTCTGCAGCGATACATGGAAAAGATCCTCCCTCAGCTGCCAGGTTTGCTCCTTGCCCACAGCCCTTCTCCCCCAGCCCTGGCAGCAGCTCCCCGGGCCGGCTGAGAGCTGCCCCTAGCAGGCAGCAGAGTCCCTGCCCAGCACAGCACCCTGGGCTGCAGGACCCTGCTCTGCCCCACAGCCCTGGGCACCCCTGGCTGCACCCCTGGCTTCACAGCTCCACCAAAGTGCCCCAAAACAGCCCCTGCTCACCCATCCCATCAGCTGGGGCTGGGACAGCTTTAGGAGATGCCTCCAGGAGCTGCCCCTACACTGCCCAGCAGCCACAGACTCACCATGTGCAGCCCGGCCAAGATTCCTCCTGCAGGGAGCTCTCAGCCCTCCTGCCAGTGCTGAGCCCCTTGAAGCTCTGTGTGTGCCCTGCTGGTGTCCCTGAGCTACCCTGGCAGTGCCCTCAGCCCTGCTGGGCTGTGCAGAGGAGCTGCTCACCAGCAGAGCTGTCTCTTTGAAGCTCTTCTTGGTTGCCAGGAGCTCCCTGTGTGCCAGGAGCCCGGCCCAGCTCAGCAGCACAGTAACAACCCCAGGCATTTCATGACCCCCTGGGGGGTTTGTCGTTGTTTACATGAGACTCAGTCCCTAAGTTCAAACAACTTCTCAAGAAGTCAAAGTGAGATTGGAACACTAAAGTATCCTGTAGTGCTAATGAGTCTCACTGAGGGACACAACTGAGAAAGTGTCCCCAGATTCCAGTGAGAGCAGAAAACTGCAGACAGGGATGACAAGGATGGACAAGCAAGGGAAAGGTGTCTCTAATGCTGAATAAACCTTGACTTGTTTTCTTAATCCAAAGGACCAAACCCTGACCCGCAGCTCTTGGGAAGGCAGATCCTGTCTCCTCTCCAGCCCAGGCTGTCCTACGGTGTCCATGCCCTGCCCCTTTCCCTGCAGGCTGTCGTCATCCCCCCAGCTGCCCCACCTGGCTGGCACCTTCCTGCACTGACATCTCTGTGTCCTCCCTGGCTCTTCCTGCACACACAAAGCCTTGGGCTCATCCAGACTCCTGCTTTGTGACATATTGCACCACAACACTGACCTTGGAGGGAAATTTCTGACTTCTTGTCACCAGTCTAGGCCACCCCAACTACCCTTGGTGGCACTAGTTCTTTCTTAGGCTGTTTTCTGACAGGAAGAAAAGCTCCACCAGCTCTGACACCCCCCTTCCAGACCTCTCAGGCTACTCCTCTACTGTCCTCAGTCTTTGCACCACTGACCCCTGAGTCCTCAGCCTCTATATACGGGTCATGTGCTTGAGGCCCCAAATTCCTTCCTGGGAGATCTCTGGGACCTCTCCAAAGTTTTGGAAGATGACAATAGAGTGCTCTGATCCCAGGAAACACAGAGGGACACTTTTTTCCAAGGGTTGTCTTGGCAGAATGAGGCACATCTTTAAACTTTCTGGGACAAGGGAGCTCTGAGCTCTGGGTATGGAGGGAGGTCCAAGTGCCAACCACTGGAGTGGGAGCTACAAATCATCAGGGCTTGTGTTCTTTGGAGGGCCAGACACTGGTGAGAGTGGGGGGTGTGTGCACATGGAAGGACTTGAAGGGCACAATGAACTGTCTCAAAACACTGTCAAAGAAGGAAAATCCCATAAGGCGCCACAGGACATAAGCACTGGTGGCAAACAGGAAGGCATTTAATTCCAAGGCCTAAAGGGAGGTGAAGCTTTGGAAGTAGCCCCCAGGACAGAATTGCACTGTGCAGACTGTGGGAAAGAGCAGACAGCCCCAACAGGAAGCCAGGGCTGGTAAGGCAGGTCTGGGGAACCCATCCAGACAAAGATTCCCACCTGCACACTGGAAGTACACTGGGCAAAACTCCCACCATGGCAAGCTGTGGGATAGGAAGCAAGTCCTTGTCCACGTGCCAGCCCAAGCTGTGGGAACAGCATCTACCCCCCTGAATACCTGGGGCTTGGGCTGTATAAAAGTGATAGCCCAGAAGCACAACTTGGGGACCCTCCACCGAGCAGAGCAGGGTGAAGAAGGACCAGTGGGAGCCTCAGGGATCTCCATGGTGTGATACATTTACTTCATCTCTGTCTCTCTCTCACTGGCTTCCCACCACTCTCTTCTTCTCTCTCTCTTTCTGTTTCTTTCTCTCTCTCTCCCTCCTATTTACTAATAAATCAAGCCTGGACTGCTGACTTTGGCACATGATCTCCTTTGCAGCTGAATTTGGGCAGAGCTGTCTTTTAATAATGGGAACCTGAGAGTATCCATGAAGGTTTTACAGTGTGGGAATGGCCACTAGATTCCATGAGGTTCCACAGAGTCACAGGGTCCATTTGGCTTCATAAGGCTCTGTAGTGTGATAATGAACCCTTGATTCCATGAGTTTGCAAAATGTCTCAGGACTCCTTTGGTTCTAGGAGGCCCCACATATCACAGTGGCCCCTTGGTTCCATGAGATTCCACAGTGTCCCAGGAATCCTTTGGTTCCATGAGCCCTGCAGTGTCACAATTGCCCGTTGGTTCCATGAGTTTCCACAATGTCACAGGGATTCCTTTGCTTCCATGGGACAGTGCAGTGTGACAATGGCCCCTTGATTCCATGAGGTTCCACAGTGCCAATATGGGCTCTTGATTTCTTGAGGTCCACAGTGTCCCGGGGTCTCTTTGTCTCCATGATGCTCTGCAGTGTCACAGTGGCCCCTTGATTCCATGAGGTTCTGAAAAGTCTCAGGGTTCCTTTCGTTCCATGAGGCCCTGCAGTGTCACAGTGGCCTAGTAATTCCATGTGGTTCCACATTGTCCCAGGGTTCCTTTGGTTCCATGAGGCCCTGAGGTTCCTCAGTGTCACAATGGCCCCTTGATTCTATGAGGTCCCAGAATGTCTCAGGGCTCCCTTAGTTCCAAGAGGGCCTTCATGGCACAATGAACCCTTGGTTCCATGAGGTTCCACAGTGTCTCAGAGTTCCTTTGGCTCCAGAAGGCCCTACAGTGTCACAATGGCCCCTTTACTCCGGGAGGTTCCACAATGTCCTTGCTGGAACACACATGGCTGTAATGTTGTCACCCCTGCAGAGCTGCCTCCAGCTCTGGGCTCCAGCACAGGAAGGACATGGATCTGTTGGAGCGATTCCAGAGGAGACCACGAAAGGGATCAGAGGGATGAAGTAGCTCTGTTGTGAGGAAAAGCTGAGAGAATTGGGGTTGTTCAGCCTGGAGAAGAGAAGGCTCCAGGGTGATCTAATTGTGGCCTTGCAGTGCCTGAAGGGAGCAAACCAGAAAGATGAAGAGAGACTTTGGACAAGGGCCTGGAGTGACAGGAGAAGGGGCAGTGGTTTCACATGCCTAGAAGGAAGGGTTGGAGGAGATAGTAGGAAGGAATTCAGGAGTCTGAGGGTGCTGAAATGTTCTTTAAGGCCCCTCCCAAGCCAAAGCATTCCATGATTGTGGGACTGGTGGGTGAGGTGGTGGTTGGAGCCGTCTGGGGCACAGGGACCCAAAATGAGGGAGTTTTCCATTGTGGGGGAAGGAAAGAGGGGCCAGCAGAACTGACCCCTTGGACACCTGGCAGGCAGGCTTTGGCTGGAAGCTGGTGATGGGGAGCTGAGTGAAGCCCCCACAATGCAGGAGGAAATGGTCAGTGACCTGCTCTGCCAATGAGACCCCCCCAAGTGCCTGGGCCCACACGGGATGCAGCCAAGAGTCCTGAGGGAGCTGGAGAAAGAGCTGGCCAAGCTACTCTCAGTAAATCTCCAGCAGTGCTGCAGAACTGCACAAGTCCCAGCTGACTGGCAACAAGCAAATGGGATGCCCATGCACAGGAAGGGCCAAAAGGGGGATCTGGGGAACTCCTGGCCTGTCCCATTGACCTCAGGACCAGGGAAGTCCATGCAGCAGATCCTCCTCAGAGCCATCCCATGGCAGGGGCAGGACAACCAGGGGATCAGGCCCAGCCAGCGTGGGGTTGGGAAAAGGCAGGTCCTGCCTGACCAACCTCATCTCCTTCTCTGACAAAGGACCCACTCAGCAGCTGAGGGAAAGGCTGGGGATGTGTCTCTCTGGAATTCCAGAAAGCCTTTGGCACCATCTCCCCCAGCATCTCCTGCACAAACTGGCTGCTCATGGCTTGCCTGGAGAACTGTTTGCTGAGTGACGAAGTGGCTGATGGCCCAGGGAGTGGTGTGGAATGGAAGGAAATCCAGGTGAGGCTGGTCACTAGTGGGGTTCCCAAGGGCTCAGGGTTGGGGCTGCTCCTGTTTAACATTGTTGTGGATGATCTGGGCCAGGGGATCGAGTACCCCCTCAGGAAAATCGTGGACAACACCATGTTGGGTGTGAGTGTGGATGTGCTGGAGGGCAGGAAGGCTCTGCAGAGGGATCTGGACAGGCTGGATCAATAAGGCCAAGTGTCAGGGCCTGCCCTTGGCTCCCAACAACCCCCTGGAACGCTCCAGGCTGGGGGCAGAGGGGCTGGAGAGCTGCTCAGCAGGAAGGGACTTGGGGGTGCTGCTTGACAGGGACTGGATATGAGGCAGAGTGTTCCCAGGGGGGCAAGAAGGCCAAGGGCATTGTGGCCTTTGTGGAGAAGAGTGTGGCCAGCAGGAGCAGAGAACTGATTGCCCCTCTGTGCTGGGCACTGGGGAGGCCCCACCTGGAGTGCTGTGTCCAGTTCTGGCCCCTCAGTGCCAAAAGGCCCTTGAGGGGCTGGAGCGTGTCCAGAGAAGGGAACGGAGCTGGGGAAGGCTCTGGAAAACATGTCTGCTGAGGGACGGCTGAGGGAACTGGGCTTGTTGAGTGTGGAGAAGGGGAGGCTCAGGGGAGACCTCATTGCTCTCTACAATGACCTGAAAGGAGGTTTTAGTGGGGTGGGGGTTGGTCTCTTCTGCAAAGCCTTTAGTGACAGGAAGAGAGGAAACGGCCTTAAATTGCATTGGCAAGGTTCATATTAGATATTAAAGTAACCTTTTTCCACAGAGAGTGTTCAGGCACTGGAACAAGCAGTCCAGGGAGGTGGTGCAGTCTCTGGAAGTCTTCAGGTGTGTGGTAGGTTGACCTTGGCTGGACACCAGGTGCCCTCCCAGCCGCTCTATTGCTCTCCTTCCCAGCAGGACAGGGGAGAGAGTAAGGTGGAAGAAAAAAACAGCTTGTGGGTTGAGATAAGGCAGTTTATTTAAAGCAAAAGATAGCAGGGTTTGTTCTCTGCTTCCCATGAGCAGCCATGGTCGGCCACTCCCGAGGAGCAGGGCTTGGGTCCGCGGGACGGTTCCTCAACAGGCAGCCATTAGACAATGAATGCCCCCCTCCTGCTCCGGGCCTCAGCTTTTAGAGTTGAGCTGACCTCCCATGGTCTGCAATGTCCCTTGGGTCAGTTGGGCTCAGCTGGCCTACTTGGGTCCCCTGCCAGGCTCTTGCCCTCAGCTAAGGAAGGAATGTCCCAGTGTTGGTGCTGTGCTCAGCAGTGGCCAAAACACTGGGGCGTTCTCAACCCCCTTCCAGCTGCCAATGCCAAGCCCAGCCCTGGGAGGGCTGCTGTGGGGAACTGAACTGCAGCTCAGCCAGACCCAACCCAAATATCTATGGCACATATTCTATAGAATCCATCCTTAGGTGTTGTGTGATAGATCTGTAAGATATTACAAATAATAAGCAATAATAAGGCAAGTGTCCTCCTTAGGGACACACCCACCCCCCCAACCTACTGCCTGGGTTTGTTCCCTGGGGGTCTCTGCAGCAGCAAGCACAGCCCCACACTGACTGCTCTGGGCTGTGCAGGCATTTGTGGTTCTGCCTGTCTCACACACACACAGAGCCTTGGGATGGATCTGGATGTCACTGGATGTGATGTCACAGGGGAGCTGTGATGTCATATGATGGATGTGACGTCATAGAGGAGCCTTGATGTCACAACAAGGATGTGATGTCACAGAGGAGATGTGATGTCACAATAAGGATGTGATGTCACAGGGGAGCTGTGATGTCACGGGAAGGTGTGATATCATAGTGGAGCTGTGATGTCAAAGGGATGTTGTGTAGTCACAAGGGGAGAATGTGACGTCACAGGGATGATATGATATCACAGGAGAGGTGTGATGTTATATTATGGATGTGACGTCATAGAGAATATGTGATGTCACATGAAGGATGTGATGTCATATGATGGATATGACATCATAGGGAAGATGGTATGTTACAGGAAGGGTGTGTAGTTACAAAATGGATGTGATGACACGGGGAGCTGTGATGTCACGTGGAGGATGTGATATCACGAGGATACGTGATGTCACAGAGATGATATGATATCACAGGAGAGGTGTGATGTCATGTGATGTATGTGCCATCATAGGGGAGATGTTATGTCACAACAAGGATGTGCTGTCACAGGGGAGGTGTGATGTCACAGGGAGGATGTGATGTCATATGATGGATGCAAGGACATAGAGGAGATATGATGTCAAAGAGGAGGATGTGATGTCACAGGAGAGCTGTGACGTCACAGGGGATGACCTGGCGTCACAGATGCCCCTTGTCACAATAATGATGTGATGTCACAGGGCAGGTGTGATGTCACAAAGGAGCACGTGATGTCAGAGGCATGATATATCATCACAGGAGAGATGTGTTGTCATATGATGGATGTGATGTCATATGGGAGATGTTATGTCACAGGGCTGATGTGATGTCACAGGGAAGCTCCCGTCTGACTCCTGGTGTGTTTCCCTCCATGTGCTCAGCACCGGCACAGGGCACACTGAGGGAGGTCTCCAAACTTTCCTGTAGGTGATTCCGTCAAAACTAATCCCCTCCCAGGGCATCACAAGATGATGCTAATCAGCTCTTCCAAGTCAAAGGATACTTCTTTTCCCCCAGGGCAGAAAAGATGGAAACATGCTACTGGTGCAAGAGAGGGACAGCGGAGGCCCATCCTCTGCCCTGGGGGCGGTGACCCAGACTCCCTGTTTGTCCTCTAGTCCCTCTGGGAGCCCTGAGGTTTCCTTCTGGTCTCCTCTGGCTCCCTGTGCTTGGAAAGCCTTCCAAATCCATTCTGGTGAGGGGAGGTGGTGATGCAGCAACAGCAGACGGCTCGTGGGATGCCTGGACACCCCTGGGGAGGCAGAGCTGGGGCCACTCATTCTGTGCCCTATCCTGGCTGGGTGCTGGGAGGACTGCCCTGAGGAGAGACAAATGAGGCTTCTCCTGGGGAAAGGCTCAGCCAGAGTTCAACTTCCCAAACAAGGCTGGGGCTGGGGGTGTGCCGAGGGGGAAGTTGTCCTGGAGGCACCAGGACAGGACAAGCAGGACTCAGTCTGCTCAGGGCACAGCACATCTGAAGGACACCATGGGTTTGGGCCCGTTGTTGCTGCTTTACTAAATCACAGCCGCCTCCAACTGGCTCAGTGGGAACAGAAGAGCAGTGCTAGTAGTTTGAATCGTGGATTTTGCTGAAGATTTGAAGGCATCAGGATTCCAGTTTTCCTGCCTGTAAAAAAGACAGTTTCTTTTTTGTGATAACATCTACTACTGGAAAATTCCCCAGGCAGCCACCAGGGATGATGTCACAGGGATGATACGATATCAAAGGAGAGATGTGATGTCACAGGAGAGATGTGATGTCACAGGGGGCTGTGATGTCTCAGAGGAGGATGCGATGTCACAGGGAGGATGTGATGTCACAGACGAGGATGTGATGTCACAGGGAGCTGTGATGTCACAGAGGAGGATATGATGTCACAGAGGAGCATGTGATGTCACAGAAGAGCTGTGATGTCACAGAGGAGGATGTGATGTCACAGGGAGCTGTGATGTCATAGAGGAGGATGTTATGTCATAGGAGACATGCGATAACACAGAAGAGGATGTGATGTCACAGGAGACCTGCGATGTCACAGACGAGGATGTGATGTCACAGAAGAGAACTTAATGTCACAGAGGATGATGTGATGTCATAGGAGACATGCGATGTCACAGAGGCGGATGTGATGTCATAGGAGAGCTGTGATGTCACAGAGGCGGATGTGATATCACAGAGGAGGATGTGATGTCACAGAGGAGGATGTGATGTCACAGGTGAGGGGTGATGTCACATGGGAGCTGTGATGTCATAGAGGAGGATGTGATGTCATAGGAGACATGCGATAACACAGAAGAGGATGTGATGTCACAGGAGACATGCGATGTCACAGACGAGGATGTGATGTCACTGAAAAGGATGTGATGTCATAGGGGAGCTGTGATGTCACAGAGGAGGATGTGATGTCACATGGGAGGTTGTGATGTCACAGAGGAGGATGTGATGCCATAGGGAGGATGTGATGTCACAGGGAGCTGTGATGTCACTGGGGAGCTGTGATGTCATAAATAACATGCGATGTCACAGAGGAAGATGTGATGTCACAGTGGAGGATGAGATGTCATGGGAGAGCTGTGATGTCACAGAGGAGGATGTGATGTCACAGGCGAGGGGTGATGTCACATGGGAGCTGTGATGTCACAGAGGAGGATGTCATGTCACAGAGGAGGATGTGATGTCACAGGAGTTTTGTGAGGTCACAGAGGAGGATGTGATGTCATAGGAGACCTGCGATGTCACAGACGAGGATGTGATGTCACAGAGGAGGATGTGATGTCACAGAGGAGGATGTGATGTCACAGGAGAGCTGTGATGTGATAGGAGAGCTGTGGTGTCACAGAGGAGGATGTGATGTCATAGGCGACATGCGATGTCAGAGAGGAGGATGTGATGTCACAGAGGAGGATGTGATGTCATAAGAGACATGCGATGTCACAGAGGGGGATGTGATGTCACAGAGGAAGATGTGATGTCACAGAAAGGATGTGATGTCACAGGGGAGCTGTGATGTCATAGAGAAGGATGTTATGTCATAGAATCATAGAATCATAGAATCATAGAATCATAGAATCGATTGGGTTGGAAAAGACCTCCGAGATCATCGAGTCCAACCCTTGGTCCAAATCCAGTCCATTTATTAGATCATGGCACTCAGTGCCACGTCCAATCTGCGTTTAAAAATCTCCAGGGATGGTGAATCCACCACCTCTCTGGGCAGCCCATTCCAATGCCTGATCACTCTCTCTGTAAAGAATTTTCTCCTGATATCCAACTTAAATTTCCCCTGGCGGAGCTTAAGCCTGTGTCCCCTTGTCCTATTGCTGAGTGCCTGAGAGAAGAGACCAACCCCCACCTGGCTAGAACTTCCCTTCAGGTAGTTATAGACGGTGATGAGGCATGCGATAACACAGAAGAGGATGTGATGTCACAGAGGAGAATTTAATGTCACAGAGAAGGATGTGATGTCACAGAGGAGCATGTGATGACACAGAGGAGGATGTGATGTCACAGGAGAGCTGTGGTGTCATAGGAGAGCTGTGATGTCACAGAGGAGGATGTGATGTCACAGGAAGCATACGATGTCACAGAGGGGATAAAATGTCACAGGAGAGCTGTGATGTCATAGGAGAGCTGTGATGTCACAGAGGAGGATGTGATGTCACAGGGGAGCTGTGGTGTCACAGAGGAGGATGTGATGCCACATGAGACATGCGATGTCACAGAGAAGAGATCACAGAGGAGGATGTGATGTCACAGGAGAGTTGTGATGTCACAGAGGAGGATGTGATGTCATAGGAGAGCTGAGATGTCATAGGAAGAATGTGATGTCACAGAGGAGGATGGGATGTCATAGGAGAGCTGTGATGTCACAGAGGAGGATGTGATGTCACAGAGAAGAATGTTATGTCACAGGGAGCTGTGATGTCACAGAAGAGGATGTGATGTCATAGAGGAGGATGTGATGTATTAGGAAGGATGTGATGTCATTAGGAGACATGCGATGTCACAGAGGAGGATGGAATGTCACATGAGAGCTGTGATGTCACAGAGAGGGGTGGGATGTCACAGGAGAGCTGTGATGTCATAGGAGAGCTGTGATGTCACAGAGGAGGATGTGATGTCACAGGAAGGATGTGATGTCACAGGAGAGGTGAGATGTCATAGGAGAGCTGTGATGTCACAGAGGAGGATGTGATGTCACAGGGGAGCTGTGATGTCATAGGAGAGCTGTGAAGTCATAGGAGAAATGCGATGTCACAGAGGAGGATGTGATGTCACAGAGGAGGATGTGATGTCACAGTGGAGGATGTGATGTCACAGGAGAGCTGTGATGTCATAGGAGACATGCGATGTCACAGAGGAGTATGTGATGTCACAAAAAAGGATGTGATGTCATAGGGGAGCTCTGATGACATCATATCCTCTGATGTCACAGAGGAGGATATGATGTCATCAGAGACATGCGATGTCACAGAGGAGGATGTGATGCCACAGGAAGCACGTGATGTCACAGGAAGGATGTGATGTTACAGCAGAGCTGAGATGTCACAGAGAAGGATGTGATGTCACAGAGGATGATGTGATGTCACATGGAGGATGTGATGGCACCGAGGAAGATGTGATGTCACGGAAGAGGTGTGATATCATGTTATAGACAAGATGTGATGTCACAGAGGAGGATGTGATGTCATATAATAATGTCACGCAGGGAGGAGCCGAGGTTGGGGAGGGCAAAACTGGCCCCAGAATGGAACAGGAATGGGACCCCCCCTGTGTTCCCCTGTGTCAACCTGCTCTGGGGGGCTTTGAGAGGGCACCTCCCCCTCAGTGGGCATCCAGCTCACTCGAAAAGGTGCCAGGACCACCCCTCAGATCCCCAAGGACCCCCTAAATCCATCCAGAGCCCACCCAGGACCCCCTCAATCCCCTTTTCTGGGGGACCTTTAGGGGCACTGGTGGCTGAGCTGGGCAGCAAAGTTCATACCTGTCTACAGCCTGAGTCACTGAAATGCTGATTTTTAAGCACAGAAAGGAGAAGCTTGAGGCACTTTGTTGCTTTTGAATGCGGAAGGACTGATTTCTCATGTATTTTTATTACTTCTGAAATGCTTCAAAGCCTGGTTTTCAGGGGTTTATTTAATTTGGCAAGTTCTTGGGGTTTTCTTGGGCTTTTCTTTGTGTGTGGGGTGGGTGGGTTGCTTGTTTTTACAGTTACTTGTCTCACATACTTGGTGCTTTTCCCAGGAGAACATTGATTTGTGTAGAGACAAAATCCCTGGAGAATATCTTAATCTGGGGATAAAAATATTCCCCTGGGAAGGAGGTAGGATGAGTTGGTATTATTCATTTAAGAGTTTCAGGCCCACAACGAGCAGTTTCAGCCAAATTTTCTAAGTGACTGAGGAACCCTTTTCTCCAAATGTGCTCCCCTGAGGCAGTTTCAAATCCCCAGTTGTGATTCAGTTTTCTGGAATGATTCTAAATTAATTAAATGCTTTTTGGCCATCATCTAGGCAACTGCTGCCACGGATAACATCGACTGTAAGAAGGCAAAAGAGAAGGACATGAAAGGGCCACCTGTGAGCAAAAGGTATTTTTCATTTTCAGTAGTCTCTGAATTTCTGTTACTAGTTTTCTGTTTCTGTGGAAGAGTTCAGTGTCCTCCCTCCTGGGAGGGATGGGAACAAATGATTAAACGTGGAAAATGTTCCGTTCCAACACTGCAACCTGTAATTTGTCCAGATGGTCTAAAGATGTCCAGATTATTGAAAACCTTCCATATTTTTGTTTTCAGGGAGAGAAGAATATTTGATGAAGAAATCCAGCAAAGGCAAAAGTGCAAGGCCAACCCTCAGCCTGTGGAAAGCTGAGAGGTGGCACCGGCAGCCCCAGAATTACATAGGGAAAATAAGAAACAGAGGAATTTTTGGATGGGATTGAGCCATTTTCAGGGGGATTGATCCACTTTGAGGTGACAGATTGATCCCTCTCGACTTTTGGGATGCAGAGCTGAGAGAAACTGGAATGTTAATGGTCCATGGCTCCAACACTCTCCAGTTGCAGAAGCAGTGGGGGCTTTGCTGCCCAAGGGCAATGGAACCGCCCGGGGCAGAGGGGGGAACACCCACCCCTGGAGGGGACAGGCTGGGCTTGGAGCCAGAGAGAGGAAGTGCTATTTTTGTGTTTTTATATCACTATAGACAGGAGCCAAAACTGCCCCAAACCTACTTTGCATGGAGACAAAATTGTTCTAAACTAAACCCTACATATATAGATAGATATAAATACAGACATAGATATAGATAAACTAACTCTAATCTGCCCCAAGAGATCAGTTAAGAAGACCCTGAGTCACCCTCACTGTCAGGGGGTCGGGACAGGGGCTGGACACGGGGGAAGCTTCTGGCAGCTGCTCACAAAACCCACCCCTGGAGCCCCCCAGGAACCAAAACATGGCCATCTAAAACCCAATACACTGCCCAGCATGGACCACCTGGACCGTGGGTCACCAGGTCTGTGCCCAACGTGGGTCCCTGTGGATCATCCAATGGGGACCTCCGATGGCTGATGGAGTTGGAGCAGCAGCCAAAGCTCTTCCTGCAGTCGGGGAACTCGAAGGGCTTCTCTTACTGTGGGTCCCTTGGTGTGAGGTTGTGGTGGTTTGAAACTCCCAAAATCTAATTTTTAAGTTCAAGCCCCCCTCCCACAGTTTGCCCCTGTGAGAGGGTTTAGTGATGGTATGGACTTGATATCTTTTTCACCCCATGGAGAGAGTTTTCAGACAAAACACAACCATTCGTTATTGGGGGAAGGGGAAAATATTTACAGAGGTTTATTTACACCCACATATATATTTACATTAAATTAAATTTCTCCTCTTTTTCAATAAAAGTCCAAGAAGAAAAGAGTCTTTTTATCACTTCTCAGGGCACAGTTCCTTCATTTCAGGTTTTTGTGGCACTGGTTAGTGTCCTCCATTTTTCCAAGGGCAGCAGATTTAAATATAGCAGTTAGGATTTTTGTTCTTACTTTGTGGAAATTTCAACCCTGAGCCCAAGCCTTTGGGGAATTTCCTTGTAGATCTTCACTCCTCTTGGGTTAGAACATTGAAGGCAGCTTTCAGTTCAGTCTTACCAAAGCTCTTCTGCTCTGTCTCAGCTCAGTAGCAGAATAGAAGCAGCAACAGCAGCAGCAGAGGGCACGGCCACCTCCTCCGCATTCCGTCCTGGCTCAGCTCTCAGGACAACTCCGGGTTTTCAGCTCCTTTCTCCCTCTCTCTAGCTGCTGCTGCTTTCAGTTACACATCAAGTAATTCTTCCCTCCTTTTCTGGTTTATAATCCTTACCTAAAGGAAGGGGGTGAATGTGAAAGCCTTAATTTACTTAATGCAACAGTTGTCTACAAAAGAAGTTGCTTCAAACACCAATTGCAAAAGCATCCAAATGTGTGGATCCTGAAAGATCCAGTATTGCCCTCTCTGGTTAGCGTAGATAATGTTTAGTTGAAGCACTGATGTTTATTTTCCATTTTTTTAAGAGAAGAGGGAAAATACTTGAAAACACCAGGAGCTTTATTGAAGTGGACATACTTTGCTTAATGCAATACAGTTTATTATTTCAAAATAACACCCAAAAAAGAGTGCATCTGTGAATAAAGTCACATCTTACTGGAAATTCCTCTCTGAGAAACCTGGCAAACAGCCTTAGCTAAAAATACCCAAACCTACATGAGTTGTGCTTTGACTGCTGTGCTTACAGAACATCTGATGGTGGTAAAAGCAGAACTAGGGCTGTCCAGAGCACTCATGTTCTGTGCAGTCTCTGACAGGAACTCATGATGGACTTTGCTGGCCAGAAAGGACACGTCTGCTCTTTCCTGCAGTGTCAAAGTTACCAGGGATGTGTCTTTGAGACTAAAACCTTGCTTTAATGGACTTTGAGATGTAGGCCTTGAGGTTTGGTTTGTTCACAGCCTCATTCTGTCCATTCAGCTCCCTCTGTTGGAGGCAATTCTGTTTCCAGGGGAGGTCACCTCAGTTTTAAAGTTGAAGCCTCAGATTTCACTCTGGAAAACTTGGTCAGTGTGTTGGTGTCTCATGCGTGGGTGTTGCACGTGTTGGATTTCAGTCTCCCACTTGAGGAACAGAAGGTTTCAATAGACCTCAAGTGGCTGAAGCCCTGGGTTTGGCCATCAGGCCTTGTCTTTCACTGCTGTGGTCTTTTAATAGAGCAACAGAGAATTGCAGCAAAAAACTGAAGAGAAAAACTTTGTAAATTTTGTTTCAGAATCGTTGCCTTGAACCTTTGGTCGAGGTTGGGAATGGTTTGTCTCCCTTGGCAGGGGGTGTCAGTACTCTTTGTCATTCTGACATGACTGCCCAGGTCCCTGATTTTATCGTGGCCAAAATACTGGGCTTGGAAACCAAAGCAGGAGCTGGTAGATAACAGCAGCTTGAAAAATGGGCTGATGCCTAATTGATGTGACAGAAGGAATGAAAGACTCGTGACAGCTAAGAAAAAAATTGGGCTTTTCAGTGCCTACCTCAGGTTAGGATCACTGCCTGTGTCTTAGTGGAGGAAGATGTTTTTGTAACTTTATTGAAACTTGTTAGTAAAATGTGCCTTAATTCCTAAGGAAACAACCACTGTGAAATCTTTAAAAACCAAATGTAGATTTCCAAAGTGTAGAAGCTGCTATTAATATTTTGGCCGTTCCTGTGGCATCTTTTTTGTGTATGAACAACTCTGAGAACAAGAACGTATTCTTAATTATAACACATTGTCAGGTCTGTTTACTGCTAAATATTTTACAAGGTTGAGAGAAGAGTTTAAGATGAAAGTTGTGGGGTTACTTGCAAAGTTTTTGGTACAACCAATGCGGTTGAACCTGGTGGGGAAATTTGCCCTTAAGTTGGTTTTGGCAGATCTCATGAGTGTCTAAGGCAGAGGCCAACCCAGCTGGAAAGAGCCTTTCAAGGGTGACTAAGATGTAACTAAATTACCTTTTTGAGAGGTGGAGAAAGCCAATGTCAGGAATTAAATTTCCTTATGTTAGGCTTAGTAAAAATATAATAATACATAAATATTAAAATTATTTTAATGGTCTTATTTATGAGGTTTACAATGTGCTTATGTTAGTACTTCTGAGTGTTTGATTGTGACAATAATGGACAGTTTCGTGGTGGTTTTTTTTTTTTTTATTTTTCATGTTTTGATTCTTTGTTCAAGGCATTAACATTAAAAATCATTCAAAATTTTAATTCATCTTCAAACACCGAAATAGATTTGAAATGAGGTTAATGAGAACAGTGAGGGGGGAAAAAAAAAACCTGAGCCCAAAACCAAAACAACCCCAAAAACTGTTCATTTTTCCATTGTATTTTAAACAAGGAAGTCTGCAGAGCAGCAGAAAACAGGACACGTGGGCAGGTGTGAAAGTCAGACTGGGGCTTGTTGCACTGGTTCCAGTGCTCTTTGCTTCAGTGTAACTGGTCATTTTGAGATGAGACTGGGGAAACTGGGCTGCCAGGGCAGAGACCACTGGCTGGCCCCACTGGTTTTTGCTGGGCAGTGGGTAATTTCTGCCTCACTTGTCAGAATCAGCCCACGGTAATCAGGGAACGGGGTAGTGGTGAATTTGGCTTTCAGACTAAAATGAGATTAAACTTACACATATTCAAAAGAATAAACTGATGTTGGAGTGCAGATACTCAAAATCCCAAAGACCTTTTGAAACATTTTTTGTGTGTCAGTCCTACGGCCGAAGCTCTTCCCGCAGTCGGGGCACTGGTAGGGCTTCTCTTACTGGTGGGTCCGTTGGTGTGAGGTCAAGGCAGAGCTCTGGGTGAAGCTCTTCCCACACTCCCCACACTTGTAGGGCCTTTCCCCGGTGTGGATGTGCCGGTGGGTGACGAGGGTGGAGTTCTGCTTGAAGCCCTTCCCGCAGTCGGTGCAGCGGAAGGGCCTCTCATCCGTGTGCGTCCGCTCATGTCTGAGGAGATGAGAGCTGGTCTGAAACCTCTTCCCACATTTCCCACACGTGTAGGGCCGTTCCTTGGTGTGGATGCGTTGGTGGGCGTGAAGATTGGAGCTGTCACTGAAACTCTTTCCACATTCCCCACACATGTAGGACCGCTCCCCAGTATGTATGTGCTGGTGGGTGAGGAGGTTGGAGCTGCAGTTGAAGCTCTTCCCACATTCCCCACACGTGTAGGGCAGTTCCCCAGTGCGGATGTGCCAGTGGGAGTGGAGGGTGGAGCTGTGTCTGAAACTCTTCCCACATTCCCCACATGTGTAGGGACGTTCTCCAGTGTGGATGCGCTGGTGGGTGATGAGGTTGGAGTTGCAGTTGAAGCTCTTCCCACATTCCCCACACGTGTAGGGCCATTCCCCACTGTGGATGCACTGGTGTTGGATAAGGTTGGAACTTTGCCTGAAGCTCTTCCAACATTTCCCACAAGGGTAGGGCCGTTCCCCAGTGTGGATGTGCTGGTGGGTGAGGCGGGTGTTGCTCCTGTTGAAGGTCTTCCCACATTCCAAGCACCTGAAGGGCTTCTCCCTGCTGGGAGGCTGCTCAGGGACCACCAGGTCAGAGCTCTGGCTCAAGCTCCAGTTGCCTTCCTGGCACAGGCTGGCTCTTTCCTCCTCAGAGCACCCTGGGATGGCTTTGGAGCCCCTCCTGCGGGGGGATCTCCGGCCCTTTTCCTCCCCGCTGCCTTCCTGAGCCGGGGAGCCCTTCAAAACGGCCTCTCCCACCAGGGTCTCAAGGGGGGATTTGTCCTCCGGGCTCTCCGTCCTCAGCTCGGGGCCTGGGGCAGGAAGCAAGAAGGACAGGGAGGGGATTTGCCTCCGGCCCACAGGGAAGGCCAAGGACATCCCCCCAACTCCGGCCCCGGCAGGACGGCGGCGCCAGCGGGGTTGTCCTGCAGCCGGGGCCATGCTCGGCTGACAGAGCCAGCACAACACCCACCCAAAGGGACACTGACTTCCTCCTCACCTGCCTGGGGGGCCCAAGGCATCTTCCTCTTCCTCACAGCCTCCTCCTCCATCCGCCCAAGCTTTGGGAAGGACAAATACTGATGAGGGGGAAAACAAGGGCTGAGCGCGTTGGCTTGGGGGTTCCTCCTGCCCAAGTCGATCTCTAGAACTCACTGGGCATCCTGTGACCATAAAAACCTCCAAAACACCAAGATTCAGCTCAGAAAAACCCAAACCACTGACATTCAGGCAAAAAATTTTCAGAAATAGCAAGATCCTTAGTCCCTCAAACTGCAAAAAGTTGAAATTCAGCTAAAAATACTCCAAAATATGAAGATTAGCCAAAACATTTCTCCCAGAAGTTCCCCCTCTCTGGTCTCTACCCTCTGGAGTTCAGAGGGTCTCCCCTGTCTGAGATGCTGGGGGTCCCACTGAGGGATGCTGGGAGTGTTGGGGGTCCAAAGGGTTCCTTCTCCTGTGACTCTCGTCTTACGGGTGCCGTGTTCCCAGACATTCCCCCTCTCCACATTCTCCACTGTGTTGTCCCAGGGATCCCAGAGGTCCCCACGGTCCAGGCTTCCCCTTCTCCTCTCCCCCGTCTCAGGCTCCTGGGTCGTTTCTCTCGCCCCTTTCCCATCGTGGCCGCTCCGCTCACCCGACAGCTGCAGGAACGGTAGGGACAGGGGTGGAGCAGGAACACGAACAGCAGCAAAACCAGCACCTCCCCCCCCATCTCATGGGTGCTCTGGAAGGGGAACTCATCCCAAATATCCTGGGGAGTGTGCGGGTGGTCGTGACATACTCGGGCTGCTAGCACAGATTTCCCTGCAAAGTCTGCAGTGAGTCAAGCTCTGCAGAGGGGATTGTGCCCCATGGATGGGATTGAAGAGGCTCCCTCAGGTCCCCAGCAGGAATCGGCAACCACCAATAGACACAAAAGGCCCCCACGAAGATTTCGGGGGGAGTGTCCTGTAGGGAAGGGACAGTGTCACTCTGCCAGGGCAGGGCTGGCAAGTGGGAGGCTGCTCCAGGGCTCTGCAAGAGGCCTCGTGCTCTGCTCGGCCCCACCACTGCCTGGTACCAACACCCCCGGCTGCCCCCGGCCCTGGGCAGCTCTGCTGCCACAGGCTGTGCCCTCACCGTGGCCCTGCAATGGCCCTGCCTGTCCCTCACCCGGGGCCCTGCCTGTGGCCCTGTCCCTTGGCTCTCTCTCTGCCAGCTCAGTGTGGGGCACACGGGCTGGGGGTCCCTCCCAAGCCCCCCGGGCAGCCGGCGTTGGCTGGGGGGATGTGAGGGCTGGGCCTGCTCAGCACAGCCCCGGCCTCGTGCCCAGCGCCTCTTTCCTGCCCCACACGAGACCTTCCTGGCCCCCCCAGGGCTCCCCTGCTGCTGCCTCTGCTCCTGGCCCTGCCTTTGCTGCTCCCTTGGCTGGGGCAGCGGCTGCAGGGGGGGGATGGCAGCAGCTTCAGCTCCACGGCACTTCCTGGGGGGAGCTCAGCCCGGGGGACAGGCAGGGACCTGATGGGGATGGACAGGGGCCCAGCAGGGACAGACAGGGCCTGCAGGGGAAGGCACAGGGACAACCTGGACCCCCACACTGCCACCGCTGTCTCTGCTCCTCCTTGCAGGCTCCGTGGCCAGGCACAGTTTGTGTTCCTGGGTGCCCACCATCTCAGCACTTGGAGACGCTCAAATCAGCGCCCGCAGCTCTGCAGCAAAGCCCCAGCTCACCTGGCACACAGGGGATGGACTCAGCACCTGCTCGGGGATGGGCACTCACAGCTTCTTCCCCACCAGTGGGCTCTCCTTCCTCAGCAGCACCTCTGCCTTGCACTTAGCCTCACCTCAGGGCCTGGGCTCAAGGACAGGAACCTGCAGGGAGGGGACATCAGGTGCAAGCTGAGGGCTGCCTGCTTGCACTGGCTTCTGGACTTCTTTCTCCTTCTACAACCAGCCCACAACTTAGCCTGCTTTTCTAACACCACACATTTACACACTAACCTTGGAGATAGATATGGACAGACATCTCTATCACCCTGGGGATAGAGCCTCAAGCATGTGCTGCCATAGGAATGGCAATCACAGAATCAGCTGCGTTGGAAAAGACCTCTGAGATCATCAAGTCCAACCCTGGATCCAACCCCGTCGTGCTTCCCAGACCATGGCACTGAGGCCACATCCACTCTCACCTTCAACACCTCCAGGGATGCTGACTCCACCCCCTCCCTGCCCACCCCATTCCAAGGCCTGATGACTCTTTTGGCAAAAAATTGCTTCCTAATATCCAACCTAAACCTGCCCTGGCACAGCTCAAGACCCAGCCCTCTTGTCCTACTGCTGCTTCCTGCCAGATCAGCCCCACCCCCACCTGGCTCCAACCTCCTGGCAGGGACTTGCAGACAGTCAGGAGGTCTCCCCTGAGCCTCTTCTCCAGCCTCAACACCTCCAGCTCCCTCAGCCTCTCCTCACACCACTTGTGCTCCACTCCCTTCCCCAGCCTCGCTGCTCTTCTCTGCTCCTGCTCCAGCCCCTCCAGGGCCTTCCTCAACTCAGGGGCCCAGAGCTGGACACAGCACTCCAGGGGTGGCCTCACCAGCGCTCACTCCAGCCCAACAATCACTTCCCTGCTCCTGCTGACACACTCTTCCTCAGCCAGGTCCCTCTGCAGAGCCCTCCTGCCTTCCAGCACATCAACACACCCCCAGCTTGGTGTCACCTGCACATTTGCTGATAAAATGCCTGGTTCTGCAGCAGCTGCAGATGCTCAAGGGGCAGCAGGACCAAGTCAGGGGCCTGGGGGGGCCTGGGGGGCTTTGAGGTCTGGGAGGGTCCTCGGGGAGCTGGGGAGGGGCTTTGGGGATTGGGGGTACAGATCAGGACAGACCAGGACAGAGCAGTACCTCCTCACTGGTCCCCAGATCTCTCCTGGAGCTGGGCCACATTGTCCTGGGACACCTGAGCCCCCCCAGTGCCTTCCCAGTACAGCCCAGTGCCCCCAGTACAGCCCACTGTGTTCCTGTCCCAGGGTGCTGGGTGATCCCTCTTTGGGGGGGGGGTTGGGAGGGATTTGAGGGGGGGCTGGGGGAGATTTGAAGGGATCTGGGTAGTTTGGATGGGGATTTCAGGATTTTGGGGGGGCTTTAGGTGCATTTAGGGAAGTTAAAAGAGGTCTTCGGGGCAATCAGGGGGTAAAAGGGATCTGTGGGGGGAGGGGATTAAAGGGAAAATGAGGGTTAGGGGACATTTGGGAAGGGTTAATGGGGCCTGGGCGGGCAGAGGAGGGGCTGCAATATGAGCAAGTGAACCCTGAGATCCCCCTTGGTGTCCCCCAGACCTTCTTGGTGTCCCTAATTTCCCCCTTGACATCCCGAGACCCCCCTGGTGTCTCCAGCATCCCCAGGGCCTCTCCATGGCCCCAATTCCCCCCTTTGACACCCCCAATTCCACTGTCCACAAACCCCATCTCAGTTCCCCAAACCCCATCCCTGATGTCCCCAACCCTCCATCTCACCGCAGGAGCCCCCCCTGGTCCTTTTGACCCCAAAAACGCCCCCTCCCCACGCTCACAGAAAGGCCAAGGGCATCTGGGGACACATTGGGAACAGTTGGGGGGCTTTGAGGGGAACTGAGGGATTACTGGGGGATACTGGGACACACTGGGGGGAACCAGGGGGCACTGGGAGGGACTGGGGGGTTACTGAAGGACACTGGGAGGGACTGGAGGTGAACTGGGGCACACTGGGGGTCACTGGCAGAGAACTGGGAAGTTACTGGGGGATTACCAGGACACATGGGGGGACACTGGCAAGTAACTGGGCCATACTGAGGGTCATTTGGAGGTCATTGGGATATACTGGGGGCACTGGGATCCCCTTACCCAGATGTGGTACATCTCCTCCCCTGGATTTTGGGGGGCACCCCAAGGCCCCTTCTCTTGGGGGCTGGGGATCCCCTGCACCCCACTGCTGGGCTTTAGGGGACCCCTCACAATCCCCTCAAAACCCCCGAAATACCCTCCGAAATCCATCCCTCGACCCGTCGAAACCTCCTCAAGGTCCCCTCAAATCCCCTCAGAGACCTCATCCCTCCCCAGCACCCCCTAAACTTTCTCAGTGACCCGAAAAACCCATCTGGGATCCCCCAAGCCCATTCAGGGACCCCCCCAAGCCCCCTCAGGGCCCCTCAAAAACATCTGGGACCCCTTAAACCCCCTAGAGACCCCAAAAGTGCCGAAAAAGTCCCCTCAAAGCCCCCCAGGAACCCCAAACCTCCTCACAGACCCCCAAAGCCCACCTGGGACCCCCCCAAATCTACTCAGAAAACAAAACCCCCTCAGAGACGCCCAAACCTCTTCAGGGACCTTCAACCTCCCCCCTGAATCCCTTCAGGGACCCCTCAAAACCTCCTCGGGAACCCCCGAACTCCTCCGCTAAGCCTCCACGAGATCTCCAGCCCTTCCACCCACAGCCGCGCTCCCCACAGCCCCCGAGGGGATCCCCAGAGATCCGCTCTCACCGAAACCCCTGCCAGCGCACACAGCGAGCGCAGCGACCGCCACCCCCTCCCCTACCGCTCTCACGCGGCCAACATGGCGCCCGCTCTACCCGCCCTCCGCCTTCAGAGACCCGCCCCGCGCGGGTGGGGGCGTGGCAGGGGGGCGGGCGGGGGCCGTGGCCGCGCGCTGATTGGCTGCGGGGCGGGTCAGTAACGGCGGTGCGCGCGCAGAGCGAGCGCCATGTTGGCTGTCGGGAATCCGTGATGGCGGCGGGGTCTCTCCTTTGTTGTGAGTGCGGGCGGGGGGGGCGGCGAGAGCGGGGTCTGGGGATCCCCTCGGGGGCTGCGGGGAGCGCGGCTGTGGGTGGAAAGGCTGGAGGGCTCGGGAGGGTTTAGCGGGGGGATTCGGGGGTTCCCGGGGACGTTGTGAGGGGCCCCTGAGGGGGTTCGGTGTCCTGAGGGGACTCAGGGAGGAGTTTGAAGGTCCCTGAGGGGGTTTGAGAGTCTCTGAAGGGGGTTTTGGTTTCTGAGGAGATTTGGGGTGTCCCAGATGCGCTTTAGGGGTTTTTAAGGAGGTTTGGGCGTCCGGGGGGGCTTTACAGGGACCTTTTAGCTAGTTTTAGGGTCTCTAGCGGGTTTAAGGGGTCGCAGACGGTTTTGAGGGTCCCTGAGGGGGACTGGGGGGTCCCTGAATGGGCTTGGGGAATCCCAGGTGGATTTTGCGGGTCACTGAGAGGGTTTTGGGGGTGCTGAGGAGGAATGAGGTCTCTGAGGGGATTTGAGGGGACCTCGAGGAAGTTTCAGTAGGTCGAGAGAGAGATTTTAGGGGTTTTGAGGGGATTTTGTGGAGTCCCCTAAAGCCCAGCAGTGGGTTTGGGGGGTCCCCCAGCCCCAGGGGAGGGGTCCTAGGGGTGCCCCCCAAAATCGGAGGAGGTGGATATATTACATGCGGGTAAAGCTGATCCCAATGCCCCCAGTATATCCTAATGATCTCCCAGTGACCCTCAGGATGGCCCAGTAACCCCCCAGTGACCACATAGTGTATCCCAGGGAGCAGCCAGTAACTCCCAGTATGGCCTGGTAACCTCCCAGTGTCCCCCCATGTGTCTTGGTAATCCCCCAGTAACTCCCCAGTTCTCTGCCAGTGACCCCCAGTGTGCCCCAGTTTACGTCCAGTCCCTCCCAGTGCCCTCCCAGTGTCCTTCAGTAACCCCCCAGTCCCTCCCAGTGCCCCCTGGTTCCCCCCAGTGTGTCCCAGTATCCCCCAGTAATGACCCAGTGCCCCCCAAAGCCCCTCAACTGTCCCCAATGTGTCCCCAGATGCCCTTGGCCTTTCTGTGAGCGTGGGGGGGGAGGAGCGTTTTTGGGGTCAGAGGGTCCAGGGGGGGCTCCTGGGGTGAGATGGAGGGTTGGTGACATCAAGGATGGGATTTGAGGACAGTGGAGAGGGGTTTAGGGACAGTGGAATTGGGGATGTCAAGGAGAGAACTGGGGCCATGGGGAGGTCCTGGGGACATTGGAGACACCAGGGGGGTCTTGGGGTGTCAAGGGGGGAACTGGGGACACCAAGAAGGTCTTGGGGACACCAGGGGGGGTCTCAGGACTCACCTGTTCATGGAGCTGCCCCGCCCCTCCCCCCCTAAAGCCCCATTACCCCCCCAAATGTCTGTTAACCTCCATTTTTTCTTAAATCCCCTCCCCACACAGATCCCTTTGATGCCCCAATGCCCCTAAAACCCATTTTAACACCCCAAATGCTCCCAAAGACCCCCAACCCCCCCAAAATCCCCATCCGCCCCTTCCCAGATCTCTTCAAATCTCTCCCAGCACCCCCCCCCCCAAATCACTTCCAACCCCCCCCAAAAAGGGATCACTCAGCACCCTGGGACAGGAACACAGTGGGCTGTACTGGGGGTACTGGGCTGTACTGGGAGGGCACTGGGGGGGCTCAGGTGTCCTACAACAACGTGGCCCAGCTCCAGGAGAGATCTGGGGAGCAGTGCAGAGGTACTGGTCTGTCCTGGTCTGTACCCCCAATCCCCTAAAGCCACTCCTCAGGTCCCCCAGGACCCTCCCGCACCCCAAAGCCCCCCAGGTCCCCCCAGGCCCCTGACTTGGTCCTGCTGCCCCTTGAGCATCTGCAGCTCCTGCAGAACCAGGCATTTCATCAGCAAATGTGCAGGTGACACCAAGCTGGGGGTGTGTTGATGTGCTGGAAGGCAGGAGGGCTCTGCAGAGGGACCTGGCCCAGCTGGATCCATGGGCTGATTGCAAGGGGATGAGGTTCCAGCAGGCCAAGGGCTGGGTCCTGCCCTTTGGCCACAAGAAGCCCCGTCAGCCCCCCGGGCTGGGGCCAGAGTGTCTGGAGAGCAGGCAGGCAGAAAGGGAGCTGGGAGTGTGGATGGACAGGAAGCTGAAGAGGAGGCAGTGTGTGCCCAGTGTGATGTTAGAAAAGCAGAATAGGTTCTGGGATGATTCTAGAAAGACAAAGAAGCCCAGAGGCCAGTTCAAGCAGGCAGCTCTCAGCTTGCACATCATCTCCCCTCCCTACAGGTTCATGTCCTTGAGCCCAGGCCCTGAGGTGAGGCTGAGAAGTGGTGTGGAGGTGAGCCCAGAGCTGTGGAGTAGTTGGAGTGCAGGTTTAGAGCAGCTTTATCACCTCAAGTGTGCAGAGGAAGCTGCTGCCCCTGCAGGGACCTGCCCACAGCCCGGATTTAGTTACCCCTGGAGCATCCCTGTGTGTGTGTGTGTGTGTGTGTGTGTGTGTCACAGCCCCCTCGTGGCCCCCCCGCTCACCTGGGGACACACGTGTCATGTGTGTGTCATGTGTGTGTCACAGCCCCCCCACGGCCCCACTGCTCACCTGGGGACAACATGTGTGTGTCACACGAGGGTCACGTGCCAGGGGAACTCTTGGGGGTCTCTCTCCCTGGGGTCTCTATCACACAGGGGTCTGTCAGGGATCTCTCCTGGGCATCTCACCCTCACAGGGATCTCTCCCAGAAGTCTCCTGGGGGTCTCTCTCACACAGGGATCTCTCAGGGGTCTCTCCCAGGGGTCTGTCAGGAGTCTCTCCCGAGGGTCTCACCCTCACAGGGATCTCTCCCAGGGGTCTCCTGGGGGTCTCTCTCACAAAGGGGGGTCTCCCAGGGGTCTCTCTCCCAGGGGTCTCTCTCACACAGGGGTCTCTCAGGGGTCTCTCCCAGGGGTCTGTCAGGAGTCTCTCCTGGGGGGGTCTCACCCTCACAGGGATCTCTCCCAAGGGTCTCCTGGGGGTCTCTCTCACACAGGGGGGTCTCTCAGGGGTCTCTCCCCGGGGGTCTCACCCTTGCAGGCACTGATCATCTGCAGCACCATCTCGGCCGCCCCCTGTGTGTGCAACCGGGCCTGCTGGGACAGCAGCTTCTGCTTCTCCTTCTCCTGGGGGGCACAGGAGGAGTCACAGGGGTCAGGGGGTGTCAGGGGTTGGGGGTTGAGGGGTCACAGGGGGAGGTTCAGCAGCTTCTGCTTCTCCATCTCCTTCTCCTGGGGGGGCATGGGGGTGTCAGGGGGGTCACAAGGGTCAGGTTGGGTCAAGGGAGGTGTTGGGGTCCACCCCTCACCTTGAACAAGTCCTCGGCCTCTTCCTTGCCCTCTTCCTCCTTCTCTTCCTCCTCCCCTTCCCCCGTGTGACAGCTCGGGGGGGAGGAGGGGGGAATTTAAAGGGGGGCTCCCCAAATTAGCCCCCCCAACCAGCCTTTTGGGGGGACCCCCAAATCTCTGGGGATGCCCAAAATAACCATGGAAACCCCCCAATTCCTGGGGACCCCCAAAGTTCCTGTCCCCCACCCACAGTCCCCTCATCTTTGAGACCCCCACCCTTGGGAACCCCCCCAGTCTCTGGGGACCCCCCCAATCACTGCCCCCCCCCAACTTCTGGGGACCCTCCAGTCTCTGGATCCTTCCCAAAATATCTCTGGGGACCCCCCACCTCCATGGACCCCCAAAACCCCTGGGAACACCCTCGCCAATCTCCAGGTTCCCCCTCCAAATTCTGGGGACCCTCCCCCCCCAGTCCCAATATCACCTCGCCCGAATTCCTGGGGATCCCCCAAACCCCAGGGCCCCCCTCAAACCCCTCCACCCCATTTTTGGGGGTCCCACCTTGGCCATGATGCCAGCGTAGGCCGTGTACAGGTGATTCTGCTTCAGCTGCCTGTGGGATTTGGGGGGGGGGCACAGGTTGGGGGGGGCAGGGACCCCCCACAGCCCCCCAGGAGGGGCCCCAGGGGTGGGGGTTACCCCCAACACCCACCCCGGTGGGATTCTGGGGTCCCCACCCAGGTTTTGGTTGTCCCCACTCCCCCAGTGCTATTTTGTGGGATTTGGGGTTTTGGGGTCCCCCTGGTGGGATTTGGGGTGATCTGGGTGCATTTTGGGTCCCTCTGCTCAGTCAGGGCCATCTGGTGTGTTTGGGGGTTTGGGGTCTCCCAGAGATTTGGGATCCCCAGAGTGTATTTTGGGGTCCCCGGGGTGTGTTTTGGGGTGATCTGGGTGCATTTTGGGTCCCTCTGCTCGGTCAGGGCCGTCCTGCTGAAATGCAGGATGAGCTGCTGTGTTTGGGTGTGTTTGGGTGTGTTTTGGGGGCCCCCCAGGTGTGTTTTGGGGTGATCTGGGTGTGTTTTGACTGTGTTTTGGGGTCCCTGGGGTGTGTTTCCAGGTGATTTGGGTCCCTCTGCTCGGTCAGGGCTCATCCTACTGAAGTGCAGGATGAGCTGCTTGTGTGGGTGTGAGTGGGTGTGGGTGTGTTTGGCTGTGTCTGAGTGGCTGTGGGTGTGTGTGGGATGTTTTAGTCGATGCTCTCCAAAGGAGTGTGAAATTGCACTCTCAATCCCAGCTGGGAAGAAAAATTCCCCTGCTTCCACATGTCCTGAGCACTCCAGACTGGAGTTCCTGTAGCTTTTTCCTTCTTTGTTGGAAATTCAATGGACAGAGGAACACACAGAAGTGTCCCCAAAGCAGAGAGAAGCTCTGGGGCCACAGCACCTGCTCCCCCCTCTTCTCATCCCTTCAGGACATGAAGAAATGGCCCTCAATGTTTCCCCTCAATGTACTCTGCAAATCCTCCAGGAAAGCATGGGCATAATCCCATTTGCCAGCCAGATCCACTCTGGGCTGCTTAAAGTGGCTGTAAAAGCATCTTGCCTGGGGCCAAGTGCCCCTTCCACACTTGCTTTACCTGTGGAAAAAAGCAGGGAAAGCTGTTTTTTGTGTGGGCACCCTTCGTGTCTCAGTGTTTGTGATCTTGGGAATCCTCTTGGACCTGAAACAATGCCAGATTATCTGTTGTTGTGAGATTTGTACCTGGAGATTGTTTTGATCTGTGTTTAAATCTTCTTTGAAAAAACAACGGATAGAAAGCAATGTAAAAAAAAAAAAAGGGAAAAGAAAAAAAAAAGAGGAAAAAGCCAATATGAAGAAAAAAAGGGAGGAAAAAGAGAAAAAGGAGAAAAAAGAGAAAAAAACACAGAAAAACAGGAAAAAATGAGACAAATAATAAAAAGAAAGAAAAAAGAAAAAAGTGAAAAAAGAAAAAAAGAGAAAAAAAGGAAGCAGAAAGAAAAAAGAAAAGAAAAAAAAGAAAGAGAAAACAGAAGGAAAAAAAAAGACAGAAAAACAATAAAACCAAAAAAGTATTATGCTCCCTCCGCTCACTTGCAAAGGGCCGCTATGATCCGCCGCAAGGACTACAACTCCCATGCTGCCCCGCGCGGCGCGCAGGAGTGACGGCAGACGTAAGGGGGCGTGGCCCGCGCTGATTGGCTGCGGCGGTGTTCTCTAAAGGCGGTGCGCGCGCAGAGCGGGAATCGGTGATGGCGGCGGGGCCTTTGTCTGTGTCAGCTGGCGGGGAGTGCGGGAGAGCGGGGTCTGGGGATCCCCTCGGGGGCTGCGGGGAGCGCGGCTGTGGGTTGAAAGGCTGGAGGGCTCGGGAGGGTTTAGCGCGGGGGGTTCGGGGGTTCCCGAGAGGCAGAGCGCGGGATTGCAACCCTGTCGGGGGCCGCGGGGCCCGGGGACCTCCCAAGAACCCGGATGTTGGATTCGATTGCCGAGAAAGTCCCTCGGAAAAAAAAAAATCAAAACCACCCAACGAAAAAAAGAACCCTAAAAAAAGGAAAAGTGAGAAAAAGGTGAAGGAAAAACTGCAAGAGCCAGGATGATTTTATTGCTTTGCTTCAGTTTTTCCTTGGTCTCCTCCTTCTCAGATTTTCTGCTCCCTTCCTTTACAGAAAGCTCTTCTGCTGTTCTGTGGTTTTGGGGTCCCTGGGGGGTCCCTGAGGAGGTTTTGGGGGGTCTCTGAAGGGGTTTAGTGTCCTGAGGGGACTTAAGGGGGAGGTTGACGGTCCCTGAGGGAGTTTTGGAGTCTCCGAGGGAATTGAGTGATCCTGGGGGGCTTTGGGGGTGTCTTTGAAGCAGTTTTGTGGGTTTCTAGTGTGATTTTGGGAGTCCCAGACAGTTTTGAGGGTCCGTGAGGGGTTTTTTGGGGTCCCTGAAAGGGCCTGGGGGGGTCCCAGGTGGGTTTTGCAGGTCACTGAGAGGGTTTAGGGGGTGCTGGGGAGGGATGAGGTCTCTGAGGGGATTTGTGGGGTCCTTAAAGAGGTTTGGATGGGTTCAGAGGTGGATTTTGGAGGGTATTTCAGGGGTTTTGAGGGGACTTTATGGGGTCTCTATGTCGGTGGACTGACCCCAGGGAAAGGGGATCCCAATTCCCCCCCTGAGCCTCAGAGACTCCCAAAACTCAGCACACAGAGACCCCACAGGGAAGGGGGCCTGGGGGTCCCCTAAAGCCCAGCAGTGGGTTCAGGGGGTCCCCCAGCCTTCAGGGGAGGGGTCCTGTTGATGCCCCCAAAAATCTGCACTGACTGCTCTGGGCTGTGCAGGCATTTGCGCTTCTGCCTGTCTCACACACACACAGAGAAGTCTGGTGTAGTGCTGCCCTCAGGAACCCCCCCACCCCCCCTTGGTCCAGCTAAAGCTGTGGAATTTGTCTTTGTTTCCCTTGGGTTCAGGGTCAGGCTGTGCCTGTGTCCAGCCCAGAGGCTCAGAAAAGAATTTCTCCCGTCCCACTGCAATCTGCTGCTGCAGACAGATGTACCACATCTGGGTAAGGGTATCCCAGTGCCCCCAGTATATCACAGTGACCCTCAGTATGGCCCAGTAACCCTCTCAGTGACCAGCCAGTGTGTCCCAGTGACCTCCGACTGCCCCCAGTATGGCCCAGTAACCTCCCAGTGTCCCCCCGTGTGTCCTGGTAATCCCCCAGTAACCCCCCAGTCCCTCCCAGTGCCCCCTGGTTCCCCAACAGTGTGTCCCAGTATCCCCCAGTAATCCCCCAGTGCCCCGCAAAGCCCTCCAACTGTCCCCAACATGTCCCCAGATGCCCTTGGCCTTTCTGTGAGTGGGGAGGGCGTTTTTGTCCGAGGGTCCAGAGGGGTTCCTGAGAGGAGATGGAGGGTTGGGGACATCAGGGACGGGGTTTGGGGACAGTGGAGAGGGGGTTGTGGACAGTGGAATTGGGGGTGTCAAGGTGGGAATAATGGCCATGGGGAGGCCCTGGGGATACTGGAGACTCCAGAGCAGTCTCAGGATGTCAGAGGTGGGGACTGCGGACACCAGGAGGGTCTTGGGGACACCAGGGGAGGTCTCAGGACTCACTTCCTTGTGGTGCAGCCCCTCCTCTCCCACCACAGGCCCCTTTAACCTCCCCCAAATGTCACCTAACCCCCATTTTCTCTTTAATTCCCTCTCCCCACAGATCCTTTTGAACCCCCAAAACCGCTTTGAACTCCCTGAAATGCACCCAAATCCCCCCAAAACCCCCCAAATCCTCATCCAACTCCCTCCCAGATCGCCCCAAATCTCCCCCAGCCCCCCCCTCAAATCCCTTCCAACCCCCCCCCCCAAAGAGGGATCACCCAGCACCCTGGGACAGGAACACAGTGGGCTGTACTGGGGGCACTGGGCTGTACTGGGAGGGCCCTGGGGGGGCTCAGGTGTCCCAGGACAACGTGGCCCAGCTCCAGGAGACATCTGGGAAGCAGTGAGGAGGTACTGGTCTGTGCTGGTCTGTCCTGGTCTGTCTCCCCAATCCCCAAAGCCCCTCCCCAGCTCCCCCAGGACCCTCCAGGACCCCAAAGCCCCCCAGGCCCCCCCAGGCCCCTGACTTGGTCCTGCTGCCCCTTGAGCATCTGCAGCTCCTGCAGAACCAGGCATTTCTTTGCTCCCCACAGGGTCGTTCCCACACCCAGAATGGAATCTGGAGGCAGCAGGATGTGCCCAGGACTCCCATTTCCTACAGTGCAAAGGGGCTGCAGGGAATGATTCCCTTGCTCTTGCAAATCTGCCAAAACCTGCCGGGCACAGAAGTGGGAGCTTCAGGAATTTACTGGCACTGGGAGTGGAGCTCACAGGGTATTGAGAGGAACATATCCCTCAAATACAATCTCTCTGCATGCACAATATCTGTCTGGACAGACAGATAAAGCAATAATCAGATATATTCTGTATCATATATATGGCACATATTCTATAGAATCCATCCTTAGGTGTTGTATGATAGATCTGTAAGATATTACAAATAATAAGCAATACTAAGGCAAGTGTCCTCCTTAGGGACACACACCCACCGCCCCCCAAACTCCTGCCTGGGTTTGTTCCCTGGGGGTCTCTGCAGCAGCAAGCACAACCCCACACTGACTGCTCTGGGCTGTGCAGGCATTTGTGCTTCTGCCTGTCTCACACACACACAAAGAGTCTGGTGTAGTGCTGCCCTTAGGAAACCCCCCCAGCCTTGCTCCAGCTAAAGCTGTGGAATTTGTCTTTGTTTCCCTTGGGTTCAGGGTCAGGCTGTGCCTGTGTCCAGCCCAAGGGCTCAGAAAAGCATTTCTCCTCTCCCACTGCAATCTGCTGCTGCAGACAGGACCCAGGCACTGGTGGCACTGGGAGTGAACAGCAGAGTGTTTCCAGGGGCTCTCTGAAGGAACACGAGTGTCCAAAGAAACCAGCACAGGTGGTTTAGTTCCAAACCGGTTTCTTCATTTCCTACTCTCAGTTTCCCTGAAGGACACTGACAGGGGCCATGGACACTGACAGGGATCACAGAGTTTGTCCCTTGGCCATACAGCTCCTGCTGTTTGGCAGCACAGGAGAGGTTAATTAGAGCCCAGGTTCCAATCCCAGGGCGCCCCTTGAAGACAAGCTTGAAATGAAACGACTTTCCTGCTGGAGGGTTAAATTCAGTCCCTATCACCTTTTTTTGGGCTGAACCTTCATATTTTGGAGTATTTTCTAGCTGAATCTCAACTTTTTGCAGTTTGGGGTAGCGAGGGTCTTCTTGCTATTTCTGAAGGGTTTTTTGCTGAATCTTGGTGGTTTGGGTTTTTTCTGGGCTGAATCTTGGTGTTTGGGAGGTTTTTATGGACACAGGATGCCCAGTGAGTTCTAGAGATGGACTTGGGCAGGAGGAACCCCCAAGCCAACGCACTCAGCCCTTGTTTTACCCCCCATCAGGATTTCTCCTTCCTAAAGCTTGGCCAGATGAAGGAGACTGAGAGGAAGAGGAAGATGCCTTGGGCCCCCCAGGCAGGTGAGGAGGAAGTCAGTGTCCCTTTGGGCGGGTGTTGTGCTGGCTCTGTCAGCCGAGCATGGCCCCGGCTGCAGGACAACCCCGCTGGCGCCGCCGTCCTGCCGGGGCCGGAGTTGGGGGGATGTCCTTGGCCTTCCCTGTGGGCCGGAGGCAAATCCCCTCCCTGTCCTTCTTGCTTCCTGCCCCAGGCCCCGAGCTGAGGACGGAGAGCCCAGAGGACAAATCCCCCCGTGAGACCCTGGTGGGAGAGGCCGTTTTGAAGGGCTCCACGGCGCAGGAAGGCAGCGGGGAGGAAAAGGGCCAGAGATCCCCCCGCAGGAGGGGCTCCAAAGCCATCCCAGGGTGCTCTGAGAAGGAAAGACCCAGCCTGTGCCGGGAAGGTGGCTGGAGCTTGAGGCAGAGCTCTGACCTGGAGATCCCTGAGCAGCCTCCCAGCAGGGAGAAGCCCTTCAGGTGCTTGGAATGTGAGAAGAGCTTCAGGAAGAGCACGCAGCTTCTCCGCCACCAGCACATCCACACTGGGGCACGTCCCTACACGTGTGGGGAATGTGGGAAGAGCTTCAGGGACAGCTCCACCCTGATCCGACACCAGCGCATCCACACTGGGAAACGACCCTATTTGTGTGGGGAATGTGGAAAGAGCTTCAGACAGAGCTCCCACCTGATCCAACACCAGCGCATCCACACAAGGAAACAGCCAGGGAAAGGGGTGGGAGAGAGGGGCTAAGGGGAAGAGGGAAGAGCAGGAGTGGGGTTGCCGTGGGGGTGCCTCTGTGTCTCCATGCCTTGATCCCTGGAGAGCAGGGGGGGGCTGGAGAGAACGGGGAGCTGCGAGAGCCCCAAAAGCCTGGAGAGGGGGGAGCTCGGGCCCCCTGTGCCGAGCCAGCAGTTGGGGCCGTGCTGTTGGTGCCAAGTTGCCCTAGTCAGGCTGAACCCAGAGCCCGCCCACGTGTCAGGGGGCCCGATCCGCTCCCTGCTCTCGTTGCCCTGGGGCAGCCTCTGGTGTCCTCCCCCCGTAGGGCTGTTTGGTTGCCTTGGGCACAGCTGGCCCTTGTGCAGGGCTTTGCCCTTGGGGGCTCTTGGGGGTGGGCAAGAGGTGTTTTTTGGGGGTGCCGGGCTGGGTTGGTGGCAGAGCCCCGGCGGTGGGTGGGGGGATGCGGGTTCCCCCCATGGTGGGGGTTGGTGTTGCTGGGTCAGGCCCCGCCGACTCCATTGTCAGCCCGGTGTCGGCGAGGGGGACACAGCGGGTTTGGGGCCCCCCGGGAGTGCCGGGGGTGGGTGTGGAGCCCGGGAGCTGCCAAGTGTGGAGGGCGGAGCGGGGAGATGGCGGAGCTGGGGGACCCCCGGCAGCCTGGAGGGGGGAGCACGGAGAGGGAGGAGCCCCGGGACCCCCAGGAGCCTGAAACAGGGAGAATGGAGAAGGGGAAACCTGGACAGTGGGGACCCCTGGGATCCCTGGGACAACAAAGTGCAGAACCTGGAGATGGGGAATGTCTGGGAACGCGGCACCCCAAAGGCGAGAGACAGAGGAACAGGGATCCTTGGGACCCCCACCACTCCCAGCATCCCACACAGGGGAGACCCTCTGAACCCCAGAGGGGAGAGATCAGAGAGGGGGAACTTCTGAGAGAGATTTTTTGGCTGCTCTTAATATTTTGAAGTATTTTTTTTAGGTGAATCTCATTTTCTTGCAGTTTGGGAGGGTGGTGGTCTTCTTGCTACTTTTGAGGGGGTTTTTACCTGAATCTCAGTGATTTGGGTCTTTCTGGGCTGAATCTTGGTGTTTGGGAGGTTTTCATGGTCACAGGATGCCCAGTGAGTTCTGGAGATGGCCTTGGGCAGGAGGAACCCCCAAGCCAACGTGCTCAGCCCTTGTTTTCCCCCCCATCAGGATTTGTCCTTCCCAAAGCTTGGCCAGATGAAGGAGACTGAGAGGAAGAGGAAGATGCCTTGGGCCCCCCAGGCAGGTGAGGAGGAAGTCAGTGTCCCTTTGGGCGGGTGTTGTGCTGGCTCTGTCAGCCGAGCATGGCCCCGGCTGCAGGACAACCCCGCTGGCGCCGCCGTCCTGCCGGGGCCGGAGTTGGGGGGATGTCCTTGGCCTTCCCTGTGGGCCGGAGGCAAATCCCCTGCCTGTCCTTCTTGCTTCCTGCCCCAGGCCCCGAGCTGAGGACGGAGAGCCGGAGGACAAATCCCCCCGTGAGACCCTGGTGGGAGAGGCCGTTTTGAAGGGCTCCCCGGTGCAGGAAGGCAGCGGGGAGGAAAAGGGCTGGAGATCCCCCCACAGGAGGGGCTCCAAAGCCATCCCAGGGTGCTCTGAGGAGGAAAGAGCCAGCCTGTGCCGGGAAGGCGGCCGGAGCTTGAGGGGGAGCTCTGACCTGGAGATCCCTGAGCAGCCTCACAGCAGGGAGAGGCCCTTCAGGTGCTTGGAATGTGGGAAGAGCTTCAGGACGAGCACCACCCTCCTTCGCCACCAGCACATCCACACTGGGGAACGGCCCTACACGTGTGGGGAATGTGGGAATAGCTTCAGGCAGAGTTCCACCCTTTGCAAACACCAGCGCATCCACACTGGGGCAGGGCCCTACTCATGTGGGGAATGTGGGAAGAGCTTCTGTGACAGCTCCAACCTGATCCTGCACAAGCATATCCACACTGGAGAACGGCCCTATTCGTGTGGGGAATGTGGGAAGAGCTTCCCTCAGAGCTCCAACCTCCGCAGACACCAGCGCATCCACACTGGGGAACGGCCCTATGCATGTGGGGAATGTGGGAAGGGCTTCTGGCACAACTCCAGCCTCCACATCCACCAGCTCATCCACACCGGGGAACGACCGTACAAGTGCTTGCAATGTGGGAAGGGGTTTCAGACCAGCTCCACTCTCCTCGTTCACCAGCGGACGCACACGGATGAGAGGCCCTTCCGCTGCACCGACTGCAGGAAGGGCTTCAAGCAGAACTCCCACCTCGTCACCCACCGGCACATTCACACCGGGGAGAGGCCCTACAAGTGTGGGGAGTGTGGGAAGAGCTTTACCCAGAACTCTACCTTGACCCAACACCAACGGACCCACCAGTAAGAAAAGCCCTACCAGTGCCCCGACTGCGGGAAGAGCTTCGGCCGCTGCTTCCACCCCAATGAAGCCCCTGATGGTGAGGCAACCCCTGGAGTGCAGTGACTGTCAGTGCATCCCTTTCTACCACAAAGGGCCAGTCCCCTTTCACAGGGTCTGCTTCTTACAAGAGAACCCTTCTTGGGGGGTGTGTGGAGATTCCTGCCCTGGCTGGGGACCCCCCCAAGGTCACTGCTGGAGGTTGAGAGCAGAGATCTCCCCATGAGCATTGGTCTGGGGGAGTTCCATCGATCTCTAATTAAGAATTATTGCTTTTGTGCCAGCTTGAGTAGAATTGTTTCAACATTTGCTTTAGTGTAGAGCACTGTCCTGTCTTATCCTGTACTCTGGTAGTTTTAGTGTTTGTATTGTACAGTAAATAATTCTGATGAAGATCTTTTGTCTGATCATTTGTAACCCTAAATAATTCATTTCTATAAATAGATTTTATTTTCCATCATTAAAACCTGGGGAACAAAACTGTTTCAGTCACACCTCTGTAATTCCTCTAAACTGAAGCTGTTGTCATAATGCAAGGCTGAGATTGGATCCAGCAGTCCCCAGCACCGCACAGTAAGTTGGGAGCTCAGGGGGGTCACCCCCCTTTGCCAACCCCCCTGTGCCCAATGACCCCCATGGGACTGTCACACCTCCCCTGTGATATGACATCCTTGTTGTGACATCAAGGCTCCTCTGTGACATCACATCCATGATATGACATCACATCTCCCCTGTGACATCACAGCCAGTCGCATCCAGATCCATCCCAAGGTTGGGGTGTGTGTGAGACAGGCAGAACCACAAATGCCTGCACAGCCCAGAGCAGTCAGTGTGGGGCTGTGCTTGCTGCTGCAAAGACCCCCAGGGAACAAACCCAGCGAGTAGTTTGGGGGGCTGTGTGTGTGTCCCTAAGGAGGACACTTGCCTTATTCTTGCTTCTTATTTGTAATACCTTACAGATCTATCACACAACACCTAAGGATGGATTCTATAGAATATGTGCCATAGATATTTGGGTTGGGTCTGGCTGAGCTGCAGTTCAGTTCCCCACAGCAGCCCTCCCAGGGCTGGGCTTGGCATTGGCAGCTGGAAGGGGGTTGAAAACACCCCAGTGTTTTGGCCACTGCTGAACACAGCACCAACAATGGGACATTCCTTCCTTAGCTGAGGCCAAGAGCCTGGCAGGGGACCCAAGTAGGCCAGCTGAGCCCAACTGACCCAAGGGACATTGCAGACCATGGGAGGTCAGCTCAGCTCTAAAAGCTGAGGCAGGGAGCAGGAGGGGGGCATTCATTGTCTAATGGCTGCCTGCTGAGGAACCGTCCCGCGGACCCAAGCCCTGCTCCTCGGGAGTGGCCGACCATGGCTGCTCATGGAGAGTAGAGAACAAACCCTGCTATCTTTTGCTTTAAATAAACTGCCTTATCTCTACCCACCGGTTATTTTTTTTCCCACCTCACTCTCTCCCCTGTCCTGCTGAGAAGGGGAGTGATAGAGCGGCTGGGAGGGCACCTGGTGTCCAGCCAAGGTCAACCCACCACTCATCTGAACACTTCCAGAGACTGCACCACCTCCCTGGGCTACTTGTTCCAATGCCTGAACACTCTCTGTGGAAAAAGGTTACTTTAATATCTAATATGAACCTTGCCCAAAGCAATTTAAGGCCATTCCCTCACAATCTTTCACTATAGCCTTGGCAGAAGAGACCGACCCCCACACCCACTAAAACCTCCTTTCAGGTCATTGCAGAGAGCAATGAGGTCCCCCCTGAGCCTCCCCTTCTCCAGACTCAACAAGCCCAGTTCCCTCAGCCGTCCCTCAGCAGACATGTTTTCCATAGCCTTCCCCAGCTCCGTTCCCTTCTCTGGACACGCTCCAGCCCCTCAAGGGCCTTTTGGCACTGAGGGGCCAGAACTGGACACAGCACTCCAGGTGGGGCCTCCCCAGTGCCCAGCACAGAGGGGCAATCAGTTCTCTGCTCCTGCTGGCCACACTCTTCTCCACAAAGGCCACGATGCCCTTGGCCTTCTTGCCCCCCTGGGCACACTCTGCCTCATATCCAGTCACTGTCAAGCAGCACCCCCAAGTCCCTTCCTGCTGAGCAGCTCTCCAGCCCCTCTGCCCCCAGCCTGGAGCGTTCCAGGGGGTTGCTGGAACCCCAGTGCAGGCCCTGACACTTGGCCTTCTTGATCCAGCCTGTCCAGATCCCTCTGCAGAGCCTTCCTGCCCTCCAGCACATCCACACTCACACCCAGATCAGTCAGTCTCCCAAACAGATCAAAGCCTGACCACCAGCAGTCCAATGTGTCACTTCTGCTGCCCCCTCCTTCCTCCACCCAGAATGGAAAACTCCATCATTTTGGGGTCTCTGTGCCCATCAGCTCTAACCACCACATCCCCTACCAGTCACAGAATCATGGACTGGTTTGGGTGGGAAGGGACCTTAAAGAGCATCTCGGTCCAACCCCCTGCCATGGGCAGGGACACCTTCCACTAGACTCAGAGCTCAGAGCCCCATCCAGCCTGGCCAGGAACACTTCCAGGGATGGGGCAGCCAAAACTTCTCTGAGCAACCTGTGCCAGGATCTCACTACCATCACAGTCCAGAAATTCTTCCTAATATCCCATCTAACCGTTCCCTTTCTCAGTGTGAAGCCACTGCCCCTTCTCCTGTCACTCCAGGCCCTTGTCCAAAGTCTCTCTCCATCTTTCTTCTTGACTCCCTTCAGGCACTGGAAGGCCACAATTAGGTCACCCCAAAGCCTTCTTTTCTCCAGCCTCAACAATCCCAATTCTCTCAGCCTTTCCTCACAGCAGAGCTGCTCCATCCCTCTGATCACTTTGATGGTCTCCTCTGCACTCTCTCCAGCAGGTCCATGTCCTTCCTGTGCTGGCGCCCAGAGCTGGAGGCAGCTCTGCAGGGGTGACAACATTACAGCCATGTGTGTTGCAGCAAGGACATTGTGGAACCTTATGGAACCAAGGGACCCTTGTGACACTGCAGGGCCTTCTGGAGCCAAAGGAACCCTGGAACACTGTGGAATCTCATGGAATCAAGGGAGAATTGTGACATGAAGGGCCTCATGGAACCAAGGGAGCCCTGAGACATTTTGGGACCTCGTAGAATCAGGGGCCATTGTGACACTGAGGAACCTTGGGGACTCAGAGGCAACTGTGAATCTGCAGGGCCTCATGGAACCAAGGGAGCCCTGAGACTTTTCAGAACCTCATGGAATCAAGGGGCCACTGTGACACTGCAGAGCATCATGGAGACAAAGGACCCCGGGACACTGTGGGCCTAAAGAAATCAAGGGCCCATATTGGCACTGTGGAACCTCATGGAATCAAGGGGCCATTGTGACACTGTGGAACCTCATGGAACCAACGGGCCATTTTGACACTGCAGGGCTCATGGAACCAAAGGATTCCTGCGACACTGTGGAATCTCATGGAACCAAGGGGCCACTGTGATATGTGGGGCCTCCTAGAACCAAAGGAGTCCTGAGACATTTTGAAAACCCATGGAATCAAGGGTCCATTATCACACTGCAGAGCCTTACGAAGCCGAATGGACCCTGTGACTCTGTGGAACCTCATGGAATCCAGTGGCCATTCCCACACTGTAAAACCTCATGGATACTCTCAGGTTCCCATTATTAAGAGACACCTCTGCCCAAATTCAGCTGCAAAGGAGACCATGTGCCGAAGTCAGCCGTCCAGCTTTGATTTAACAGTAAATAGCAGGGAGGGAGGGAGAGAGAAAGAAATAGAAAGAGAGAGAAGAAGGGGGTGGTGGGAAGCCAGTGAGAGAGAGACAGAGATGAAGTAAATGTATCACACCATGCAGATCCCTGAGGCTCCCACCGGTCCTTCTTCACCCTGCTCTGCTCGGTGGAGGGTCCCCAAGTTGTGCTTCTGGGCTATCACTTTTATACAGCCCACGGCCCGGGTATTCAGGGGGGTAGATGCTGTTCCCACAGCTTGGGCTGGCACATCTACAAGGACTTGCTTCCTTTCCCACAGCTTGCCACGGTGGGAGTTTTGCCCGGTGTGCTTCCAGTCTGCAGGTGGGAATCTTTGTCTGGATGGGTTCCCCAGACCTGCCTTACCAACCCTGGCTTCCTGTTGGGGCTGTCTGCTCTTTCCCACAGTCTGCACAGTGCAATTCTGTCCTGGGGGCTACTTCCAAAGCTTCACCTCCCTTTAGGCCTTGGAATTAAAGGCCTTCCTGTTTGCCACCAGTGCTTATGTCTTGTGGTGCCTTATGGGATTTTCCTGCTTTGACAGTGTTTTGAGACAGTTCATGGTGCCCTTCAAGTCCTTCCATGGGCACACACACACACCACTCTCACCAGTGTCTGGCCCTCCAAAGAACACAAGCCCTGATGATTTGTAGCTCCCACTCCAGTGGTTGGCACTTGGACCTCCCTCCGTACCCAGAGCTCAGAGCTCCCTTGTGCCAGAAAGTTTAAAGGTATTGTACCTCATTCTGCCAAGACAACCCTTGGAAAAAAGTGTCCCTCTGTGTTTCCTGGGATCAGAGCACTCTATTGTCATCTTCCAAAACTTTGGAGAGGACCCAGAGATCTCCCAGGAAGGAATTTGGGGCCTCAAGCACATGACCTGTATATAGAGGCTGAGGACTCAGGGGTCAGTGGTGCAAAGATTGAGGACAGTAGAGGAGTAGCCTGAGAGGTCTGGAAGGGGGGTGTCAGAGCTGGTGGAGCTTTTCTTCCTGTCAGAAAACAACCTAAGAAAGAACTAGTGCCACCAAGGGCAGCTGGGGTGGCCTAGACTGGTGACAAGAATTCAGAAATTTCCCTCCAAGGTCAGTGTTGTGGTGCAATATGTCACAAAGCAGGAGTCTGGATGAGCCCAAGGCTTTGTGAGTGCAGGAAGAGCCAGGGAGGATGCAGAGATGTCAGTGCAGGAAGGTGCCAGCCAGGTGGGGCAGCCGGGGGGATGACGACAGCCTGCAGGGAAAGGGGCAGGGCATGGACACCGTAGGACAGCCTGGGCTGGAGAGGAGACAGGGATGGGGAGAAGCTGAAAGGCCCTGACAGAGCCACCTTCTGCAGGCCTTTGGCCATGGCTGCTGTCTGTGCCCCTGATGCCAGGAGGAGGGGAGTGGCCCTTGCAGCCCTGGGGCCTCATGGCCTCCTTGTCCCTGCTCAGCAGCCTGGCAGGTGCCACCCCATGGTCCTGCCCTTGGCATTGCACATCCCACATCCCAGTGCCCCAGGAAGAGCTCTGAGGAATGAGGCAGGGACAGGATCTGCCTTCCTAGGGGCTGGTGGTCCGGGCTTGGTCCTCTGGATTAAGAAGACAAGTCAAGGTTTATTCAGCATCAGAGCCACCTTTCCCTTGCTTGTCCATCCTTGTCATCACTGTCTGCAGATTTCTGCTCTAACTGGAACCTGAGGACACATTCTCATTTGTGTTCCTCAGTGAGACTCATTAGCACTACAAGAAACTTTAGTGTTTCAATCTCATTTTGACTTCTTGAAAAGTTGTTTGAACTTCCTCTCAGGGACTGAGTCTCATGTAAACAACCTCAAAGTCCCCTGAGGGTCACTAAATGCCTGGGGCTGTTGCTGTGCTGCTGAGCTGGGCCGGGCTCCTGGCACACAGGGAACTCCTGGCAAGCAAGAAGAGCTTCAAAGAGACAACTCTGCTGGTGAGCAGCTCCTCTGCACAGCCCAGCAGGGCTGAGGGCACTGCCTGCAGCACCCAGGGCACAAAAGCAAGGCAGAGAGAGGTTACACAAAGCCTGAGCTGTGAGGGAAGTCAAGAGGAAGATTCACTGGAGGACGAATCTTTCCAGGCTTCCACACGGTGAGTCACATGAAGGGCAATGTGTCTGCAGTTTGTGCAAAGATCTCCTAACGCTGGCACATCCCACTCCCTGCTGCACCATCCCAGGCACATCCCAGCAGGGTTCCCTTCTCCTAGGGATGGCTGCAGGGTTGTGAAGCTGGGCTGTGCCACCCAGGCTGCCCCAAGCTGTCCTGCAGAGCAGGGTCCTGCAGCCCAGGGCTGTGCCGGGGCAGGAGCTCTGCCACTGCCAGGGGCAGCTCTCAGCCGGGCTGTGGAGCTCCCTCAGGGCTGGGCAGAGGCTGGGGGTGGAAAGAGCAAAGCCTGGCAGGGCAGGACAGTTTTCTTCTGCTATCAAGCAAGACTTCCATGGGTCAGGGCTGCTCACAGAACCAGGGCGCTCCAGGATATTTTCCAGGGGATACTTCAAGGGGAAGGTCCAAGCAGGGATTTCTCTCAAGCTCTCAAGCCACATGCCTGCTGGTTTGAGTTGCAGAGGTAACTGTGAGGAGCTGCCCAGGGCTGAGAACAATTTGCTCGTACTGTTGGTGTCTGGGAGGTGGCCCAGCTGGCTCAGGGTGAGGCTGCCCTGACTGCCCAGTGGGCTCTGCTCTGGCCTCTCCCAGCTGGACCCTCCCTGTGCGTTTCCTTGGTTCTCAGCTTGCCCCTGGTCCTGAGGTTGTTCCCTCCTTCTCTCAGTCAGGCTCACTGGGGAGGGGAGTTCAAGGTACACAGTCCAACACTGATCCTGGCATTCCCCCCAGGCAGGTGTGTCCCTGGGAATGAGACATTCCCATTGTCCTCTGCCCTGTGGGATATGGGCAGTGAAGTCTGTGGGCCTGGGTAAGGAGCTCTTTTTCCCTCAATCAGACCCCATCATTAGGACACTTGGCTCTTTTCTGAGGTGTCCTCCCAAGCTGGGAGCTGCCCTGGAGAATGCAAATCATCCTCCCAGCACAGCTGTGTTCTCTGAAAGCCCCAGTGGAGAGGGGCAGAGATGTTGTGCCCGTGCCAGGAGACGCTGTTGGGTTGGGGAGATGAGCCACGGGTGTCCTTGGCTCCAAGTGGGTTGCTGTGCCCTTCAGACAGGCTGGGACATTGAGGGGTCTGGGATGGATCCCTCTGCTCTCAACAGTGTCTGGTGGCTTTTCAGACCAAAAAGGGAGTGTGATCAATCTCCAAATCAGGAAGAAGCAAAGCCAGGGCAGTTGGGAACAAGAGAGAGGGACAGACCAGCTCCCCTCACTCTGCACTAAGCCCCAGAGAATCCTCCTGCCTTGCAGGACCTGCTCTGTTCTCCCTGAGTGCATCAGTAGTACTGAGGGGTTCTGACATCCAGGAACACTCCTCAGTAGAGATGAGGGAGTAGAAAAAAAAACCAAAACAAACCCAAACAAAACACACCTGTGACACTGCCTTCTGCTGTCCTGGTTTTTCTCAGAAACTGGGAGTGCAGATGCTGACAAGCCCTTTTGCACTGGGAGCAGTTTCATCTGACACAGCTGAACACCAGGACGGGCCCCTGTCCCCACCATGGCCATGACCCCACTGGTGCAGAGCAGGGCTGACCCCTCACAGCCAGTTGGCAGAGGGTCTGCTCCTCATGGAAGATGTAGTGAGCCTCAACCAGGGCTCCAGCCCTGGAGCTGAAGGAGAGACTCCTAGAAAAGGAAAACCAATGAAGCAGTGAGAAGGGTGTTGGAAAGTGGCTTTGATTTTTCTCAGAATGTTCTGCCCTAACTTGTCACTGTTATTTCCTCCTTGAACAGTGCCCCACATCTAGAGGCAACAAATGTCCAACAGCAGCTCCATGCCCCAGTTCCTCCTCCTGGCATTCGCAGACAGGAGGGAGCTGCAGCTCCTGCACTTCTGGCTCTTCCTGGCCATCTCCCTGGCTGCCCTCCTGGCCAACGGCCTCATCCTCAGCACCGTAGCCTGCGACCACCACCTGCACACCCCCAGGTACTTCTTCCTGCTCAACCTCTCCCTCACAGACCTGGGCTGCATCTGCACCACTGTCCCCAAAGCCATGCACAATTCCCTCCATAACACCACAACCATCTCCTACATGGGATGTGCTGCACAACTCTTTTTCTTCTTCTTCTTCATGTCAGCAGAGTTTTCCCTCCTCACCATCATGTGCTACGACCGCTACATTGCCATCTGCAAACCCCTGCACTATGGGACCCTCCTGGGCAGCAGAGCTTGTGCCCACATGGCAGCAGCTGCCTGGGCCACTGCGTTTCTCAATGCTCTGCTGCACACAGCCAATACATTTTCCCTGCCCCTGTGCCGGGGCAATGCCCTGGGCCAGTTCTTCTGTGAAATCCCACACATCCTCAAGCTCTCCTGCTCGCACTCCAGCATCAGGGAAATTTGGCTTATTGTGGTTAGTTGCTCTTTAGCATTTGGTTGTTTTGTTTTCATTGTGTTCTCCTATGTGCAGATTTTTAGGGTTGTGTTGAGAATCCCCTCTCAGCAGGGACGGCACAAAGCCTTTTCCACCTGCCTCCCTCACCTGGCTGTGGTCTCTCTGTTTACCAGCACTGGCTTGTTTACTTACCTGAAGCCCCCCTCCATCTCCTTCCCATCCCTGGATCTGGTCCTGTCAGTTCTGTACTTGGTGGTTCCTCCAACAGTGAACCCCCTCATCTACAGCCTGAGGAACCAGGAGATCAAGGATGCCCTGAGGAAAATCATAACTGGGTGTGTTTCAGAAGCAATAAGCTCTCCTTCTTCTGCATGTTATGGACCTCATTAAAGGCCAATCCTGTTATGGATTACAGACCCACCATATCTTCTCTATTTTTTGCTCCTGGGAAGGGTGTTATTTTTGTGAGAATTTGTTCACATCAAAAAATCTTTAAACACCATTTTTAATTCAGTGTTTGCCTTTCTAGCCTGGCCCACAGGCTGTACAAATTGGGAATTGTACTCACTGTGTGCTTAAACCAAATAAAGAACTCTGCATTGGCTTGTTTACCTGATATCTTTCCTCTCTGACTTCTCTGCAGCTGCAGGGTCGGTGCCTCTGTGCAGAGCTGGGCCAGAAAAGAGTCCCAGCAGAGCAGCACTGCCAGGGAGCAGCAGCCCTTCTCCTGCGTGGCCTCCTCTCCCTTCCCTTCCACACTGTCCTTCAGAGCCCTGTGTTGTTGGAGGCCTCAGTGCTCTGGCAGTGGGTCCCAGTCCTGCTGCAGGACTGTCCAGGGACTGCAGGCAGGGACAGCCACGGGCACTGCTGGCACAGAGCTGACCTCTGCAGCAGCACTGCCATCCTGCAGGGGCATCTCCTCAGGCCAGGGCCTCAAAGCTTCCATCTGCTTTCCACTTTGCTCTCCAGGATGTGCCCAACACAATGCCCTGCAGAGGAAAACAGCAGTGACCAGCACAAGGGTGGGAGTGCTCAGGGTGGGGGCACCCAGCAGTGCCCTGGCACAGCCAGCGCCGCTCCCAGCACTGGCCTCTCACCCCAGGCCATTGGGCTTGTTCTTCCCTCCAAGGAGGGACATCAAATGACCAGCTCAGGAGTCCATGTTTGCACTGCATGCACAAGACATGCCCATGTGTCACGGCTTGGGGCTGGGTGGGGGGAAGGCTTAGACAAAGTTGATGGCAGAAGCCGTCTCATTGAGCTACGAGGTGCAGAGAGGACCCTCTTGCTTTCTAAATTCCTTCTCAGAGAGGAGCCTGGGGGTGGCTGCATCCAATCTCAGGCTCAGATTTTGCTTTCAACTGAAGGAATTATAGAGGTGTGATTCAATCACTTTGTCCTGCAGGTTTTAGTGATGGCAAATCAGAAATATTTCTATAAAATGAATGATTTATTATTACAAATGAATAGACAATTGATCAGGCAAATGAACAGAATAAAGACGTTAAAGAGAATTATTTACCACACAGTATAAAAGCCAAAAACTCCCAGCAGTATTGTGTAAGATAGGACAGTGCAGTCTATCAAAGTAATTCTATAAAGCAATTGGATCAAAGCCAGCAAAAAGAAACAATCCTGAAGCAGAGATTGAGGTAACTCATCACATGACAGGGGGTAATTCTTTTTCTTCCACCCAACCCCTGGGCAGTGACCATGAAGAGCTCTTCCTGCTTCATGGCAGAAGCTTCACACACTTCAAGGAAGTCTGTGGAAGAATCGGAGACATGACAGTTGGACGGAGCTTTTATAGTTATCAAGTCTTTGACTGCCAGACATATTTGCAGGCCAGGGAGCAGCTTCTCTGTCAAATCCTGCTTCAAAAAGCAGGATGTGTGTTTAAAGTTTCATGAAGCATTTTGGGTTTAGCATAATTCAACATTAAAAACAGCACCTTGACACCAGCAGTAACTCACCACAGAGAGTGTGCATTGTTTGCATTCTCTGACCAGTTTTTAGGTATTATCAGTGCAGAACATCCTTCCAGAAATGGCCCCTTGATTCCATGAGGTTCCAAAAACTCTCAGGGTTCCTTTGGTTCCATGAGGCCCCTCACTGTCACAATGGACCCTTGTTTCCTTGATGTTCCAAAACATCCCAGGGTTCCCTCGGCTCCAAGAGGCTCCCCAGTGTCCCACCGGCCCCTGGATTCCAGGAGGCCCTGCAGTGTCCCAATGGCCACTCGGTTCCATGAGCCACAGCGGCTGCCGCCGGCGTCTGTGCCCGGAGCCGCCGCTCCCACGGGGCTGCCGCACTCACCGCCGGGGTTGCCGCTCGCGCAGCCGCCGCTCTGCCCCGGCTGCACCGGGACCCGGCACCGCCTCGGGCCTGCGCTGCCGCCTCAGCGGCCACAGGGACACAGGGATGGGGGACCTTTGCTCTGCCACTGATGGGGCCTGGCTTTGTTCTGCTTGGCTCTGGGCTTTAGGAAAATTGCTGTTCATTTTCATGCTCCACTGGAACACCTCCTGAATTCCAAATGATTCCCAATCCAGGGAGAGGGGTTTCTATGGCATCGGAGGTGCTGCCCTTGGGACACATTGTCAATAAACTGTCCAGCTGACTCGGATGAGTGTAAGAGCTGGGGAACACAGGATAATCAGTCATCCCCTGAAAACCTTGGAAAATTCCCTACCTGAATCCTAACCCAAATGGAACAGTTTGGATACAATTCCCAAATAGTTTGGAAACTCCAGTCATTCCTGACACCAGGATGGAAATTCAGCAGATAACTAAAGCCAGTCCCCTTGGGAGCCCACAACCAGCAGGGCTGAGGGAGGCCCTGGCAGCTCCCCAGCACCTCCCTCTCAATGGGACACCTCTGGCAGCCTCTCCCAGCTTGGGAACCCTCCAGTTTGCAACACTCCAAAGACCCTCAGTGATGCCCAGGACAATTCTGATCCCCCTCCACAAACACTCCTCCAGCTGTGACCCTTGTGTGTTGGGAAACACAAAGGGATTTGTGGGAGTGTTTCCCTGACAACAAGGAGAATTTGGGAGAGGGACCTTTCCACACTCAGCTCTTGATGCGTCCACACATCTCTGCCTGGGTGTGGGTGTGAATTGACTGTGGTGTGAATGTTGTTATTGTGACTCTATAATTCAGTCACTTTTAAAATATTAGCAAATGCTATTGAATCACTTGATAACTGTTCAATTGGTCAATAATTAAATGCTACTAATCTCTTTTGCCCCCTTGTCTTTGGATTCAATTCTTTTGTGCCCTGACCCTCTTGCATCCCAAGGCTCTGTGTAAATAATTTTCTTTCATCAAAATATATATTTTTTGTGACGTCCACTTTAAAATCCTCCTCCTTAGCTAAACTACAGAACAACTCCAATTAGCTGTAGAAGTCTTGAAGACTTGATGGCAATAAAAGAAAGGGAAATAATTTGTTTTTCAGTGTTTTAATGGGTCCCACAGTGTGTTTGGAGTTGCATCAGCTGTCAGTCCAAGATAGGCCATGTCAGAACTGGTGAGGCTAGGAGGTGAGGAGAAATGTTGATCAAAAAGGGTCAGTCTGGATCTCCTGAGGAGACACTCAGCATCAAGATCACTTGGAGAACACCTCTATCACCTCTTCTCTGAACTAAAAAGTATCCATCATTGAATTAAAACAAAAAAAGTACAAACTTGGAAAACTTGTTTTGAAATTGCTTTGAAGACAATTAAAGGAAGACAAAGAGATCCTGAGAGATTTCTGGAATTTAATGAGCCCCACCGTGTGTTTGCAGCCCAGCCCACGATCCTGAGGTACTGAGAGAAGATTGAAGCAGCTGCTGAAGAAGTCAGAAGCAAAACACCAAGTCCCTTGAAGCATTGCTGGGCCCCACTGAGGGCAGGCACTGACAAAGCCTCCCCAGGGACTCCTTGGAGCAGCTCCTTGGAGGCCAGGAGTGCAGGCAGACAAAGGCTCTGGGCAGGCCCCTGCAATGCTGAGCAAAGCCTGCCTTGGTTTTGTGGAGCACAAAGGCCAAGGCCTGAGCCCCAGGCCCTGGCCCAGCAGATCCTGCCCCTCCTGGCTGGCTCAGGGCTGTTTGGGGGCACTGGGATGGGAGGGGGAGGAACAACAAAGGCCCAAAACTGGGCAACCCCTGCCAGGCTCCTGAGGGAGGGGCGAGGCAGAAACCAAGGGCAGAACCTGCCAGGAAAGTTGCTTGTGGTGGCCTGAGTGGCAGAGGCAGCTGCCAGAGGCAAGGGGACAAAGGCCTGGGTGCCTTTGGGCCTTGCAGCCCTGCCAGAGCCCTTGGCCATCTCTCCTGCAGGCTGTCCTGCCCTGGCCCTGCTGCTGCTCTGGCCTTGCAGGCTGCACACACCCCTCCTGCTTTCCCACCCCCTCCCAGCAGCATTTCTAGACCCTCCCTGATGTCTCTGCACCAGCTCTGGCTTTTCCCTGGAACACAAAGCCATGGGCTGATCCTGACTCCCTCTGGGTCACCTCTTGCAGCACAAAGGTCCCTGTTGAGTGACATTTCTTTTTCTTCACCTTCAGTCTGAACCTTCCATGCTACTCTTTGTGGAGATTTCATTCTATTTCCAATACGGAGAAAAGCTCCATCCTGTCAGATCTCCTCTAGACCCTCTCCAGTTCTTCCCCATTTTTCCAGAATGGGGAACCTCACAGACAGACAGACCAGTCCAGATGTGGTGACCCCAGGGCTGAGTCCAGGGAGGTGACAACTCCATTGTCTGGGTGCCCACACTCCCCCCAAGGCAGCCCCATGTGCAGTTGGCCTTAAATCAAGGGGCCATTCTGATTCTTTGTAACATCACGGAATCAAGTGGCACCGTGACACTGCAGGGCCTCATGGAACCAAAGGAATGCAGGGACACTGTGGAATCTCATGGAACTAAGAGACCATTGTGACATGCAGGGTCTCTTTGGAACAAAAGGAATCCTGGGACATCTCAGAACCTCATGGAACCAAGGGGCCACTGTGCCTCCCCAGATCTCCATGGAATCAAGCAGAGCCGCTGCCTCCCCCCCGCCGCCGCACGGACCGGAGTCGCCGGCTCTGCCCTGCTTGGACACCTCTGGAGTCAGCGTGTTCTTGGGCACCACAACTGAGATCAGACCAGAGAGTTTCCCACATTTTGCTTTGCCCCTCTTTCCCGTGGATTTGTTTTTTGTTCTTTGTTCATTCAGGAGGAAAAGGGGGAAGGGAGGCACGTGTTGATCCCTGGTTTTTATCTCTTTACAAAAGGGAGTTGGGCCAGGGGGGTAGAGAGGAGGCAATTTCTCTCTCTGTTGTAGCTTTGAACTGTTCTGTTATTATTGCTGTTTTTGCTTCTATATTTCTTGTCAGTCAACTCTTATTTTTTTCACTTATACCTCCTTGTATTTTGTCTCCCTGTAGTGGTAGGGAATAAAAGAGGAGCGAGTTCATTTTATTTGAGTTCCCACCCCAATACATGTCTTTAAACCAGGAAAGGTTGCTCAGGGGCTTCCTGCAATTTGCAATCATTCACAAAGGACTAGAAAATGCATTTTGTCCCATTATATAGAGAGCTCTTCAGCATTGGTGTTCAAGGGCTGATCACTGAGGGATTTCACCAGGAAGTTGCTGCCAAAAGGACTGTGTACCATGGATTTTATTTGACACTCCTCATGCAGCCAACTTCCCATCCACCACATCTTCCACTTCTTCAGTCCAGATCTCACCAGTCTGGCCATAAGGTCAGGGCACCATGTCAAGGGCCTTGATAAAGTCTGGGCACAAAACATTCCCTTCTTTTCCCTCCCACAGGGGTTCTGCAATCCCTGCCTTGTCCTTCCAGTGCCTGGGAATGGCTGCAGCAGGACTTGCCCTATCCCCTTCCCTGCTGAGCCTGAGCAGTCTTGAACTCTGCCAACCCTCCTTGCTGCCCTGTTTGCAGACTGGTTCCATGTCTGCCTTTGCCAAGGCCCCAGGAAGCTCTGGGATGGCTCTGGCCTTTCCAAGGGTTTGGGAGAGGTCTCCCAGTGACACTGCCCAGCCTTCTCAATAGCCCTGAAACCAAAACCTTTGCGATATCCCACAGTTCCTGTTTAGTGCCCAGGACACAACACAGGTTATCCTGGTGGTTCTGGAGAATGAGAAGGGATTTATTCCTAGAGGCCAACCCCTCCAATTGGATTTGAGTGCAGCTGAAAGGTTCCCTCAGCATTTTCCCTGGTGCCTCCCTGCCCTGAAGGTTTCTGGCCCTCAGGCTGGAGCTGAGGGGGTTGGGCAGGTGCCTGAGGAGGGGGTAGAACAAGGGCTGTGTCCAACTGTGCCAGGAGGGCTGTGCTGGGCAAGGATGAGGAGGCTGCAGAAAACAGTGGCACTGGGGAGGTGAGAGGAGCAGCTGGAGAGACCTTGTGCCTGCCCACGCTGGGCAGGAGCTGCCCCAGGATGGCAGCTCTGAAGCACTCCCAGGATGTCCCTGTGAACAGGAGGGGAAGACTGGATCTAAAAATAAAACCTGAAAGCAGAGAGCAGGAGTGTCATGGTGTCATGGTGCAGGAAAGTTCCAGCCCTGGAGTAAGGTGACAGAAGAAGTGACCCAGTCCATGCAGTGGCCTCAGAAGATCCCACAGCATCCTGGAGATGCTGGAAGGGAGCCCAGCTCTGCTTCACAAGTTCCCAGGAGCTGTCCCTGCCTGTGCTCCAAGGGCTTCCAGCCCACAGGACTGTGCTCAGAGAGCACTCAGGCCTTACAGCGAGAAAGGGGCTCAGGAGGACAGTGTGGAAGTGGCAAGAGAGCAGCTCTGCAAAGACCAAGCACTACTGCTCCCTGGCAGTGCTGCTGGGCTGGGATTATTGTCCCCTTCCCGTTTGCAAATACACCCTGTCCTGCAGTGTGCTGTCCTTTAGGAACAGCTAAGAAGAAGGGTCTTGGACGAAGAAGACACTGCAGGGTCTTTTATTTTGTTTAAATACCCAGAGAGCACAATTCATCATTTATACATCTCTGGGTCCAATTCAATGAGGAGACACTATATTAGAAGGCAGATGCAAAATAATATTTAATTCCATAGCAAATGATTGCAAGAAGAACCTGATGACCTCCACGAAAAACCAGAGCAGGAAGGCTGGTCCATTAAGGAGTCCCATTCTGAATGCTACACACCAGAAACCTGGCACATAATTGCTCCTGAAAAGCATCCAATCATCATTTTCCTCAGGGCATCCTTGAGCTCCTGATTCCTGAGGCTGTAGATGAAGGGGTTCAGTGCTGGAGGCACCACCGAGTACAGAACTGACAGGGCCAGATCCAGGGATGAGGAGGAGATGGAGGGAGGCTTCAGGTGGGAAAACACGACAGTGCTGACAAAGAGGGAGACCACAGCCAGGTGAGGGAGGCACGTGGAAAAGGCTTTGTGCCGTCCCTGCTGAGAGGGGATCCTCAGCACAGCCCTGAAGATCTGCACATAGGAGAAAACAATGAAAATGAAACAACCAAACACTAAACAGGAACTAACCACAGTGAGCCCAATTTCCCTGCGGTAGCCTGAGTGTGAGCAGGAGAGCTTGAGGATGTGTGGGATTTCACAGAAGAACTGGCCCAGGGCATTGCCCCGGCACAGGGGTAGGGAAAATGTATTGGCTGTGTGCATCAGAGCATTGAGAAAGCCAGTGGCCCAGGCAGCTGCTGCCATGTGGGCACAAGCTCTGCTGCCCAGGAGGGTCCTGTAGTGCAGGGGTTTGCAGATGGCAACGTAGCGGTCATAGCACATGGTGGTGAGGAGGAAATACTCTGCTCCAAGAAAGAAGACAAGCAGAAAGGCCTGTGCAGCACATCCCATGTAGGAGATGGTTCTGGTGTCCCAGAGGGAATTGTGCATGGCTTTGGGGACAGTGGTGCAGATGGAGCCCAGGTCTGTGAGGGAGAGGTTGAGCAGGAAGAAGCCCATGGGGGTGTGCAGGTGGTGGTCACAGGCTACGGCGCTGAGGATGAGGCCGTTGGCCAGGAGGGCAGCCAGGGAGATGGCCAGGAAGAGCCAGAAGTGCAGGAGCTGCAGCTCCCGCCCGTCTGCGAATGCCAGGAGGAGGAAGTGGGTGAGGGAGCTGCTGTTGGGCATTTGCTGCTTCTTAGCACAGGGTCTGTTCAAAAAAGGAAAGGACAGGGAACAGTTAAGACCTCTGTGAAAAAGCCACTCGATTTCTACAAGTAATCAATGTGTCAAATGTCACCAAATGCACTGCCAAGGAGTCAGTTTTGCTCTGGTCCAGGGGGACATGGAATTTTTCGGTAGAGCTCTCACACACACAAGGAATGTCAGATGTAAGAGACCTTGAATACAAAAGTTCCATCTCTACAGTAATGACTCAGAAGATCTGGGGCTGCAGAGCAGCAGCTTAGTCTGAGCTTTAAATAATTGTACCTGTGTTTTCTATTTCTACCATTACACCTGGGAAAGTTCTTTTCCACTGCAGGAATCCTCATTTCTATGGCCCAGCACACAGTGCCCAGCAGAGCTGCAGGGAAGGGCCCCCAGAGCTGCCTGAATGCCCCCTCCCCAAGGCCTTTGGGAGCACTTGCACCCCACTCCCTGCCCAGGGCTCTGCTGCCTGGAGCTGTCCCTGCCAGTAGGTGCTTCCCTGGGCCCAGGGCTGAAAAAGTGACACTGATGCTGTCTAAAAGACAGTTTTAATGTCTGACACTCTCAGGTTCAATCCCCTCTAATCTAACAGAGTTCAAGTTTCAGTGTCTCCTCCTGTGCTCAGAGATTGATTTCCCTTGTCGCAGTCAGCACCCAGACAACCCAGAGTATAACACTGAAAGAACTGGTTCATTCCCTTGAAGGTACCTCCTGTCTGTCTGTGCTTCTTGCAAATACCTTCTGGGAAATTTCCTGCTTTAATCTGGAGCTGTGACCAGCCCTCATCCCTGCAGCCCACTTTGGAGATCAGAAGGACTCTGCCCTGCTCTGCCCTCCCAAGGAGTTGTTCCTTCCCCACAGCCCTTCTCCCCCAGCCCCATGGCAGCTCCTTGGCCGGGCTGAGAGCTGACCCTGGCAGGCAGCAGAGTCCCTGCCCCAGCACACAGAGCCCTGGGGGCAGGACCCTGCTCTGCACCACAGCCCTGGGCACCCCTGGCTGCACCCCCACCTTCCCACCCCACAGCCAGCCCTGGCACAGGGAACCTTCTTGCCCTGGGCCTCTGAGGGGGCAGCAGCAAGTCCTGCTCTGCAGCAGCTTCTCCTGCTGCACCCCAGCAAATCCAGCAGAGCCATCCTGACACCTCCTGCCACTGCTGCCATTTGGCAGCTGGGAGAGGCACTTGCAGGAACTCGCCTGCACTGCTCTGCAGCCACAGCCTGACCGTGGCAAAGGGCTGGCAAGGTTCCTGCCCTGAGCAGCTCTGCCCTGTCCTCCCACCCCAGGATCCCTTGAACCTCCTGCTCCCTTCTCCTCTCTGCCCTTGCTGCCTGCAGCTCCTGCCCTGCTCTGCCATATGGCCACTTCCCCTGCACTGCAGCAACTGGGAGAGTCCTGCTGAAAGATCCTAGAAGCTGTGGGATGTGGCAGCTTTAGGAGGTGCCTCCAGGAAGGGAAGTTGAACTTTCCGACAGCCAGAGAATTGTTCGTTCAAATCCTGGGAAGGTTTCTGGTGTAGTGAGAGCTCAGTCACCTCCCAGCCCAGGCTGCCTCTCATCTCTCTGCCTTCTCTCCTGTGCCCTGGGTGCTGCAGGCAGTGCCCTCAGCCCTGCTGGGCTGTGCAGAGGAGCTGCTCACCAGCACAGCTGTCTCTTTGAAGCTCTTCTTGCTTGCCAGGAGCTCCCTGTGTGCCAGGAGCCCAGCCCAGCTCAGCAGCACAGCAACAGCCCCAGGCAGCCCTTTCTCTGCCCCTCTGGGCTCCCTCCAGCTTTCCCTGGGGCTCCAGGGGAACCTGCTGGCACACAGCTGAAGGAAATAATGAAGTTCCTTCTCTCACCTGGGCACAGACACTTCTTTCAGCAGGGTCATTTCTCCAGACAGGCACAGAGTTAAGTTCAAGAGTCCCCTTTTCATGTCCCATCATTAGACAGGAAACCCAACCAGTGCCCAGGAGGGATCTCCTTCACCTGCACTGAGGGAAGGGACTCAGCTGAGTCAACAGAGGTGTCTCCTTGTGGCTCTGCAGACCTGGGGCCAGAAGGACACTCAGCTCCCTCCACAACCCCCATGGGCTGGGATTCCTCCTGCCCCACTTCAGTGGGCCCAGAACAGGCCCCTGCAGGTGACTCCTTGTCCCAGTTCCCATGGCAATGAAGGAAGACCAAAGCCAGGAGTGACCTGCTGGGACACAAAGCCCTGGTTCCTTCTGAGGGGCCAGAGGTGACCGAGATTCCTGCTGGGAACTGCAGGCTCCAATGGAGCAGTTCCTAGGGACAGGGCAGCAGCTGTGGGATCTTCTTGGAGGCTGCTGAGACATTGCTTTGGCCAACTTCAGTGGCAGAAGAGGCCCACATGTAGGACAGGGGAACCTGTCACTGTTCCTTCTGTCCAGGACAGCCCCTAGAGGTGCTCAGGTGACCAAATGGAGTCAGTTCTGTGAGAGGCACCACCCAGGGCTTCTCAGACACATTGGGGGCCTTTGGGGCAGGGAGTGAATCCCAGCCCTGCAGGGACACAAAGGCTGTCCCTTCTCTGCCCAGCCAAGGCCGGGCCAGGCACGAGTCCAAAGCACATCAGCCCAGGCTGTCCACACTTGTTTCCTCCCTCTGCTGGCTCTTCTCTCCCCCAGCATTTCAGCAGCATGTGCTGATCTCCTCAGGGATCAGGCCTGTGATTTTCCCCCTGGGCCTGAGTCCCAGCACGTCCACCCCCAAGGCCATTGTCAGCAAAGCCTCTGCACACCCCAGCTCTCGGGGCTTTCAGAGCAGTTTCCCCACTGCAAGTCTGTTCTTACCCTCGGTGCCCCCACTGAGGGGCTGCAGCCAGACAGGCCCCAATGCCCTGCGTGTGGGGCACAGGCAGGAGGAGCTGCAGCCCCAAGTCTCTCTTCATTCCACTTGCAGGCAATAACAGCCCAGGCCTGCTGAGACTGTTCCCAGGTTGCAGGGCTGTGATGGGTTGGGAGAGAAGAACAAGGAGACACAGGAGAGAAAGAGCAGGAGAGAGGTGTCCTCAGCGGGAAGGAGCTTCTTGGACCTGTGAAGATGCTGTAGGAGATGAAGAAATTGGGTGAACTTTTGTGGGTGAGGGTCTGAGGAGAGAGTGGTTTGGGTGACCTTGTGGAGTGAGACAAAGAGCCCATTCCAGTTGTCTTTGATAACCCTGGAATTCACTGGAAAGGCACCATGACAGGATGCAAAGAGTCCCAGAGGTTTGTGCAGGGTCTTGGTGAAGACAGCCCTTGGGACACAGGCCTTTAGAGCACAGCTGCCAGGTTGGTGGACAAGGGGGAAGCTCATCTGCATCTGCTTCTCTCCAAGAGGAACCAAGAGATTACCATAGTAACTGACTGTAGAAATGGGAATGTATGCTGGGTGCCATGGTAAATGACTGTAGCAATAAGAATGTATTATGGTTGCCATGGTAACCGACTGTAGCAACAGGAATGTATGCTGGTTGCCATGTTAACTGCCCATAGCAATGGAAATGTCTGAAGGTTGCCATGGTAACTGACTGTATCAATGGAAATGTATGCTGGTTTCCATGGTAACCGACCATAGCAATGGGAATGTGTGATGGTTGCCGTGGTAACTGACCATGGGAACAGCAATGTATGATGGTTGCCATGGTATTTGACTGTACCAGTGAGAGGTATGATGGTTCCCATGGTAACTGATAGTAGCAATGAGAATGTATGATGGTTGCCATGATAACTGACTGTACCAGTGGGAAGTATGATGGTTCCTGTGGTAACTGACCATAGTAATGGGAATGTATGCTTGTTGCCATGGGAACCGACCATAGGAATGTGACTTTATGATGGTTGCCATGGTAATCGAGCATAGCAATATGAATCTATGATGGTTGGTTGCCATGGTAACAAACTGTGGCAATGGAAATGTGTGATGGTTGCCATGGTGACTGTAGCAACGGAAATGATTGATGCTTGCCGTTGTAACCAACCGTAGCAATGGGAATGTATGATGGTTGCCATGGTAACTGACCATAGCAGTGGGAAGTATGATGATTGCCACGGTAACTGACCGTAGCAATGGAAATGTGTCGTGGTTGCCATGGTAAACTGACTGTAGCAACTGGAAGTATGATGTTTGCCATGGTAACTGACTGTAGCAACAGGAATGTATGATGGTTGCCACAGTAACTGACCATAGAAACAAAAATGTATTGTGGTTGCCATGATAACGGCCTGTACCAGTAGGAAGTATGTTGTTTGCCATGGTAACTGACTGTAGCAATAGGAATGTGTGATGTTTTCCGTGGGAACTGACCGTAGCAATGAGAATGTATGTTAGTTGCCATGGTAAACAATCATAGCAACGCGACTGTATGATGGTTTCCATGGTAACTGACTATAGCAATGCTAATGTATGATGGTTGCCATGTTAACCTACTGTAGCAATGGGAATGTATGGTGGTTCTTATGGTAACTGACCGTGGGAATGGGAATGTATGCTGGTTGCCATAGTAACTGACGGCAGCACTGGGAAGTAGGATGATTGCCATGATAACTGACTGTAGCAATGGGAATGTATGCTAGTTGCCATGGTAACTGACTGTAGCAATGGGAATGTATGATGGTTCCATGGTAACTGACAGTAGGAACAGGACTGTATGATGTTGCCATGGTAACTGACTGTAGCAAGATGACTGTATGATGGTTGCCATGGTAACTGACCATAGAAACTGGAATTCGCATGGTTGCCATGCTAACTGATCATAGCAATGTGGCTGTATGATGGTTGCCATGGCAACTGATTGTAGCAGTGGACCGTATGATGGTTGCCATGGTAGCCAACCACAGCAATGGGGATTTGTGATGGTTGCCATGGTAACCGACCATAGCAAAGGGAATGTATGGTGGTTGCCATGGTAACCGACTGTAACAGTTGGGATGTATGGTGGTTACCAGGGTAACTGACTGTGGAAATGGCAATGTATTATGGTTGCCATGGTAACTAACTGTAGCAATGGGAATATATGCTGGTTGCCATTGGTAACTGACTGTACCTGTGGGAAGTATGATGGTTGCCATGGTAACCGACTGCAGCAATGAGAATGTATGCTGTTTTCCATGGTAACTGCCCATAACAATGGAAATGTCTGATGGTTGCCATGGTAACCAACCATAGCAATGGGAATGTATGCTGGTTACCATGGTAACCGACCATAGCAATGGGAATGTATGCTGGTTGCCATGGTAACGGGCTTGGCAATTGTAATGTATGCCGGTTGCCATGGTAACTGACTGTAGCAGTGGGAAGTATGTTTGTTGCCATGGTAACTGACTGTGGTAACGGGAATGTGTGATGGTTGCCATAGTAGCTGTGTGTAGCAGTGGGAATGTGTGATGTTTGTCATGGTAACTGACTGTAGGAATGGGAATGTCTGATGGTTGCCATGGTAACTGACCTTAGCAATGGGAATGTATGGTAGTTGCAGTGGTAACTGACTGTGGCAAGGAGAATATATGCTGTTTGCCATGGTAACTAACCATAGCAGTGGGAATGTATGATGGTTGCCGTGGTAACCGACCGTATCAATGCGACTGTATGATGGTTTCCATGGTAACTCACCATAGCAATGGGAATGTATGATGGTTGCCATGGTCACTGACCATAGCAATTGGAATGTATGCTGGTTGCCATGGTAACTGACTGTATCAGTGGGAAGTATTATGGTTGCAATGGAAACTGACTGTAGCAGTGGGAAGTATGCTGTTTGCCACAGTAAATGACTGTAGCAATGGGAATGTATTATGGTTGGCATGGTAACCGACCATAGCAATGATAATGTATTGCGGTTGCCATGGTAACTGACTGTGGCAATGAGAATGTATTCTCTTTGCCATGGTAACTGACCATAACAATGAAAATGCATGCTGGTTTTCATGGCAACTGTGATTTCCTTAGACCATGAGCATGATATTTTCATCTGCAAAAACATTAGTGAGTGTCCAGAGATCTCCCAAGATGGGCTTTAAAGGTCTCAAGCACATGAGCACTAAACAGGGGCTAAGGAGCTGTGGCCTCACTGGTGTGGAGACTGAGGACAGCACAGGACAGCCCTCAGAGGGCTTGAAGGAAGGATTTAGAGATGGTGGATCTAATTGTCAGAGCAGAAAGGAGCATGAGAAAGAAAGAATTAATGCCAAGTGCAGCTGGGGAGGTCCCAAGTAGATGTGAGGAAAAAGGAATTTCACTCCATGGAAAATGCTGTGCTAGAACACGTCACCCAGGAGGAGTCTGGATGAGCCCAAGGCTTTGTGTGTGCAGGAAAAGCCAGGGAGGACGCAGAGATGTCAGTGCAGGAAGGTGCCAGCCAGGTGGGGCAGCCGGGGGATGACGACAGCCTGCAGGGAAAGGGGCAGGGCATGGACACCGTAGGACAGCCTGGGCTGGAGAGGAGACAGGGATGGGGAGAAGCTGAAAGGCCCTGACAGAGCCACCTTCTGCAGGCCTTTGGCCATGGCTGCTGTCTGTGCCCCTGATGCCAGGAGGAGGGGAGTGCCCCTTGCAGCCCTGGGGCCTCATGGCCTCCTTGTCCCTGCTCAGCAGCCTGGCAGGTGCCATCCCATGGTCCTGCCCTTGGCACTGCACATCCCACATCCCAGGGCCCAAGAAGAGTGCTGAGGAATGAGGCAGGGACAGGATCTGCCTTCGCAGGGGCTGGGGGTCAGACCTCGGTCTTCTGGATTAAGGAAACAAGTCAAGGTTTATTCAGCATCAGAGCCACCTTTCCCTTGCTTGTCCATCCTTGTCATCACTGTCTGAAGTTTTCTGCTCTAACTGAAACCCAGGGAGACATTCTCAGTTGTGTCCCTCAGTGAGACTCATTAGCACTACGAGAAACTTAAGTGTTTCAATCTCACTTTGACTTCTTAAAAAGTTGTTTGAACTTACTCTCAGGGACTGAGTCTCATGTAAACAACCTCAACGTCCCCTGAGGGTCATGAAATGCCTGGGGTTGTTGCTGTGCTGCTGAGCTGGGCCGGGCTCCTGTCACACAGGGAGCTCCTGGCAAGCAAGAAGAGCTTCAAAGAGACAGCTCTGCTGGTGAGCAGCTCCTCTGCACAGCCCAGCAGGGCTGAGGGCTCTGCCAGGGCAGCTCAGGGACACCAGCAGGGCACAGACAGAGCTTCAAGGGGCTCAGCACTGGCAGGAGGACTGAGAGCTCCCTGCAGGAGGAATCTTGGCAGGGCTGCACATGGTGAGTCTGTGGCTGCAGGGCAGTGCAGGGGCAGCTCCTGGAGGCATCTCCTAAAGCTGGCCCAGCCCCAGCTGATGGGATGGGTGAGCAGGGGGCTGTTTTGGGGCACTTTGGAAGCGCTGTGAAGCCAGGAGTGCAGCCAGGGGTGCCCAGGGCTGTGGGGCAGAGCAGGGTCCTGCAGCCCAGGGTGCTGTGCTGGGCAGGGACTCTGCTGCCTGCCAGGGGCAGCTCTCAGCCGGCACAGGGAGCTGCTGCTGGGGCTGGGGCACAAGGGCTGTGGGCAAGGAGCAAACCTGGCAGCTGAAGGAGGATCTTTTCCATGTATCGCTGCAGAAAAGACAGGGGCTACAGGAAAGGAATTAGTCCTGAGATGTTTTTCCTGTTTAGGCATTGTAGCATAGACATTGTTCTCTCCATTCAGGAAGCTGCACTGAAATTCAAACTTTTACTCTCAGAGGTGAATATTTCAGGCAGTGTCAGAAATGAGCACAGGATCCTGGGCAGTGTTGAGCCTTCCATTGGGGGTGGGCACTCTCCTGTCCCAGCCCTTGGCTTCTCTGCGGGAGGGCTCCTGTCCTGCTCTGTCCAGCACAGCTGCACCTCCGGGCTGGCACAGGGGACACTTCACAGAGCTGCCCTTTCAAGCAGCGCTGCCCTGCTCTCAGCACAGATCTTGGTGGGGTTTTTAAAGATGAATCTGTGTGTGAAGTCCTCTTCAAGGCAGCCCAAGGGAAAGTTCAGGGTAGATGAGAAACACACTGAGAGGCACTGCAGCTCTCCTGGATCTGCAATAAGCAACGGAGAGCTCAGCCCTTCTGCCTCTCCTGTCTCAACACTCGTCAGATTTGTAATCAGAAAAATTTACCCCTAAAAAAACAGGTGTTATGATTGCAAACAAAAAACCCAGTCAAAATTATTTTGAGGATACTGTGCCTCTCTTCTGCAGCCCAAATTGCTCCAAGACAACAGTACAGGAATTGAACTTTTCAATCAAAGTTGGATTTCATGTGACATCCCCTGTAATCATGAGAACTGTCCCAAACCAGCTCCGTGTCTGCACTGCAGCAGAGCAAAGCTGAGTCCTTTGCAGCACATGGCCAGAGCTCCTGCTCCTCACAGCACCCTCAGAGAGCACAAACCAGAGAAAAGAAATGCCTTGAATTGGAGGGGATTTCCCTGAAAACTGCACTGGCTTTGCTGAGAGGGGGCTGTCTTAAATGTTCCCTGTGCTTTCCTTTTCTGAACAGACCCTGTGCTAAGAAGCAGCAAATGTCCAACAGCAGCTCCATGCCCCAGTTCCTCCTCCTGGCATTCGCAGACAGGCGGGAGCTGCAGCTCCTGCACTTCTGGCTCTTCCTGGCCATCTCCCTGGCTGCCCTCCTGGCCAATGGCCTCATCCTCAGCGCCGTAGTCTGTGACCACCACCTGCACACCCCTATGGGCTTCTTCCTGCTCAACCTCTCCCTCACAGACCTGGGCTGCATCTGCACCATTGTCCCCAAAGCCACACACAATTCCCTCCAGAACACCACACCCATCTCCTACATGGGATGTGCTGCACAGCTCTTTTTCTTTTATTTCTTCATATCAGCAGAGTTTTCCCTCCTCACCATCATGTGCTACGACCGCTACGTTGCCATCTGCAAACCCCTGCACTACGGGACCCTCCTGGGCAGCAGAGCTTGTGCCCACATGGCAGCAGCTGCCTGGGCCACTGGCTTTCTCAATGCTCTGCTGCACACAGCCAGTACATTTTCCCTGCCCCTGTGCCAGGGCAACGCCCTGGGCCAGTTCTTCTGTGAAATCCCACACGTCCTCAAGCTCTCCTGCTCACACTCAGGCTACCTCAGGGAAATTGGGCTTATTGGGGTTACTGTATGTTTAGTGTTTGGTTGTTTCATTTTCCTTGTTTTCTCCTATGTGCAGATCTTCAGGGCTGTGCTGAGGATCCCCTCTCAGCAGGGACGGCACAAAGCCTTTTCCACGTGCCTCCCTCACCTGGCCGTGGTCTCAGTCTTTGTCAGCACTGGTATTTTTTCTCAGCTGAAACCTCCCTCCATCTCCTCCACATCCCTGGACCTTGTGGTGTCTGTTCTGTACTCGGTGGTTCCTCCATCACTGAACCCCCTAACCTACAGCCTCAGGAACCAGGAGCTCAAGGATGCCATAAGGAAAATGATGACTAGATGCTTTTCAGGAGCAACAACCTGCCTCTTTCCTTCTGCAGAGCACTCATTGTGAACCCTTTACTGACCCAGCCTGTCTTCTAAAGCTTTTGAGAGTGGTGGTGGTGGGGATTTCCTACTTTTTTTTTTTTAATCGTTTGATGTTGTTAACACAGAAATTTATTCTTCATCTCATACCTAATTCACTCTTTACCTCTTTGTTTTGACCCACAATTGTGTAAATGAGGAATCATTCTCTGTGTGCACTTAAACAAAATAAATATTCCTTTGTCTTCTTTGTCAAACATTCTGTCTTTGTTATTCTGTACATGAGGAATCACAATCTCTGAGTAGAATAAAGGACTTGAATTCTTTTTCTTTGAATGCAGATTCTCACTGCAAGAACTTCCCTGAAGCTGGAGGGCAGTGCCTGTGTGCAGAGGAGAAGGGGTAAAGAGTCCTGGTACAGGAGCACTGCCAGGGAGCAGCAGCTCTTGGCCTTCTCAGAGATGCTCTTTTTCCACTGCCTCCCTCTCCTTTCTGCTCCTTGCCCAAGGCCTGAGTGCTCTGGCAGCTCAGTCCCTGCTGTGTGTCAGTCCTGTGACCATGGGCAGGGACAGGCCCTGGGCACTACTGGTACAGAGCTGGGCTCCTTGACATCATTTCCATCAGGAAAGGGGATCCCCATGGGCAGTTCCTGAAGACTTTGTTCTTTTGAAAGGTTGGTGTAAAGAACAAGGCCAAGGAATAGACTCTGCAAAGTCTCATTGCTTTGCTTGTTTCCCCATTCAGTCCCTGCAGTGAGAGAAGTGACTCACTGGGGTACTTGAGGGACTGAGGGCTGGTTCAGATGTTCTGTGCTGGTGGCCAGTGACAAATGGTCTCCAAGTCACCTGCCTGGGGCTCTGCAGCTTGTGAGGGCTCTGATGGCAGGTGAGGACTTGTCTGTAGGAACTCAGGAAGTGCAGGAGAGCACAGAGGATCTGCAGGGACAGCCCGTCCCATCCAGTCAGCAGGGAATGGAGCCCTGGAGCAGAATCCTGCCCAGGGTGGAGTTACCAGAGATCAAGTTCTAAATCTCCCTGTGAACTGGTAAAGGAGAGTTCTGCAACCCCAGGGGCCGCAGCAGGAACAGAGAAAGGACTCTGGCCAGTGATTTGTCTCACCCACAGTGAACTCCCCTTGTGCCTCCCCAGTTCAGGGGGGGCTGTACCAGAGCCAGGGGTGGGCTTTCCAGGAGGGTGTCCTGAAGAACTCTCCAGCCCTCAGGCTGCATGGAGTGGAGCCCTGCCCTGCCCTTTGTGCCATTGGAAACAGCCCATGGTCCTGCCCAGCCTTGTTCTTGGCTACTGAGCCTCCCAGGACTATGGCAGAGGGTGGAGAGGAGTGATCCCCATCCTGCTGGGTCTGCTCCCCACCCTGACCAGCATGGCCAGTGCAGGGTCAGCCCTGGGTGCCACAGCCTCTCCATGTGCAGAGCAGCACCTCCAGTTCAGGGCCCTGCAGGGATCCCAGGCTGGGATCTGCAACTGGCCAAGGCAGCCTGGACACACTGACCTGGGCAAAGGGATGTCCCTGGAGAAGAGCAAGGGAGCATTTCTGGGCCTGCAGAGAGGAATCCCTGACACAGAGAAACCTCTTTCTGCAGCCCCCCCTGGGGACAGGCTGCTCTGTCCCTGGGCCAGGACTCTGTGCTGGGCTGGGCAGAGGGGCTGGCACTGAGGGGCACAGTCAGGCTGTGCTGGGCATCTCCTGGAGGTGACACCAGGGCTCCTGCAGTTTCCCTGACCACCATTTCCTCCTGCCATGCTGAGTGTCCAGCCCCTGAGCTGATGGGGATGCTGAGACTCCTCTCTGTGCCCCAGGAGCTGCTGTGCGCTTCAGAGGGGCTGGGGTTGTGGGGGGAGTGCCCAGAGCTCTGCAGCACCCTGGGCTGGGCACTGCTGTGGGGCCAGACCAGACTGGGCTGCTCCACCAGTTGACCTCTATAATGAAACTACTTCTAATTTTCTCCTGAAAAACCATGAGAATATGTGTTGAGTCCTGAGCACTAATCTGGAACTGTGGGATAATAGAAAAGGTTTTGGAGTCAGGGATAGTGAGAAGTCTGGGCAGTGTCACTGGGAGACCTCTCCCAAACCCTTGGAAAGGCCAGAGCCATCCCAGAGCTTCCTGGGGCCTTGGCAAAGGCAGACATGGAACCAGTCTGCAAACAGGGCAGCAAGGAGGGTTGGGAGAGTTCCAGACTGCTCAGGCTCAGCAGGGAAGGGGATAGGGCAAGTCCTCCTGCAGCCATTCCCAGGCATGGGAAGGACAAGGCAGGGATTGCAGAACACTTGTGGGCAGAAAAAGAAGTGGATATTCTGTGCCTAGACTTTTTCAAGGCCTTTGACATGGTGTCCTGTGTCTCCTTAGAGCCAGACTGGTGACAGCTGGACTGGACAACTGAAACATGTGGTGAGTGGGAAGTTGAATGACTGATGAGGGTAAAAAGTCATGGCACAAATTCCTCTTGGCAGCAACTCCCAGGTGACATCCATCAGGGACCAGCCCTTGACCATTCCTGTGGAACATCTTTATTATGTCTCTGGATGATGGGATGAAATGCACTTTCCACTCCTTTGTGGATGATGCCAAGTTGCAGCGAGTCTGTGAGAAACCTCGTCTAGTTAATGGTGACTTGTACAAAAAATGTGGTCAAGATGACTGAGTTGGATAAACTTGTCTTGTCATCAGGTGCCCAGCAAGGCCCAAGACAATGAAGAAAAAACTCATGGATCAGAGGAAAGGAAAATCAAAAGGAGGGAAAAAGACCAAACACAACCAAACCAAACCCAAACAAACACAGAATGACAGAATATGCTGAGCTGGAAGGGACCCACAAGGATCATCCAGTCCAACCCAACTCTTCCATTGCCATCTGCCCCCACCCCAGTAGGCTCTGGAGCAAAGCACGGCTGAGGTCCAGTCACAGCTCTGCTCTGACAGAAAGAACCTGCAGTGAGGGACAGGAAGAGGACAAAGTCTTGTTTGACCAGCCTGAGGAATAATGGGATCAAAGACCTCCTGTATTCCTGGGCACTTGAATGACCCTGTGGATCAGGTTTGGTAGCAGGGAGGGGGCTGCAGGTTTCCCTCAGGGAAGAGGAGATCAAGAGTTGACTCTGTGTCAGAGAGAGCCAGTTTGAGGTGGCTCCAAAATGGACCAGCCAGTGCCCAAAGCTGAGCCAAAAAGCAATTCCAGAGGCACCTCTGTGATAACCCTTTGGAGAAAGGATAAAATCCAGGGTGCTGTAGCCCAGAGAGGAGTGAGAGAAATGCGGGAGAAACAACCCTGCAGGCACCAAGGGGAGTGGAGAAGAAGGAGGAGTAAGAGAGAGCCTTGGTGGGGACCTGGCAGCCAAAAGCCAACCCCCAGCCCTGAGAGCCACAGCTGAGCCCAGCACAAAGCTCCTTTAGGTCTGGAGGTTCTTTGCAGCAGCTTTTTAGCAGAGCTGCCTGATGGGGCATCAAAGGGGATGCTCAGCTGGGTCTGAAACCTGTGTGATCTTTGTCAACCTTGGCTCTGTAGGAAAGAACTATAGAATCCTAAATAGTTTGAATCAGATGGGACCTTTATAGGACATCTAATCCAACCACCATGCAATGAACAGGGACATGTTCAACTAGATCAGATTGTTCACAGCCTTTTCTAACCTGGCCTTGAATGTTTCCAAGGGTGGGGCATCTATGACCTCTCTGGGCAACCTGTGCCAGTGTTTCATCACCTTAGTGTAAAAAAGTTCTTCCTTATATCTAGTTCCAATCTGCTCTTTTTTAGTTGAAAACCATTATCACTTGTCTAATTACAACTAAGTCTGTTCCCATCCTTCTTATAATTATGATCTCAGGAGCTCCTGACAAGCCTTGACCAAACCAGCTGAGCAATGAAGAGCCCCTGGACTGGACCAGGCTGTGGTGAAGTGTCCCTGGACTACCAGGGTTTGTGGGAAAGTGTCCCTGGACTGGACCAGCTGCTCCTGGATCATAAAGGTAGGAACAATCTGAAGTGGAACAGTTGGGGAACACAGGATAATGAGTCATCCCATGAAAACCTTGAAACATTCCTTACCCGAATCGTGGCCCAAATGGAACAGTTTGGACACAATTCCCAAATAGTTTGGAAACTCCAGTCATTCCTGACACCAGGATGGAAATTCAGCAGATAACTAAAGCCAGTCACCTTGGGAGCCCACAACCAGCAGGGCTGAGGGAGGCCCTGGCAGCTCCCCAGCACCTCCCTCTCAGTGGGACACCTCTGGCAGCCTCTCCCAGCTCAGGAACCCTCCACTTTGCAACACTCCAAAGACCCTCACTGGTGCCCAGGACAATTCTGATCCCCCTCCACAAACACTCCTCCAGCTGTGACCCTTGTCTGTTGGCAAACACAAAGGGATTTGGGGGAGTGTTTCCCTGACAACAAGGAGAATTTGGGAGAGGGACCTTTCCACAGCCAGCTCTTCATGTGTGCACACATCTCTGTCTGGGTGTGGGTGTGAATTGACTGTGGGGTGAATGTTCTTGTTGTTAATCTATAATTCAGTCACTGTTAAAATTGTAGCAAATGCTATTGAATCACTTGATAACTGTTCAATTGGTCAATGATTAAGTGCTACTAAACTCTTTTGCCCCCTTATCTTTTTGTCGAAATCCTTTGCACCCTGACCATCGTGCATCCCAAGGCTCTGTGTAAATCATTCCCTTTCATAAAAATATATATATTTTTCGTGACGTCTACTTTAAAATCTTCCTCCTTAGCTAAACTACAAAACAACTCCAATTTGTTGTTGACGTCTTGAAGACAATTAAAGAAAGAAAAATAATTTGGTTTTCAATGTTTTAATGAGTCCCACAGTGTGTTTGGAGCTGCATCAGCTGTCAGTGCAAAATAGGCAATGTCAGATCTGGTGAGGTTGGGGGGTGAGGAGCAAGGCTGATCATACAGGGTCAGTGTGGATCTCCTGAGGAGACACTCAGCATCAAGATCACTTGGAGAACACCTCTATCACCTCTTCTCTGAACTACAAAATATCCATCCTTGAATAAAAAAAAAAAAGTACAAACTTTGAAGACTTGTTTTGAAAATGTCTTGAAGACAATTAAAGGAAGACAAAGAGATCCTGAGAGATTTCTGGAATTTAATGAGCCCCACGGGGTGTTTGCAGCCCAGCCCATGATCCTGAGGTACTGAGAGAAGATTGAAGCAGCTGCTGAAGAAGTCAGAAGCCAAACTCCAAGTGCCTTGAAGCATTGCTTGGCCCCACTGAGGGCAGGCACTGCCAAAGCCACCCCAGGGACTCCTTGGAGCAGCTCCTTGGAGGCCAGGAGTGCAGGCAGACAAAGGCTCTGGGCAGGCCCCTGCAATGCTGAGCAAAGCCTGCCTTGGTTTTGTGGAGCACAAAGGCCAAGGCCTGAGCCCCAGGCCCTGGCCCAGCAGATTCTGTCCCTCCCGGCTGGCTCAGGGCTGTTTGGGGGGCACTGGGATGGGAGGGGGAGGAACAACAAAGGCCAAAACTGGGCAACCCCTGCCAGGCTCCTGAGGGAGGGGCGAGGCAGAAACCAAGGGCAGAACCTGCCAGGAAAGTTGCTTGTGGTGGCCTGAGTGGCAGAGGCAGCTGCCAGAGGCAAGGGGACAAAGGCCTGGGTGCCTTTGGGCCTTGCAGCCCTGCCAGAGCCCTTGGCCATCTCTCCTGCAGGCTGTCCTGCCCTGGCCCTGCTGCTGCTCTGGCCTTGCAGGCTGCACACACCCCTCCTGCTTTCCCACCCCCCTCCCAGCAGCATTTCTAGACCCTCCCTGATGTCTCTGCACCAGCTCTGACTGTTTCCTGGGAACACAAATCCATGGGCTGATCCTGACTCCCTCTGGGTGAGCTCTTGCAGCACAAGGGTCTCTGTTGAGTGATATTTCTTTTTCCTCACCTTCAGTCTGAACCTTCAATGCTACTCTTTGTGGAGATTTCATTCTATTTCCAATATGGAGAAAAGTTCCATCCGTTCATGTCTCCTCTAGACCCTCCCCAGTTCTTCCTCATTCCTCCAGAATGGGGAACCTCACACACAGACAGACCAGTCCAGATGTGGTTACCCAAAGGCTGAGTCCAGGGAGGTGACAACTCCCTTGTCTGGGTGCCCACACTCCCCCCAAGGCAGCCCCATGTGCAGTTGGCCTTAAATCAAGGGGCCATTCTGATTCTTTGTAACCTCACGGAATCAAGTGGCACCGTGACACTGCAGGGCCTCATGGAACCAAAGGAATGCAGGGACACTGTGGAATCTCGTGGAACCAAGGGACCATTGTGACATGCGAGATGTCTTTGGAACAGAAGGAACTCTGAAACCTCTCAGAACCAAGGGCCCACTGTGCCTCCCCAGAACTCCATGGAATCAAGCAGAGCTGCTGCCTCCCTGTTTCCATCTGTTTACAAAAGGGAGTCCGGGGGGGGGGAGAGAGAGGAGGCAATTTCTCTCTCTGCTGATGCTTTGAACTGTTCTGTTGATATTGCTGGTTTTGCTGTTATATGTCTTGTCAGTGAACTGTTATTTTTGTCACTTGTACCTCCTTGTATTTTGTCTCCCTGTAGTGGTGGGGAATAAAAGGGGAGAGAGTTCATTTTATTGGAGTTCCCACCCCAATATGTGTCTTTAAACCAGGACAGGTTGCTCAAGGGCTCCCTGAAATTTGGCATCATTCACAAAGGACTTGAAAATACATTTTATCCCATTGTACAGAGAGATAATAAAGATGTTCTCTAGTGGTGTTCAAGGGCTGATCACTGAGGGATTTCACCAGGAAGTTGCTGCCAAGAAGACTTTGTACCATGGATTTTATTGGACACTCTTCATTCAGCCAACTTCCCACCCACCACATCTTCCACTTCTTCAGTCCAGCTCTCACCAGTCTGGCTCTAAGAGACCACAGGAGACCATGTCAAGGGCCTTGATGAAGTCTGGGCACACAACATCCTCTTCTATTCCCTCCCACAGGGGTTCTGCAATCCCTGCCATGTCCTTCCCATGCCTGGGAATGGCTGCAGGAGGACTTGCCCTATCCCCTTCCCCGCTGAGCCTGAGCAGTCTGGAACTCTGCCAACCCTCCTTGCTGCCCTGTTTGCAGACTGGTTCCATGTCTGCCTTTGCCAAGGCCCCAGGAAGCTCTGGGATGGCTCTGGTCTTTCCAAGGGTTTGGGAGAGTTCTCCCAGTGACACTGCCCAGCCTTCTCAATATCCATGACACCAAAACCTTTTCCATATCCCACACTTCCAGAGGAGTGCCTAGAACACAACAGAGCTTGTCCTGGTGGTTCTGGAGAATGAGAAGGGATTTCTTCCTTGATGCCAACCCCTCCAATTGGATTTGAGTGCAGCTGAAAGGTTCCCTCAGCATTTTCCCTGGTGCCTCCCTGCCCTGAAGGTTTCTGGTCATCAGGCTGGAGCTGAAGGGGTTGGGCAGGTGCCTGAGGAGGGGGTAGAACAAGGGCTATGTCCAACTGTGCCAGGAGGGCTGTGCTGGGCAAGGATGAGGAGGCTGCAGAAAACAGTGGCACTGGGGAGGTGAGAGGAGCAGGTGGAGAGACCTTGTGCCTGCCCACGCTGGGCAGGAGCTGCCCCAGGATGGCAGCTCTGAAGCACTCCCAGGATGTCCCTGTGAACAGGAAGGGAAGACTGGATCTGAAAATGAAACCTGGAAAGCAGAGAGCAGGAGTGTCATGGTGTCACTGCAGGAGAGTTCCAGCCCTTGAGCAAGGTCACACAAGAAGAAGTGACCCAGTCCATGCAGTGCCCTCAGAAGATCCCACAGCATCCTGGAGATGCTGGAAGGGAGCCCAGTTCTGCTTCACAAGTTCTCAGGGCCTGTCCCTGCCTGTGCTCCAAGAGCTTCCACTCCCCAGGACTGTGCTCAGAGAGCACTCAGGCCTCACACTGAGAAAGGGGTTCAGGAGGACAGTGTGGAAGTGGCAAGAGAGCAGCTCTGCAAAGACCAAGCACTGCTGCTCCCTGGCAGTGCTGCTGGGCTGGGATTATTGTCCCCGCCCTGTTTGCAAATACACCCTGTCCTGCAGTGTGCTGTCCTTTGGGAACATCTGAGAAGAAGGGTCTTGGACAAAGAAGGCACTGCAGGGTCCTTTATTTTGTTTAAATACTCAGTGAGCACAATTCATCATTTATACAGTATCAGTGTCAAAATCAAAAGGTGGACACTAATTTAGAAAGCAGATGCATAATAATATTTCATTGCACAGAAAATTATTGCAAGAAAACCCAATGACATCCACGAAAAACTTGAGCAGGTAGGCTGGGCCATTAAGGAGTCCTATTCTGAATGCTACACACCAGAAACCCGGCACTTTATTGATCCCGAAAAGCATCCAGTCATCATTTTTCTCAGGGCATCCTTGAGCTCCTGGTTCCTGAGGCTGTAGATGAAGGGGTTCAGTGCTGGAGGAACCACCGAGTACAGAACTGACACAATCAGATCCAGGGATGGGGAGGAGATGGAGGGGGGCTTCAGGTAGGCAAATATGCCAGTGCTGGCAAATAGGGAGACCACGGCCAGGTGAGGGAGGCACGTGGAAAAGGCTTTGTGCCGTCCCTGCTGAGAGGGGATCCTCAGCACAGCCCTGAAGATCTGCACATAGGAGAAAACAATGAAAATGAAACAACCAAATCCTAAACAGATACTAACCCCAATGAGTCCAAGTTCCCTGAGGTAACCTGAGCAGGAGAGCTTGAGGATGTGTGGGATTTCACAGAAGAACTGGCCCAGGGCATTGCCCTGGCACAGGGGCAGGGAAAATGTATTGGCTGTGTGCAGAAGAGAATAGAGAAAGCCAGTGGCCCAGGCAGCTGCTGCCATGTGGGCACAAGCTCTGCTGCCCAGGAGGGTCCCGTAGTGCAGGGGTTTGCAGATGGCAACGTAGCGGTCGTAGCACATGATGGTGAGGAGGGAAAATTCTGCTCCAAGGAAGAAGAAAAAGAAAAAGAGCTGTGCAGCACATCCCATGTAGGAGATGGTTGTGGTGTTATGGAGGGAATTGTGCATGGCTTTGGAGACAGTGGTGCAGATGCAGCCCAGGTCTGTGAGGGAGAGGTTGAGCAGGAAGAAGCCCATGGGGGTGTGCAGGTGGTGGTCACAGACTACGGCGCTGAGGATGAGGCCATTGGCCAGGAGGGCAGCCAGGGAGATGGCCAGGAAGAGCCAGAAGTGCAGGAGCTGCAGCTCCCGCCTGTCTGCGAATGCCAGGAGGAGGAACTGGGGCATGGAGCTGCTGTTGGGCATTTGCTGCCTCTGGACACGGGGACCTGTTCAAGGAGGAAATAACAGTGACAAGTTAGGGCAGAACATTCTAAGAAAAATCAAAGCTGCTTTCCAGCACCCCTCTCACTGCTCCATTGGTTTTCCTTTTCTAGGAGTCTCTCCTTCAGCTCCAGGGCTGGAGCCCTGATTGGGGCTCATTACATCTTCCATGAGGAGCAGACCCTCTGCCCACTGGCTGTGAGGGGTCAGCCCTGCTCTGCACTGGTGGGGTCATGGCCATGGTGGGGACAGGGGCCCGTCCTGGTGTGCAGCTGTGTCAGATGAAACTGCTCCCAGTGCAAAAGGGAGCTGTGCTGTGAGGATGATTTGCGTTCTCGAGGGCAGCTCCCAGCTTGGAAGGACACTTCAGAAAAGAGCCAAGTGTCCTAATGACGGGGTCTGATTGAGGGAAAAAGAGCTCCTTACCCAGGCCCACAGACTTCACTGCCCACATCCCACAGGGCAGAAGACAAGTGGAATGTCTCATTCCCAGGGACACACCTGCCATAGGGGAATCCCAGGATCAGTGTTGGACTGTGTACCTTGAACTCCCCTCCCAGTGAGCCTGACTGAGAGAAGGAGGGAACAACCTCAGGACCAGGGGCAAGCTGAGAACCAAGGAAACGCACAGGGAGGGTCCAGCTGGGAGAGGCCAGTGCAGAGCCCACTGGGCATCAGGGCAGCATCACCCTGAGCCAGCTGGGCCACCTCCCAGACACCAACAGTACCAGCAAATTGTTCTCAGCCCTGAGCAGCTCCTCACACTTCCCTCTGCAACTCAAACCACCAAGCATGTGGCTTGAGAGCTTGAGAGAAATCCCTCCTTGGACCTTCCCCTTGAAGTATCCCCTGGAAAATATCCTGGGGTGCTCTGGTTCTGTGAGCAGCCCTGATCCATGGAAGTCTTGCTTGATAGCAGAAGAAACCTGCCCTGCCCTGCCAGGCTTTGCTCTTTCCACCCCCAGCCTCTGCCCAGCCCTGAGGGAGCTCCATAGCCCAGCTGAGAGCTGCCCCTGGCAGTGGCAGAGCTCCTGCCCCGGCACAGCCCTGGGCTGCAGGACCCTGCTCTGCAGGACAGCTTGGGGCAGCCTGGGTGGCACAGCCCAGTTTCACAACCCTGCAGCCATCCCTGGGAGAAGGAAACCCTGCTGGGATGTGCCTGGGATGGTGCAGCAGGGAGTGGGATGTGCCAGCACTAGGAGATCTTTGCACCAGCTGCAGACACATTGCCCTTCATGCTGACTTACCGTGAGGAAGCCTGGAAAGATTTGTCCTCCAGTGGATCTTCCTCTTGACTTCCCTCACAGCTCAGGCTGTGTGTAACCTCTCTCTGCCTTGCTTTTGTGCCCTGGGTGCTGCGGGCAGTGCCCTCAGCCCTGCTGGGCTGTGCAGAGGAGCTGCTCACCAGCAGAGCTGTCTCTTTGAAGCTCTTCTTGCTTGCCAGGAGCTCCCTGTGTGACAGGAGCCCGGCCCAGCTCAGCAGCACAGCAACAGCCCCAGGCATTTCATGACCCTCAGGGGGATTGGTGTTGTTTACATGAGACTCAGTCCCTGAGAGGAAGTTCAAACAACTTTTCAAGAAGTCAAAGTGAGATTGAAACATTAAAGTTTGTCATAGTGCTAATGAGTCTCACTGTGGGACACAACTGAGAACGTGTCTCCAGGTTCCAGTTAGAGCAGAAAACTTCAGACAGTGATGACAAGGATGGACAAGCAAGGGAAAGGTGACTGATGCTGAATAAACTTTGACTTGTTTCCTTAATCTAACAGGCCAAGCCCTGACCCCCAGGCCCTGGGAAGGGACATCCTGTCCCTGCCTCATTCCTCAGTGCTCTTCCTGGGGCACTGGGATGTGGGATGTGCAATGCCAAGGGCAGGACCATGGGATGGCACCTGCCAGGCTGCTGAGCAGGAACAAGGAGGCCATGAGGCCCCAGGGCTGCAAGGGCCACTCCCCTCCTCCTGGCATCAGGGGCACAGACAGCAGCCATGGCCAAAGGCCTGCAGAAGGTGGCTCTGTCCGGGCCTTTCAGCTTCTCCCCATCCCTGTCTCCTCTCCAGCCCAGGCTGTCCTACGGTGTCCATGCCCTGCCCCTTTCCCTGCAGGCTGTCGTCATCCCCCGGCTGCCCCACCTGGCTGGCACCTTCCTGCACTGACATCTCTGCATCCTCCCTGGCTCTTCCTGCACACACAAAGCCTTGGGCTCATCCAGACTCCTTCTTTGTGACATATTGCACCACAACACTGGCCTTGGAGGGAAATTTCTTGCTTCTTGTCACCAGTCTAGGCCACCCCAGCTGCCCTTGGTGGCACTAGTTCTTTCTTAGGCTGTTTTCTGACAGGAAGAAAAGCTCCACCAGCTCTGACACCCCCCTTCCTGACCTCTCAGGCTACTCCTCTACTGTCCTCAATCTTCACACCACTGACCCCTGAGTCCTCAGCCTCTATATATGGGTCATGTGCTTGAGGCCCCAAATTCCCTCCTGGGAGATCTCTGGGACCTCTCCAAAGTTTTGGAAGATGACAGTAGAGTGCTCTGATCCCAGGAAACACAGAGGGACACTTTTTTCCAAGGGTTGTCTTGGCAGAATGAGGCACAATATCTTTAAACTTTCTGGGACAAGAGAGCTCTGAGCTCTGAGTATGGAGGGAGGTCCAAGTGCCAACCACTGGAGTGGGAGCTACAAATCATCAGGGCTTGTGTTCTTTGGAGGGCCAGACACTGGTGAGAGTGGGGTGTGTGTGCACATGGAAGGACTTGAAGGGCACAATGAACTGTCTCAAAACACTGTCAAAGCAGGAAAATCCCAGAAGGCACCACAACACATAAGCACTGGTGGCAAACAGAAAGGCATTTAATTCCAAGGCCTAAAGGGAGGTGAAGCTTTGGAAGTAACACCCAGGACAGAATTGCACTGTGCAGAGTGTGGGAAAGAGCAGACAGCCCCAACAGGAAGCCAGGGCTGGTAAGGCAGGTCTGGGGAACCCATCCAGACAAAGATTCCCACCTGCAGACTGGAAACACAGCAGGCAAAACTCCCACCGTGGCAAGCTGTGGGAAAGGAAGCAAGTCCTTGTCCACGTGCCAGCCCAAGCTGCGGGAACAGCATCTACCCCCCTGAATACCTGGGGCCTGGGCTGTATAAAAGTGATAGCCCAGAAGCACAACTTGGGGACCCTCCACCGAGCAGAGCAGGGTGAAGAAGGACCGGCGGGAGCCTCAGGGATCTCCATGGTGTGATACATTTACTTCATCTCTGTCTCCCTCTCACTGGCTTCCCACCACCCCCTTCTTCTCACTCTCTCTCTCTATTTCTTTCTTTCTCTCTCTCCTATTTACTGTTAAATCAAAGCTGGACTGCTGACTTTGGCACATGGTCTCCTTTGCAGCTGAATTTGGGCAGAGGCGTCTTTTAATAATGGGAACCTGAGAGTATCCATGAGGTTTTACAGGGTGGGAATGGCCACTGGATTCCATGAGGTTCCACAGAGTCGCAGGGTCCATTTGGCTTCGTAAGGCTCTGCAGTGTGATAATGGACCCTTGATTCCATGAGTTTGCAAAATGTCTTAGGACTCCTTCGGTTCTAGGAGGCCCTACATTTGACAGTGTCTCCTTGGTTCCATGAGATTCCACAGTGTCCCAGGAATCCTTTGGTTCCATGAGCCCTGCAGTGTCACAATGGCCCGTTGGTTCCATGAGGTTCCACAATGTCTCATAGTTCCTTTGGTTCTGTGAGGCCCTACAGTGTCACAGTGGCCTAGTAATTCCATTTGGTTCCACAGTGTCACAATTGGCCCTTGATTCCATGAGGTTCCACAATGTCCCAGGGTTCCTTTGGTTCCATGAGGCCTCGCATGTCACAAAGGCCCCTTGACTCCATCAGGTTCCACAGTGTCACAGTGGTCAATTAGGCTCAATAATACCCTGCAGCATAAGAATGTCTCCTTGATTCCATGAGGTTCCAAAGTGCCAATATGGGCCATTGATTTCTTGAGGTCCACAGTGTCCCAGGGTCCCTTTCTCTCCATGATGCTCTGCAGTGTCACAGTGGCCCCTTGATTCCATGAGGTTCTGACAAGTCTCAGGGTTCCTTTCGTTCCATGAGGCCCTGCAGTTTCACAGTGGCCTAATAATTCCATGTGGTTCCACATTGTCCCAGGGTTCCTTTGGTTCCATAAGTCCCCGAGGTTCCTCAGTGTCACAATGGCCCTTTGATTCTATGAGGGCCTGAAATGTCTCAGGGCTCCCTTGGTTCCATGAGGCCCTTCATGGCACAATGAACCCTTGGTTCCATGAGGTTCCACAGTGTCTCAGAGTTCCTTTGGCTCCAGAAGGCCCTACAGTGTCACAATGGCCCCTTTACTCCAGGAGGTTCCACAATGTCCTTGCTGGAACACACATGACTGTAATGTTGTCACCCCTGCAGAGCTGCCTCCAGCTCTGGGCTCCAGCACAGGAAGGACATGGACCTGTTGGAGAGAGTCCAAAGGGGACCAGCAATAGGATCAGAGGGATGGAGCAGCTCTGCTGTGAGGAAAGGCTGAGAGAATTGGGATTGTTCAGGCTGGAAAAGAGAAGGCTCCAGGGTAACCTAATTGTGGCCTTCCAGTGCCTGAAGGAGCCAACAAGAAAGATGGAGAGAGACTATTTACAAAGTCCTGGAGTGACAGGACAAGGGGGAATGGCTTCGCACTGACAGAGGAAAGGGTTAGATGGGATATTAGAAAGAAATTCTTGACTGTGAGGGTGTTGAGATCCTGGCACAGGTTGTTCAGAGGAGCTGTGGCTGCCCCATCCCTGGAAGTGTTGAAGGCCAGGCTGGATGGGTCTCAGAACAACCTTGTGTAGTGTCAGGGGGTTGGAACAAGTTGGTCTTTAAGGTCCCTTCCCACTCAAACCATTCCATGATTCTGTGGTGGAGGATGTGGTGGTCGAAACTGTCTTGGGCACAGAGACCCCAAAATGATGGAGTTTTCCTTTCTGAGTGAAGGAAGGAGGGGGCAGCAGAACTGACACCTTGGACTGCTGGTGGTCAGACTATGGTCTTTTGGGGAGACTGACTGATCTGGGTGTGAGTGTGGATGTGCTGGAGGGCAGGAAGGCTCTGCAGAGGGATCTGGACAGGCCGGATCAATAAGGCCAAGTGTCAGGGCCTGCCCTTGTGTCCCAACAACCCCCTGGAACGTTCCAGGCTGGGGGCAGAGGGGCTGGAGAGCTGCTCAGCAGGAAGGGACTTGGGGGTGCTGCTTGAAAACGGCTGGATATGAGGCAGAGTGTGCCCAGGGGGGCAAGAAGGCCAAGGGCATCGTGGCCTTTGTGGAGAAGAGTGTGGCCAGCAGGAGCAGAGAACTGATTGCCCCTCTGTGCTGGGCACTGGGGAGGCCCCACCTGGAGTGCTGTGTCCAGTTCTGGCCCCTCAGTGCCAAAAGGCCCTTGAGGGGCTGGAGCGTGTCCAGAGAAGGGAACGGAGCTGGGGAAGGCTCTGGAAAACATGTCTGCTGAGGGACGGCTGAGGGAACTGGGCTTGTTGAGTCTGGAGAAGGGGAGGTTCAAGGGGGACCTCATTGCTCTCTACAGTGACCTGAAAGGAGGTTTTAGTGGGGTGGGGGTTGGTCTCTTCTGCAAAGCCTTTAGTGACAGGAAGAGAGGAAATGACCTGAAGTTGCATCAGGCAAGGCTCAGAGAAGATATGAAAAAGGGAAGATACTCTGAAAAAAGAATGGCCTGAGCAGTGAAGTGCTTCTTTAAGCTCTCATGTGCTCTGTGTGTGATTTGCACAACACGGGAATGTTCAGCAGTGAGAGATGTGAGATTTTGCTTTGGACTCTTTAGCACCTGCCCTTTCCTGTCCGCCTGTTTGCCTATGGAATAGTGCATTGGTTCTGCCTATGGAATCCTGCACTGCCTATGGAATGCTGCATTGCCCTTGCCTATGGAATACTGCACTGCCTCTGCCTATGGAATACTGCACTGCCTCTGCCTATGGAATACTGCACTGCCTCTGCCTATGGAATACTGCACTGCCTCTGCCTATGGAATACTGCATTGCCTCTGCCTATGGAATACTGCACTGCCTCTGCCTATGGAATACTGCACTGCCTCTGCCTGTGGGTTTGGGCTTGTTCCCAGCAGCCAACATTGACCCTACGGACCTGTAGCTGCTGCTGTTGGTTCAATCTCTACAGGAGATGGTTCCTGCAGCCAGGGGATCTCAACCACTGTTAGTTTAGGCAGCAACACCTCTGGGATTGGATGTTGAACCCCATCATAGGATCCCTGATCTAATCATGGAAACAAGTAGGAATCCTATCATACAGCTTATATTTGCATCTGAAAGAATTTGTTCATGCAAGTGGATCACTGAAGCCAACAGACCTCCTTAGAGGAATGAGTATTCAGTAAACACAGCAAACTGATGTTAGGTCAGAATTAATTAGGAGAAAAGATCAAGCCTGGATATACGAGATTTTTCCCTGTGAGACAGATTTGTTTTTTCCATTTTGCTTAATATTGCATTGAGAGTCACATCACAAAACTTTTTTTTGAAAGATTTCCTTTATGTCAAATTTCAGTCCTTTGGATACAACAGTTGTTATTCTCTCTCCTCCTCCTCTTTCTTTTTCTCTCTCTCTTTTCTCTCTCTTCTTTCCCTCCTTTCTCTCTCTCTCTCTCTCTCCTCTCTCATCTTTCTTCTCTCTCTCTTCTTTTTCTCTTCTTTGCTTCTTTCCTTCTTTCCACCAGGATTCTTTTCCAATGGGATTTGTTTTATTCTATGTCTTCTGTTTCTTTTTCATTTTTCTTCTCTTACACTTTCTTATGTTACTTCATGTGAATTTAAAAATGAAAAGAAAAATTAAAAGCTCCTTGTGAAAAAAATCACATTTAAATATATTCCAAATTCTCAAACATTTGCATGATGTCTATCTAACTTCAGAATAATATAATCTCTGATTTTGATGAAGAGCAGGAAATGTTTGAAACAAAGTTCTTAAATGAAAAATTGTGACCATTTCTTTTCTAGAGGCAGTTTAAGGGGACAGCAGGATAGAGCAGGGAGGAGGAAAGAGCTCTCCTACATCTCTCATCAGTGACCCAGCTAATTAAATAGTGTCAGTGGCAAGCTGTGCATTGTCCATTCCAGTTCCTTTTGTCCAGAAAGATGATTTCATGGGGATACAAGGGTAGGATTGCAAAAGTGCCTATGTGGAAAATTAGGAGTTGTTCTAATGAAACCATAATTCTTCTCTAAGCTCTGCAGTATTGAACTGATTGTCATTTTCCTCAGTGTACTTTCTTCTTTTCTTCCCTCTCCCAGGCTGTTCAGCACATCTTTCAGTGAGGTCACCCTGTGTCTGTTCTTGGTTTTGGGGGGGTGTTGTGGAGGGCAAGAGAGGAGAGGAGTGAGTCTCCTTCCTGAACAGTTGTGTCTTCAGCCTCTGGCAGTGGGAGGCACAGAGGTGCCCTCTTTGCTGCTCCCTTTCCTAAACTGCAGCCAGCTGGGGCTCAGCCCAACACCACACATCATAAAGGGCCACCTCAAGGTTGCTTTAAACTGAGGCTTAATGGAAGTCCCTGCTCATCAAACTGCAGAGTTTTTCCAGCAGGCAGTGACACTCCAACTGTGTCCTTCTCTTCCGATTCCCTCCTTCCCTTTGCCTCCACCCCCTGTGCTTTTGGGGCTGGGCAGATCTCCCCCAGCTCCAGCTGGGCCCTTTCCATGCTGCAGACATGTGGCACCTGCACTGATCAGCTTTGGGGTTGCTTTCTGTCTTCTGGAGCTGCAGGAGACAGTTGGGACACGAAGATCCAAACAGCAGTTGGAGTTGCCTGGGAGAACATGGATGGTTTTGCTTGCTTAGGGAGAGCCAGGTGAGAAAGGGAAAACTGCACAACAGCTTGGAAGAGCTGACTGATCATCTGTGAGCAGGGAATTCACCTCATTGTAGAGGTCTCACTCCAGGTCTTTCCAAAACCTCAACCTTGGCATGAGATCCAGGGTCATGTGAAATCTAGCTGTAGATTATTACTTAAAATTACTACCCACAATCACATTAACCTATTTTAGACCAATTTCAATTTTATACAGAAAAGGACACAATTTAGATGAAGTATGCCATTTTTATATAATCTCAAGAGTATTCATGCTTAGGGTTTTTTGTTTTGGTTTTTCTTTTCATTCTGTGTAAATCAACTGGACTTTTCAGTACTGTAATTAAAGTCAACCTTATTTATGTGACAAGTTAGGTTCTTCTGCTGAAGGAATTTTACAATAAAATGACACTGAAATTCCTGGTGAAAATCTACAGAAGACATTTGGAAAATCACACTTTGAAATTTCTCTTTAGAACCATTTTCCACATATATGTAAGTATTAGGAATTGGATCAGTTTTAATGTTACTTTACTCCTGTGATTTGCACTGCTTTTCTAAAAAGCTCACTTTTTAATATTTTTTATTTTTGACAACTCCTGCCCCTACAGTTTTCAGAATAAAATGGCATTTTAACTGTCAGCAAAGGCAAATGTCTGTGAGTTGTTTGTTGGTTGGTTGGGGGTTTTTTTGTCATGTCATTCTGTATTTTTTGCACTTGAAGCATCTGGATTATGGAAGTGAGCCTGGTCATCATAAAGCACTTGAGTAAAGGGACAGGGTTTGAAGGTTTGAGCCACTTTGCACAGCTGAGGAAGCTTTGAAGTTCCTCTGCTTGCAATGAACTCTGTGTTCCTCCAGCAAAGTTCTGTCACCCTGTTACATTTTCATCACTTTTCCAGATTAGGGGGGAAAAAAAAAAAGCCTAAGTGGGGGAAAGTGAAGGTTCTTTTAAGATCTTGCTGAGACTGAAATGTAGAGGGAATCAAATCACTGCTTTGTTCCCATCTTTAGCTGGGGAAAAAAACAGATGATCTTTCTTAAACATGACAGCCATAAAAGTGCTTTTGCTTTTTTTGCTGGTTCTATGCACAGTTAAAAATTACTCTGTGGGATTTTTCTCTGTAGTTTTGAAAAAGAGCTGAAATTGAATTTTAAAAATCTGAAATTTTATATCTGAATTCTGGAAACCCTTTGCATAATTAAAATATTTTTCCTTCATATAGCTTGTTTCCAAGCAAACATTAGCTTGGCTACCATGTCAAAGGGGATATCCTTGTGCTGTAAGGTGTGGAAAATGTAAATCCCTGCAAAATTCTGAGACAGTGTGTGGGGAGCATGTCTGGATGCACAGGGGATGTGCCAGGCCGAGGGGCCCGAGGGGACATGCGCAGTCACATACAATTCTATTGGCTGAAGAAGTCACATGGTACACAGGGATTTAAGAGTGGGAAATTTGAATAAAAGTTCTCTTTGACCATACCACCGCACGAGGAGCGTCTTCATTCCTTGTTATACAAGGACCCATGCTACAAATGGCGACCCGACAGGGACATTTTTAGCTTATATTAAGTGAGATAAATATCCTGGATCAGGAGATTAGCCGGTGACTCCGGGATCGTCTCGATTTTTCGGAGACGGGAGTCTTTACCGCAAAAAACCTTGACGTCAATAATCCGTGGTCTTAGTGGCATCTAAGAGACGGACAGTTTAGTTTAGTGAGCTCAAAAATAGTAAGATAGTGCACAGAAGAAGAGAAGAAAGAAGTTGAAGAAGAAACCGAGAGGTCAAAACAGCCACCGAGAGAGCGAAGAAGGTCAAAGCAACATCAAAGACGGTGAGTCTGTCTGGAACGCATTCCGCACGTCTAAGACTGATCCCTGGGCGAGACGTGGCTGCAGCTCGGAGCCCCGAGCTGCGGAGCACCTTAAGATCGTCAGGGAAAGGCCTGTTTGTTCCCTAAGTGTCGGTCATTTTTGATAAAGCGACCCTTCGCTACCGACTGTGTGGACCACGTGCAAAAGCGGCTTGCCGCTGCCGCGTCCTAGCAACCCCAGCCACCGCTGACCCCCGCGGAGCCCCGTTCCAGTTTTCTGTCCTGCAGAAACTGGCCGCGGCTCCCCGCCTGCTCGTTGCTGCTGACTGACCCTGCGGCGTGCTTAAAAAGCACTGCCAGCAAAAAGCCCTTGCGCCGTGTTCAGACCGCGCGGGCTTTACCAAGGCGCCGAGCCGCGCCTTCCAATACAGCGCGCTCCGACCCCCGCGCCGCCCAGCGAACCGCGGGAGCCCCCGGAGCCGCCGCTGCCACCGCTGCGAACGCCGCGCTCACCGGAGACGGAGCCGGGACCACGCCGAGCCGTCGCCACGTGACTGAGAGGCCGCCGCCAGCGCCGCCGCTTTGTTCGCCGCTTGCAGCCCGCGCACGCCGATCGCCGCAACCCCAAGTCACCGCCTCTACAGCCAGCCCCCGCGTCCGTCGCTACAGCTGCCCGTGCCGCCGCCGCCGCTTGCCGTCTGCCGCCTGCACCGGGACATCAGCCGCCGCCGACGGGACGCCACAGCCCAGCCGACAGTGAGCCAACACAAATCCACAAACCGACAGACCCTCTTCAGCAGCGCACCCCAGCAGCGCCGAGGCTCAAAGGTAACATGGGAAACTTTTTCCCTACCGAACTATCACGAGACACAGAAGCACTGGCTGCTCTGCTGAATCCTTACTATGTTCAGGTTACAAGGGCTGAACTCTCAGAGTTGGTGCGGCTCATTAAAGCAGCCGTACCAGAACTGCCTCTAGTTGAAGCCCTCAACATTCACATATGGGACAAAATAGGCAACCTTATCAAACTCAGGGCTCAGGGAGGAGATTCCCAGGCAAACAATGCTTATCCAGCCTGGCAAGCTATAATGACTGCATTAAGCAGATCCCATAAAAGAACGACGAACTCATACACCCCCACTCACGCTGCAACCAGCCGCCCCACTTTTACGCGCCGCAATTCAAACACACAAACTGCGGCGGGGGGAGGGGGTGGAGCCGTTCACAATTCAACTCTGGGGAAGGGAACAGGAAACCCAAGGGACACGGACCGGCGGGAGGGAGCGGGACCTCAAATGCGAAGTTCCAGTCCGTGGGACAGCAGCAGGGGGTCCCGTGACGGGGGTGGGGGGGCTAGCCCAACATACTTGCCAACCCATCCCGCGTATGAACGCCGAGTACGCGCCCAGGGGCGGGCACCACCATCTCGCCCGCCACGCGATACGGACGCTGACCCATCCTTCCCCGCCCCTGCGCCGTCTTCCCCAACCACCACCACCACCCACCCACAGGCAGCCGCTTTCGCCGGAGCTGCAGGGGGGGGGGATTGGGAGGAGTGGGGGGAGGAGGAGGGGGATTTCGGGATAGCTCCGCCGGCAAAGGATGAAGCGACATACCGAGAGGGCACAATTGATAGGTGGGCTTTATGTAGGGAAGAGGCATTGCGTACTGGGGACTTACAAGTTATACAAGCATGTCCAGTAATTATCGGCCCACGTCAAAGCCGCAGATTCCAACCATTACCACATGAACTAACCAAAGAACTGAGACAGTTAATAAGAGAAACGGGTGTTTCATCCCCTAACACGCTTGCATTTTTAGAATCACTAAGTTCCACATATATCTTCATGCCTCATGACTGGAGAACCCTGTTACAAATAAGCCTTTCTAACACACATGTATGGCTGAACGATTTTAGAGAAATCTGTTCTGCCTATGCTAATGACCCACAAGCAGGGGTATCAGCACACCAACTCACAGGGGATGGTAACTATCGTTCCATAGACGCACAAACCGGCTACAATAGAGAGGTATACGAAGTCATTGCAAAGCATGCCCTGCGGGCAATAAGGAAATTACCCTCATCAGACAGAGACGCAAACTTGTCATTTACAAAAATAGTACAGGGCCCAACAGAATCTTATACAAAATTCCTAGATCGGCTGCAATCTGCTCTGGATAGGCAGATTGAAAATGAGGAAGCCAGAGAAATCCTTAGCAGAAGACTGGCTTTTGAAAATGCTAATGTGGATTGTAAGAGAGTTCTGCAAACCCTTCCTAAGAGGGAAACTTGCAGTATCTCAGAATTAGTTCGTGCCTGCCAGGAGGTAGGTTCTTTAACACATCAATCAGATTTGCTAGCAGTAGCACTGAGTACTCAGTTAAGGACACAGCAGGGGGCCAGACCCAGAGAAGGTTGCTTCATTTGTGGGGCCCCCGACCATTTCCAAAGGGACTGCCCTCAGGGACCCCTAGCATTGGTACCTCGAAAGCAAACCAAAGCAAGGAGGATGCCAAAAAACTGGAGGCGAGGGGCGCTGTCGCACGCCCCGCTACAGCAATCACATGCGACACAAGGGAACAGGCTGGCGATTTGCGCCCCCCCAGCTCAGCCAGCGCTCTGTGCCCCTACACCCCAGCCAGCAATCTGCGTTCCTCCACCGCAGCCAGCGCTGGGCTGGACTTATCCAACAGGGACACAGTCCTCATAACTTCCACTGAAGTAGTGCTAATCCCGACTGGGTGTTGGGGTCCCCTTAATCCAGGGGTACATGCACTACTGATTGGAAGGTCCTCCACTACCAGAATGGGTTTGTTTGTGCTGCCAGGTGTAATAGATTCAGATTCTCATAGTGAGATTCTAATAATGGCATGGACCCCTTCACCCCCCTGCTTCATCCCGAAAGGACAGAAGCTTGCTCAGTTAATTCCCTTCTACAGTGCGTCGCCTGCAGGGGAGGGGGGGAGGGAGCGGGGTTCAGGGGCCTTTGGTAGCACGGGACAACCACAAGTTTACTGGGCAACAGCCATCACAGCCACACAGCCGCTCATGACGTGCCAGGTTAATGGGCACCGATTTACAGGCCTTGTGGATTCGGGAGCCGATATTTCCATCATAAGGGACTCGGAGTGGCCACTTGACTGGCCCACTGTTTGCCCAGCTGCAACCATTCAAGGGGTAGGAGGTACACAAAGAACCAGACAGAGTGCTCAAATACTCACTGTCTTGGGGCCGGAGGGACAATTAGCAAAGGTAGCTCCATTCATAGCTCCAATCCCTTGCTCTCTGTGGGGACGTGATATACTTTCACAGTTTGGCACAGTCATGCAAATACCTCCTGCAAGCAGCCAGGTTTTTCAATAGGGGCCATTGGTCAGCCGTCCCAAGCACCGATTAAGCTGGTCTGGAAAAGTGACCAGCCGGTCTGGGTAGACCAGTGGCCCATGAAAAAAGAAAGGCTTGATCATTTAAAAATGCTTGTAGAGGAACAATTAGAAGCAGGACACATTGTGCCAACAAATAGTCCCTGGAACACTCCTGTATTTTGCATTCCCAAGAAATCTGGCAAATGGAGGATGCTTCAGGATCTCAGAGCAGTAAATGCAGTCATTGAACCTATGGGAACATTGCAACCAGGATTACCCTCACCTGCGATGCTCCCAGCAAACTGGCCTCTGACAATAATTGATTTAAAGGATTGCTTTTTTACCATATTCCTGCACCCCGAGGATGCCCCAAGGTTTGCATTTTCCATTCCAGCATTAAACAACTCACAGCCTATGCAAAGGTATCACTGGGTTGTTCTCCCTCAAGGGATGAAGAACAGTCCAACCATATGCCAAACAGTAGTTGCAAAAGCTATTCAACCCATTAGAAAGCGTTTCCCCTCTGCAATAATATATCAGTTTATGGATGATATTCTAATAAGCATGGCCACAGAAAATGAACTGCAAATTGTTGTTACTGCCTTGACTAATGCTGTCCAAGAAGCAGGCTTGCAGGTTGCAGCAGAGAAAATCCAGCGATCGCAGCCCTGGACCTATCTTGGATGGAGAATCACGCAGCAACAGATTTCCCCACAGCCACTGCAACTCGAGGTAAAGGACACTTTAACCTTAAATGAGTTGCAAAAACTCCTGGGAGCTATTAATTGGTTAAGGCCTATTCTAGGCTTAACCACAGAGGAGCTACACCCTCTCTTTGTGTTACTGAAGGGGGACTCTGATCTAACGTCTAACAGGTCTCTGACAGCAGAGGCAAAACAGGCGTTGGACATTTGTGCCAAGGCAATAGAATCTAGGCAGAGCAGAAGGAGAAATCCTGAACTGCAAATCTGCCTGGCCTTAGTTCCCAGCAGGTACCAGCCATTTGCAGTCTTGTTTCAGTGGGACCAGACTGAAAAGGACCCACTGCTGGTTCTAGAATGGCTATTTCTGCCCCACACCCCACATAAAACTGTATGGACAATTAATGAAACGTTTGCTAAGCTTGTTATTAAAGGCAGAGCTCGACTACAGGAACTAGATGGAAGGGATCCAGCGGTCATCTACATTCCAGCCACGAAGGACAATTTAGCTTGGATGCTGGCTGAGGACACCGAGTTCCAAGCTGCCTTAGCAGGTTTTGATGGTAACATTTCAGTTAATCTCCCTAAGCACAAACTTTGGGCAGAAATCGGTAATTTACCTTTAAGAACCACGACTAGATGCAGGAGTGAGCCAATAAAAGGCCTCACAGTTTTTACAGATGCATCTGGACGATCACAAAAGGCTGCAGTGACTTGGGTGAATCCTGATACAGGACAATGGGAACAAAAAGTGCAGGTCATGAACCAATGCTCTGTACAGGTTCTGGAACTGGCTGCTATTCGTATTGCCTTGGAAAAGTTTTCTGAACAACCTGTTAATATTGTCACTGATTCTTGTTATGCTGCAGGGTTAGTTTCACGTCTAGAATGTTCATTTCTTCGGGATGTTTCTAACCCTCATTTGTTGTTTGAAATGCGTTCTATTTGGTTCCTTGTCAATCACAGAAAGTTTGATTTCTATATAATGCACATCAGGTCTCACACTGACATGCCAGGGCCAATAGCTGAAGGGAACCGGGAAGCTGACAAAGCAGCAATGTTCAACACAGTACCTAGGACCCTTGAGCAAGCAAAATTGTCCCATTCATTTTTTCACCAGAATGCACGCTCTCTAAAGAGACAATTCAAAATTACTATCAATCAAGCCCGAGATATCATATTGTCTTGTCCAGACTGTCAAAAAATCACCCCTATGCCATCTCAGGAAGGTGTTAACCCCAGAGGGTTAGTATCCAATGAAATATGGCAATCAGATATTACACACATCCCAGAATTTGGCCCCTTGAAATATGTACATGTAACTGTAGACACACATTCACAGTACATCACTGCTACAGCACACACAGGTGAGAAAGCCAAGGATGTAATAAGACACTGGCTAAGCTGTTTTGCTACCCTTGGCACTCCAAAACAAATTAAAAGTGATAATGGACCAGCATACGTCTCTGAAAAGGTAAGGAACTTCCTATCAGAATGGGGAATTTCACATATTACAGGAATTCCTCACTCACCTACGGGACAAGCAATTGTAGAAAGAGCACACCGCACACTGAAAGAGATGCTAATAAAACAAAGAGGGGGGGAGAAGCTATGTAGTCCGCAAGAACGTTTGTGGAAAGCCACATATGTTATCAATTTTTTAAATTGTGACAGTGCTGAAAGAAGCAGATATGAGAAGCAGCACAAATCTCAGGCGTTTGCCTCTCCCAGGCCACTAGTCATGGTAAAAGATTTGATTTCGGGACAGTGGACAGGACCTTTAGATCTTATGACTTGGGGGAGAGGTTACGCTTGTGTGGCAACAGGAAAAGAACTGAAGTGGATTCCCTCCAGGTGTGTAAAGCCCTATTTGAATACACAATCACAGCTGCAGGAACCAGATAACTCAGGAGTTTAAAAACAGTTATGTTATGTTTCAGTTTATGTTAATGACCAATGTGGTGACAAGCAAACTGCAAATATTGGTGTGTGTATGTTTGTGTGTGAATGATGACGGCCGTCGTGTGTGAGTTGAGTGAATGAATAAGAGAATTGTGTGACTGGAAAACATAAAAACACAGAATACCTCACAAAACCACATTACCTACACCACAAGGTCACTTTGAAAGAATTGAGTTTTGATATGCTTACCCTGTTTCTTGAATAAAGTTGAAATCCCCAGTTATTAAAAAACCCTCAGATTAATAAAAGTTATAGTTTACACACAGTTGGGCTAAAGGCCCCAAGTTAATAAAATAGTTATCCAAGTTGCACTACCCTATAGGAATATAAGGTTTTAAAAGGTTCATGTTAGAAGCTAAGCGAAGCAATGCGCTGGGTCGCTGCGAAGCTTGGTAGTTTACAATGTTCTGGTTGTTTGCACTGTTTTTTACACTGGTTTTTGTGACTTCTTTAAATATTTGAGAGAGGGGATGTGTGGGGAGCATGTCTGGATGCACAGGGGATGTGCCAGGCCGAGGGGCCCGAGGGGACATGCGCAGTCACATACAATTCTATTGGCTGAAGAAGTCACATGGTACACAGGGATTTAAGAGTGGGAAATTTGAATAAAAGTTCTCTTTGACCATACCACCGCACGAGGAGCGTCTTCATTCCTTGTTATACAAGGACCCATGCTACAACAGTGAGACAGAAAGGCCACTGAGAGTGAAGAGAGAAAAGGAGAGAGAAAGGGAAGATACAGCAGTTTATTCTTTTCCATAGTAATGATACTTGCCCAACATACCTTAATGTCTGAGATTTCTGATGTTGTTTGTTGGCTTTTTTACTGTCATCAGGTGAGTGAATATGACCTTTATGCAAAATAAGCGAAGAGTACAATGTTTTTTCCAACTAAAAATAACCTCTTAATTTTCAACTTGTGTTAAAGAACCTTTTTCCAGAGTTCTCTGCTGTCTTGCCATATAATTGAAGTGAGGGAATGAAAAAGTGCCCAAATATGTCAGTCATGCCAAAGCCAAGGAAATCAAGATTTGGCCTTTTCCCTGCATTTTATAGAAAAACTGTCACAACTGTCTCCCAAATAACTTTGATAGAAGGAAAAAGAAAACTGGACTTGAGTTCAGTTTGTGTTCCTCTCAGGAGGTGTCTTTCCTGACACCGTCCCTGCTCTTCTGCACTCCCAGGGAGCACTGGGACTTTGTTTTTCATGGTGATTTGCTCCCTTCTAGCCCAGTCTGCAGCCACTTGGGATTTCTGTATAATCAGAAATTCTGCTCAGCTTTACTGAACAAGTGAGAAGCAGAACTGGCACACAAACTCTCCATAGTCTGTAGTGTATTAATGAGTAAAATTCTCCCAGTTTTAAGCAGGGAGTTGTGCTATTTATCACAGCAAATAAAGTAAGGAAGAATTAGTGAAAATGGGGCAATGCTTGTAATTCTTCTGCATATATGTAAAATATTTCTTTGTGTGACCTCCCTTTCATCACTTCATATTTGTGTCTCCGTTATTTGCCTTTTCTGTGACTGTTTCAGAAGGAGGGCTTTTCTGTTCTTGTCTTCCCAGCTCATAAGTTTTATTCCCTGGATCAACTGTGTTCTAACATTTTTAAGAAAGCAGATTTTTATGATGTGATAAGTATTAGTGAGCACAGTATGATTGAAGTCTTGCCAAAGATTTCATTACTACTTCATTACGTTCACATCCTACATGTGTGGCACTGTGTTGGCTTTTAAATTTATTCCTAAAGTTGTCTAGACTTTAGAGAAAAAAGAGAAAGAAGGAACAGGAAAAAATAAGAAAAAAACAAAACAAAACAAAACAAAACAAAGAACAAAGAAAAAAGAGAAAAAAAAAAGAGAAAGAAAAAAGAAAAAAGAGGAATAAAAAAAGGAGGAATAAAAAAAGGAGAAATAAAAAAAGAAAGAAACGAAAGAAAGAAAAAGGAGATAATAAAAGAAGACAGAAAAACTAAACCCCAAAAGTCCTATCCTTTCTCGCCGCAAGGACTACAACTCCCACAATGCACCGCGCGGGGCGGAAGCCCAAAGAGGGCGGGCAGGGGCCGTGGCCGCGCGCTGATTGGCTGCGGGGCGGGTTTCTAAGGACGATGCGCGCGCAGAGCGAGCGCCATTTTGTCCGCGTGGAAACGAGTGGGGAAGAGGCGGCGTCCGCTGCGCTGAGCTGTGAGTGCTGGGGGGGGGGGCGGCGAGAGCGGGGTCTGGGGATCCCCTCGGGGGCTGCGGGGAGCGCGGGTGTGGGTGGAAAGGCTGGAGGGCTCGGGAGGGTTTAGCGCGGGGGTTCGGGGGTTCCCGGGGTCTTTGTGAGGGGTCCCTGAGGGGGTTCGGTGTCCTGAGGGGACTCAGGGGGGAGTTTGAAGGTCCCTGAAGGGGTTTGAGAGTCTCCGAGGGGGTTTTGGTTTCTGAGGGGATTTGAGGTGTCCCAGATGGGCTTTGGGGGTCTCTGAGGGGGCTTGGGGGTCCTGGGGGATTTTTGGGGACCTTTTAGCCAGTTTTGGGGTCTCTAGGTGGTTTACGGGGTCCCAGACGTTTTTGAGAGTCCCTGAGGGGGAGTGGGGGGTCCCTGAATAGGCTTGAGGGGTCCCAGGTGGGTTTTGCGGGTCATTGAGAAGGTTTGGGGGGTCCGGGGGAGGGATGAGATCTCTGAGGGGATTTGAGGGGACCTGGAGAAGGTTTCGATGGGTCGAGGGGGGGATTTCAGGGGTTTTGAGAGGATTTTGGGGTGTCCTCTAAAGCCCAGCAGTGGAGTTCAGGGGGTCCCCCATCTGCAAGGGGAGGGGTCCTAGGGATGCCCCCCAAAATCCGGGAGGGGAGATGTACCACATCCGAGTAAGGGGATCCCAGTGCCCCCAGTATATCCCAATGACCTCCTAGTAAGCCTCGGTATGGCCCAGTAACCCCTCAGTGACCACCCAGTGTGTCCCAGTGACCTCCCACTGCCCCCCAGGATGGCCCAGTGATCCTGCAGTGAGCACCCAGTAACCCCCAGTATGGCCCAGTAACCTGCCAGTGTCCCCCGCTGTGTCCTGGTAATCCCCCAGTAACTCCCCAGTCCCTCACAGTGCCCTCCCAGTGTCCCTCAGTAACCTCCCAGTCCTTCCCAGTGCCCCCTGTTTCCCCCCAGTGTGTCCCAGTATCCCCCAGTAATCACCCAGTGCCCCCCAAAGCCCCCCAGCTGCCCCCAACGTGTCCCCAGATGCCCTTGGCCTTTCTGTGAGTGTGTGTGTGGGGCGTTTTTGTGGTCAGAGGGTCCAGGGGGGGCTCCTGGGGTGAGATGGAGGGTTGGGGACATCAGGGATGGGGTTTGGGACAGTGGGGAGGGGTTTGGGGACAGTGGAATTGGAGGTGTCAAGGGGGGAATTGGGGCCATGGGGAGGTCCTGGGAACATTGGAGACACCAGGGGGGTCTCGGGGTGTCCAGGGCGGATCTGGGGACACCAAGAAGGTCTCGGGGACACCAGTGAGGGTCACAGGAATCACCTGCTCTTGGTGCAGCCCCTCCCCCCCCCGACCTCTTTAACTCCCCCCAAATGTCCCTTAACCTCAATTTTCCTTTTAATCTCCTCCCCCCACAGATCCCTTTGATGCCCCAATGCCCACAAAACCCTTTTTAACTCCCCCATATACACCCCCAACCCCCCTCAAATCCTCATCCAACCCCCCCAGATCCCTTCAAATCTCCCCCAGCCCCCCCTCAAATCCCTTCCAACCCCCCCAAAGAGGGATCACCTGGCACCCTGGGACAGGAACACAGTGGGCTGTACTGGGGGCACTGGGCTGTACTGGGGGGGCTCAGGTGTCCCAGGACAAGGTGGCCCAGCTCCAGGAGAGATCTGGGGAGCAGTGAGGAGGTACTGGTCTGTCCTGGTCTGTCCTGGTTTGTACCCCCAATCCCCAAAGCCCCTCCCCAGCTCCTTCAGGACCCTCCTGGACCCCAAAGCCCCCCAGGCCCCCCCAGGCCCCTGACTTGGTCCTGCTGCCCCTTGAGCATCTGCAGCTGCTGCAGAACCAGGCATTTCTTTGCTCCCCACAGGGTCTTTCCCACACCCAGAATGGAATCTGGAGGCAGCAGGATATGCACAGTGCTCCCATTTCCTACAGTGCAAAGGGGCTGCAGGGAATGATTCCCCTGCTCTTGCAAATCTGCCAAAACCTGCAGGGCACAGAAGGGGGAGCTTCAGGAATTTGCTCGCCTTGGGAGTGGAGCTCACAGGGTGTTGAGAGGAACATATCCCTCAAATACAATCTCTGTGCATACACAATATCTGTCTGGACAGACAGATAAAGCAATAATCAGATATATTCTGTATCATATATATGGCACATATTCTACAGAGTCCATCCTTAGGTGTTGTATGATAGATCTGTAAGATATTACAAATAATAAGCAGTAATAAGGCAAGTGTCCTCCTTAGGGACACACACCCACCACCCCCCAAACTCCTGCCTGGGTTTGTTCCCTGGGGGTCTCTGCAGCAGCAAGCACAACCCCACACTGACTGCTCTGGGCTGTGCAGGCATTTGTGCTTCTGCCTGTCTCACACACACACAAAGAGTCTGGTGTAGTGCTGCCCTTAGGAAACCCCCCCAGCCTTGCTCCAGCTAAAGCTGTGGAATTTGTCTTTGTTTCCCTTGGGTTCAGGGTCAGGCTGTGCCTGTGTCCAGCCCAAGGGCTCAGAAAAGCATTTCTCCTCTCCCACTGCAATCTGCTGCTGCAGACAGGACCCAGGCACTGGTGGCACTGGGAGTGAACAGCAGAGTGTTTCCAGGGGCTCTCTGAAGGAACACGAGTGTCCAAAGAAACCAGCACAGGTGGTTTAGTTCCAAACCGGTTTCTTCATTTCCTACTCTCAGTTTCCCTGAAGGACACTGACAGGGGCCATGGACACTGACAGGGATCACAGAGTTTGTCCCTTGGCCATACAGCTCCTGCTGTTTGGCAGCACAGGAGAGGTTAATTAGAGCCCAGGCTCCAATCCCAGGGCACCCCTTGAAGTCAAGCTTGAAATGAAATGACTTTCCTGCTGGAGGGTTAAATTCAGTCCCCATCACCTTTTTTTGGGCTGAATCTTCATATTTTGGAGTATTTTCTAGCTGAATCTCAACTTTTTGCAGTTTGGGGTAGCGAGGGTCTTCTTGCTATTTCTGAAGGTTTTTTGCCTGAATCCTGGTGGTTTGGGTTTTTCTGAGCTGAATCTTGGTGTTTTGGAGGTTTTTATGGTCACAGGATGCCCGGTGAGTTCTAGAGATGGACTTGGGCAGGAGGAACCCCCAAGCCAACGCACTCAGCCCTTGTTTTCCCCCCATCAGGATTTGTCCTTCCCAAAGCTTGGGCGGATGGAGGAGGAGGCTGCGAGGAAGAGGAAGATGCCTTGGGCCCCCCAGGCAGGTGAGGAGGAAGTCAGTGTCCCTTTGGGCGGGTGTTGTGCTGGCTCTGTCAGCCGAGCATGGCCCCAGCTGCAGGACAACCCCGCTGGCGCCGCCGTCCTGCCGGGGCCGGAGTTGGGGGGATGTCCTTGGCCTTCCCTGTGGGCCGGAGGCAAATCCCCTGCCTGTCCTTGTTGCTTCCTGCCCCAGGCCCCGAGCTGAGGACGGAGAGCCCGGAGGACAAATCCCCCCGTGAGACCCTGGTGGGAGAGGCCGTTTTGAAGGGCTCCCCAGTGCAGGAAGGCAGCGGGGAGGAAAAGGGCCGGAGATCCCCCCACAGGAGGGGCTCCAAAGCCATCCCAGGGTGCTCTGAGGAGGAAAGAGCCAGCCTGTGCCGGGAAGGCGGCCGGAGCTTGAGGGGGAGCTCTGACCTGGAGATCCCTGAGCAGCCTCCCAGCAGGGAGAAGCCCTTCAGGTGCTTGGAATGTGGGAAAAGCTTCAGGAAGAGCTCCCACCTCCTCACCCACCAGCATATCCACACTGGGGAACGGCCCTACACGTGTGGGAAATGTGGGAAGAGCTTCAGTGAGAGCTCCAGCCTCTGCACCCACCAGTGCATCCACACCGGGGAACGGCCCTACAAGTGCTTGGAATGTGGGAAGAGGTTTCAGACCAGCTCACATCTCCTCAGGCATGAGCGGACACACACGGATGAGAGGCCCTTCCGCTGCACTGACTGCGGGAAGGGCTTCAAGCAGAACTGCAACCTCATCACCCACCGGCGCATCCACACCGGGGAGAGGCCCTACAAGTGTGGGGAGTGTGGGAAGAGCTTCACCCAGAACTCTTCCTTCACTAAACACCAACGGACCCACCAGTAAGGGAAGCCCTACCAGTGCCCCGACTGCGGGAAGAGCTTCGGCCGTAGGACTGACACACAAAAAATGTTTCAAAAGGTCTTTGGGATTTTGAGTATCTGCACTCCAACATCAGTTTATTCTTTTGAATATGTGTAAGTTTAATCTCATTTTAGTCTGAAAGCCAAATTCACCACTACCCCGTTTCCTGATAACCGTGGGCTGATTCTGACAAGTGAGGCAGAAATTACCCACTGCCCAGCAAAAACCAGTGGGGCCAGCCAGTGGTCTCTGCCCTGGCAGCCCAGTTTCCCCGGTCTCATCTCAAAATGACCAGTTACACTGAAGCAAAGAGCACTGGAACCAGTGCAACAAGCCCCAGTCTGACTTTCACACCTGCCCACGTGTCCTGTTTTCTGCTGCTCTACAGACTTCCTTGTTTAAAATACAATGGAAAAATGAACAGTTTTTGGGGTTGTTTTGGTTTTGGGCTCAGGTTTTTTTTTTCCCCCCTCACTGTTCTCATTAACCTCATTTCAAATCTATTTCGGTGTTTGAAGATGAATTAAAATTTTGAATGATTTTTAATGTTAATGCCTTGAACAAAGAATCAAAACATGAAAAATAAAAAAAAAAAAACCACCACGAAACTGTCCATTATTGTCACAATCAAACACTCAGAAGTACTAACGAGTGCAGTTAAAACCCCATAAATAAGACCATTAAAATAATTTTAATATTTGTATATTATTATTTTTTACTAAGCTTAACATAAGGAAATTTAATTACTGACATCAGCTTTCCCCACCTCCCAAAAAGGTAATTTAGTTACATCTTAGTCACCCTTGAAAGGCTCTTTCCAGTTGGATTGGCCTCTGCCTTAGACACTCATGAGATCTGCCAAAACCAATTTAAGGGCAAATTTCCCCACCAGGTTCAACCGCATTGGTTGTACCAAAAACTTTGCAAGTAACCCCACAACTTTCATCTTAAACTCTTCTCTCAACCTTGTAAAATAATTAGCAGTAAACAGACCTGACAATGTGTTATAATTAAGAACACGTTCTTGTTCTCAAAGTCATTCATACACCAAAAAGATGCCACAGAAAGGCCAAAATATTAATAGCAACCTCTACTCTTTGGAAATCTCCATTTGGTTTAAAAGATTTCACAGTGGTTGTTTCCTTAGGAATTAAGGCACATTTTACTAACAAGTTTCAATAAAGTTACAAAAACATCTTCCTCCACTAAGACACAGGCAGTCTTCCTAACCTGAGGTAGGCACTGAAAAGCCCAATTTTTTTCTTAGCTGTCACGAGTCTTTCATTCCTTCTGTCACATCAATTAGGCATCAGCCCATTTTTCAAGCTGCTGTTATCTACCAGCTCCTGCTTTGGTTTCCAAGCCCAGTATTTTGGCCACGATAAAATCAGGGACCTGGGCAGTCATGTCAGAATGACAAAGAGTACTGACACCCCCTGCCAAGGGAGACAAACCATTCCCAACCTCGACCAAAGGTTCAAGGCAACGATTCTGAAACAAAATTTACAAAGTTTTTCTCTTCAGTTTTTTGCTGCAATTCTCTGTTGCTCTATTAAAAGACCACAGCAGTGAAAGACAAGGCCTGATGGCCAAACCCAGGGCTTCAGCCACTTGAGGTCTATTGAAACCTTCTGTTCCTCAAGTGGGAGACTGAAATCCAACATGTACAACACCCATGCATGACACCAACACATTGACCAAGTTTTCCAGAGTGAAATCTGAGGCTTCAACTTTAAAACTGAGGTGACCTCCCCTGGAAATTGAATTGCCTCCAACAGAGGGAGCTGAATGGACAGAATGAGGCTGTGAACAAACCAAACCTCAAGGTCTGCCTCTCAAAGTCCATTAAAGCAAGGTTTTAGTCTCAAAGACACATCCCTGGTAACTTTGACACTGCAGGAAAGAGCAGACGTGTCCTTTCTGGCCAGCAAAGTCCATCACGAGTTCCTGTCAGAGACTGCACAGAACATGAGTGCTCTGGACAGCCCTAGTTCTGCTTTTACCACCATCAGATGTTCTGTAAGCACAGCAGTCAAAGCACAACTCACGTAGGTTTGGGTATTTTTAGCTAAGGCTGTTTGCCAGGTTTCTCAGATTTAGAGAGGAATTCCCAGTAAGATGTGACTTTATTCACAGATGCACTCTTTTTTGGGTGTTATTTTGAAATAATAAACTGTATTGCCTTAAGCAAAGTATGTCCACTTCAATAAAGCTCCTGGTGTTTTCAAGTATTTTCCCTCTTCTCTTAAAAAAATGGAAAATAAACATCAGTGCTTCAACTAAACATTATCTACGCTAACCAGAGAGGGCAATACTAGATCTTTCAGGATCCACACATTTGGATGCTTTTGCAATTGGTGTTTGAAGCAACTTCTTTTGTAGACAACTGTTGCATTAAGTAAATTAAGGCTTTCACATTCACCCCCTTCCATTAGGTAAGGATTATAAAGCAGAAAAGGAGGGAAGAATTGCTCGGTGTGTAACTGAAAGGCCAAAGTCCTACCCAAGAAACCAAATGTCACAATAGCTCATTTACAACCCAGTGAGAAAACAAACAAAAATGCATACAGAAAGATTTAGGAGTCATGTGAAGATGAATATAAAAATGGAACAGGAGTCACATGTTTTAGAGATTCGAGCAGATGACTGGGGGCTAGAAAGGCGTCAGTGGATAGCGCAGGAAGAGTTTTGAGGAAGAGCAGGAAGGAGAAACATGGCAAGAAATCTGCTGTTCTACACAGACCTGCAAGTGGGAAAAACAGTTTAAGACTTCTGAAGGAACAAAGTAGTAAAACTCACAGAGCCCAGGAGCAGAAGAGATTCAATACTTGCCAAAAAACATCAAAACTAAGCTCATGGACACACATTAAAAACTGAATTCCTCCAATTCATGAATTCCACTTTTTTGCTTCGGGACTGAACTTGGTGATAAAACTGGTCCAAAGTCACAAAATGTGCCAGGGACAACAAAAGGTCAAGACCAAATTCCTTTTAGTTCAGGAAACTGGAAAAGATTCTGTTCCCGTATTCATCCAGTAGAGATGAATAATTTTTTAATTATTAATTTAAATTTTATTTTTTCTACTCAAGCCTGCCAATGTTGTGGTTTTTTTGACTATGTGAGGAATGATCTGAAGTCTATCAGCCAGCAGTTTAATTTAAAAAAAAACAAAACCAAACAAATACCAAACTGTCCTGGCATTACAGATCATTTTGGGCAAAGCCAGACCTTTGTGAATGAAAAACAGCAACAGAACAACTGTAGAACAGGAGACAGTTACTGACTGTATTCAACCAAAAGCTGCAGCCAGTTCAATGTTAGAGCCTTGTCTGCTTCACCGGGTGTTTTTAAAAAGCTAAAAAGTAAATGTTATTAGGAATTACAACTTACCAAACCCTTCAACCAAGAGCAGCTATTTTGCTTACAGTGAGCAAATCAATTGCTCCACACATCTGTAGGGAAAATGGGATACTAAAACACTTGAATTAAAATTAAAACTAATAAAGAAATCCTAAGGACCAAGCATTAGCCTCTGAGTATTACACAAGTCCCATCCCTGAATGAAAAAAAAACAAACAAGCATTATAGATGACAGCATATGCTACAAAAGACATTTTATAAAAAACTTTCAAGTATCACCAGGGAATGTGTTATCAAAGAACCTGTGCAAGCCACCCAAGAAATTCAGGCCCAGTCCTGTACACAAATCCCTTGAGAAATTACCACCAGACAAACATAGATAACCACATATTGCTCTTACAAGAAAAGACAGCTCCAAAGAGCTCAGAAAAGTAAACAAGGGACAGGTAAAACTGCCTTTATTGTAACACCTGTTCAGCACAAACAGCATCAGGGCAATACAGGAAAGGTGCAGACCATTATGACTGAAGTGCTCAATTTTGTATTTAGCATGGAACATGCAGGTCAGCCAAGATCTGCTCCTGACACTGCGGGGTTTAATTTTAATCTTTAATTTTGCTATTTTTTAAAGGGCAGGTCAGTTAAAAGTTGCAGCTTTAGACATTTCAGGATTTAACATTAGGAACACAAGTCTTGGGTCTCACAGGCTGAGTCCCCTCATTACATCAGACTGGTCTTGCCTTCATTGTAACAGACTGTGCAATATCTATGGGTTTGACCCTCTAAACTGAAAATTCCCATGGGATTTCAGATATGCTCTGTTGTTCTCAAGGTATGAGATCATTTCTAAACATCAACTCTTAGTTCTCACAGATCCCATCAGTTACACAACCAAGTTCCAGAACACACTGACACACACATTTGCACATCAGCCCTGTTTGCTGCAGGACATCCATCAATACATAAAAATGTGACCTACACTACAATACCAATATTCTATCCTTGCCAACCATCAGCCTTTGGGTTCCCAAAACCAAGAAACAGGCCCCAAAAATCTCCTCTACAAATACCTGAAGTCTCCTGTTACTGCTGTTACTGTTGTCAAATGTGAGTTCTACAATATTCCAACCCTTAATGATACGAACTCATTAAGTACAAAATACAATCAAAGTTTAACACAGGTTCTCACTGGTGAAATGGGACATTGAATGAAATGGATTTATTTTCCACAAATACAAGGCATATGTATCTATATACACAGATTATAAAAATTACAAGCCACTTCTCAAATAGCCTTGTAGAGAGCTATTTGTCCTCCTGAGCCTCCCCTTTCTCCAGACTCAACAAGCCCAGTTCCCTCAGCCGTCCCTCAGCAGACATGTTTTCCAGAGCCTTCCCCAGCTCCGTTCCCTTCTCTGGACACGCTCCAGCCCCTCAAGGGCCTTTTTGCACTGAGGGGCCAGAACTGGACACAGCACTCCAGCTGGGGCCTCCCCAGTGCCCAGCACAGAGGGGCAATCACTTCTCTGCTCCTGCTGGCCACACTCTTCTCCACAAAGGCCACGATGCCCTTGACCTTCTTGCCCCCCTGGACACACTCTGCCTCATATCCAGCCCCTGTCAAGCAGCACCCCCAAGTCCCTTCCTGCTGAGCAGCTCACCAGCCCCTCTGCCCCCAGCCTGGGGCGTTCCAGGGGGTTGTTGGGACCCAAGGGCAGGCCCTGACACTTGGCCTTATTGATCCAGCCTGTCCAGATCCCTCTGCAGAGCCTTCCTGCCCTCCAGCACATCCACACTCACACCCAGCTTAGTCAGTCTCCCAAACAGGACAAACTCTGACCACCAGCAGTCCAAGGTGTCAGTTCTGCTGCCCCCTCCCTCCTCCACCCAGAATGGAAAACTCCATCATTTTGGGGTCTCTGTGCCCATCGGCTCCGACCACCACATCCCCCACCAGTCACAGAATCATGGAATGGTTTGGGTGGAAGGGACCTTAAAGAGCATCTCAGTCCAACCCCCTGCCATGGGCAGGGACACCTTCCACTAGACCCAGAGCTCAGAGCCCCATCCAGCCTGGCCATGAACACTTCCAGGGATGAGGCAGCCAGAACTTCTCTGAGCAGCCTGTGCCAGGATCTCACTACCATCACAGTCCAGAAATTCTTCGTAATATCCCATCTAACCCTTTCCTTTCTCAGTGTGAAGCCATTCCCCTTGTCCTGTCACTCCAGGCCCTTGTCCAAAGTCTCTCTCCATCTTTCTTGTTGGCTCCCTTCAGGCACTGGAAGGCCACAATTAGGTCACCCCAAAGCCTTCTTTTCTCCAGCCTCAACAATGCCAATTCTCTCAGCCTTTCCTCACAGCAGAGCTGCTCCATCCCTCTGATCCTCTTGCTGCTCCCCTTTGGACTCTCTCCAACAGATCCATGTCCTTCCTGTGCTGGAGCCCAGAGCTGGAGGCAGCTCTGCAGGGGTGACAACATTACAGCCATGTGTGTTCCAGCAAGGACACTGTGGAACTTCCTGGAGTAAAGGGGCCATTGTGACACTGTAGGGCCTTCTGGAGCCAAAGGAACCCTGGGACACTGTGGAATCTCATGGAATCAAGGGAGCATTGTGACATGAAGGGCCTCATGGAAACAAGGGAGCCCTGAGACATTTCGGGACCTCATAGAATCAGGGGCTATTGTGACACTGAGGAACCTCGGGGACTCAAAGGCCACTGTGACACTGCAGGGCCTCATGGAACCAAAGGAACCCTGAGACTTTTCAGAACCTCATGGAATCAAGGGGCCACTGTGACACTGCAGAGCATCATAGAGACAAAGGGACCCTGGGACACTGTGGACCTCAGGAAATCAAGGGCCCGTATTGGCACTGTGGAACCCCATGGAATAAACGGGCCATTGTCACACTGCAGGGTCCCATGGATGCAAAGGAATCCCTGTGACATTGTGGAACCTCATGGAATCAAGGGGCCATTGTGACACTGTGGAACCTCATGGAAACAATAGGCCATTCTGACACTGCAGGGCTCATGGAACCAAAGGATTCCTGGGACACTGTGGAATCTCATGGAACAAAGGGTCACTGTGACATGTGGGGCCTCCTAGAACCAAAGGAGTCCTGAGACATTTTGCAAACTCATGGAATCAAGGGTTCATTATCACACTACAGAGCCTTACGAAGCCAAATGGACCCTGCGACTCTGTGGAACCTCATGGAATCTAGTGGCCATTCCTACACTGTAAAACCTCATGGATACTCTCAAGTTCCCATTATTAAAAGATGCCTCTGCCCAAATTCAGCTGCAAAGGAGATCCTGTGCCAAAGTCAGCAGTCCAGCTTTGATTTAACAGTAATTAGGAGGGAGAGAAAGAGAAAGAAGTAGAAAGAGAGAGAAGAAGGGGGTGGTGGGAAGTCAGTGAGAGAGAGACAGAGATGAAGTAAATGTATCACACCATGGAGATCCCTGAGGCTCCCATCGGTCCTTCTTCACCCTGCTCTGCTCGGTGGAGGGTCCCCAAGTTGTGCTTCTGGGCTATCACTTTTATCCAGCCCAAGCTCCGGGTATTCAGGGGGGTAGATGCTGTTCCCACAGCTTCGGCTGGCACATCTACAAGGACTTGCTTCCTTTCCCACAACTTACCATGGTGGGAGTTTTGCCTGCTGTGCTTCCAGTCTGCAGGTGGGAATCTTTGTCTGGAGGGGTTCCCCAGACCTGCCTTACCAGCCCTGGCTTCCTGTTGGGGCTGTCTGCTCTTTCCCACAGTCTGCACAGTGCGGTTCTGTCCTGGGGGCTACTTCCAAAGCTTCACCTGTGTTTAGGCCTTGGAATTAAAGGCCTTCCTGTTTGCCACCAGTGCTTGTGTGTTGTGGTGCCTTATGGGATTTTCCTTCTTTGACAGTGTTTTGAGACAGTTCATTGTGCCCTTCAAGTCCTTCCATGTGCACACACACCCCACTCTCACCAGTGTCTGGCCCTCCAAAGAACACAAGCCCTGATGATTTGTAGCTCCCACTCCAGTGGTTGGCACTTGGACCTCCCTCCGTACCCAGAGCTCAGAGCTCCCTTGTCCCAGAAAGTTTAAAGATATTGTGCCTCATTCTGCCAAGACAACCCTTGGAAAAAAGTGTCAGTCTGTGTTTACTGGGATTAGAGCACTCTATTGTCATCTTCCAAAACCTTGGAGAGGTCCCAGAGATCCCTCAGGAAGGAATTTGGGGCCTCAAGCACATGACCTGTATATGGAGGCTGAGGACTCAGGGGTCAGTGGTGCAAATACTGAGGACAGTAGAGGAGTAGCCTGAGAGGTCTGGAAGGGGGGTGTCAGAGCTGGTGGAGCTTTTCTTCCTGTCAGAAAACAGCCTAAGAAAGAACTAGTGCCACCAAGGGCAGCTGGGGTGGCCTAGACTGGTGACAAGAAGAAATTTCCCTCTGAGGTCAGTGTTGTGGTGCAATATGTCACAAAGAAGGAATCTGGATGAGCCCAAGGCTTTGTGTGTGCAGGAAGAGCCAGGGAGGACGCAGAGATGTCAGTGCAGGAAGGTGCCAGCCAGGTGGGGCAGCTGGGGGGATGACGACAACCTGCAGGGAAAGGGGCAGGGCATGGACACCGTAGGACAGCCTGGGCTGGAGAGGAGACAGGGATGGGGAGAAGCTGAAAGGCCCTGACACAGCCACCTTCTGCAGGCCTTTGGCCATGGCTGCTGTCTGTGCCCCTGATGCCAGGAGGAGGGGAGTGCCCCTTGCAGCCCTGGGGCGTCATGGCCTCCTTGTCCCTGCTCAGCAGCCTGGCAGGTGCCACCCCATGGTCCTGCCCTTGGCATTGCACATCCCACATCCCAGTGCCCCAGGAAGAGCCCTGAGGAATGAGGCAGGGACAGGATGTCCTTTCCCAGGGATTGGGGGTCAGGGTTTGGCCCTTTGGATTAAGAAGGCAAGTCAAGGTTTATTCAGCATCAGAGCCACCTTTCCCTTGCTTGTCCATCCTTGTCCTCACTGTCTGCAGATTTCTGCTCTAACTGGAATCTGGGGACATGTTCTCAGTCCCTCAGTGAGACTCATTAGCACTACAAGAAACTTCAATGTTTCAATCTCATTTTGACTTCTTGAGAAGTTGTTTGAACTTCCTCTCAGGGACTGAGTCTCATGTAAACAACATCAACCCCCCTGGAGGGTCATGAAATACCTGGGGCTGTTGCTGTGCTGCTGAGCTGGGCCGGGCTCCTGGCACACAGGGAGCTCCTGGCAAGCAAGAAGAGCTTCAAAGAGACAGCTGTGCTGGTGAGCAGCTCCTCTGCACAGCCCAGCAGGGCTGAGGGCACTGCCAGGGCAGCTCAGGGACACCAGCAGGGCACAGACAGAGCTTCAAGGGGCTCAGCACTGGCAGGATGGCTGAGAGCTCCCTGCAGGAGGAATCTTGGCAGGGCTGCACATGGTGAGTCTGTGGCTGCAGGGCAGTGCAGGGGCAGCTCCTGGAGGCATCTCCTAAAGCTGGCCCAGCCCCAGCTGATGGGATGGGTGAGCAGGGGCTGTTTTGGGGCACTTTGGAAGAGCTGTGAAGCCGGGGGTACAGCCAGGGGTGCCCAGGGCTGTGGGGCAGAGCAGGGCCCTGCAGCCCAGGGTGCTGTGCTGGGCAGGGACTCTGCTGCCTGCCAGGGGCAGCTCTCAGCTGGCCCGGGGAGCTGCTCCCAGGGCTGGGGCACAAGGGCTATGGGGAAGGAACAAACCTGGCAGGGGAGGGAGGATCTTTTCCATGTCTCAGTGTTACAGGGTCAGACCTGCTCACAGCTCCAGACCACTACACCATATTTAATGCAGAATTTTTTGCAAAGCTCACAAAAGACAGGGGCTACAGGAAAGGAGTTAGTCCTGCTGGTAGTTTCCTGCTTAGGCATTGTAGCATAGACATTGTTCTCTCAGGTCAGGAAGCTGCACTGAAATTCCAACTCTTTTACTCTCAGACATGAATATTTCAGGCAGGTTAAGAAATGAGCACAGGATCCTGGGCAGTGCTGAGCCTTCCCTTTGGGGGTGGGCACTATAAACTGAGTCCTTGGCGGTACATGACCAGAGCTGCTGCTCCTCACAGCACCCTCAGAAAACAAAAACCAGAGAAAAGAAATGCCTTTGACTTGGAGGGGATTTCTCTGAAAACTGCACCAGCTTTCCTAAGAGGGGACTGTCTTAATTGTTCCCTGTGCTTTCCTTTTCTGAACAGACCCTGTGCTAAGAAGCAGCAAATGTCCAACAGCAGCTCCTTCACCCACTTCCTCCTCCTGGCATTCGCAGACAGGCGGGAGCTGCAGCTCCTGCACTTCTGGCTCTTCCTGACCATCTCCCTGGCTGCCCTCCTGGCCAACGGCCTCATCCTCAGCGCCGTAGTCTGTGACCACCACCTGCACACCCCCATGGGCTTCTTCCTGCTCAACCTCTCCCTCACAGACCTGGGCTCCATCTGCACCACTGTCCCCAAAGCCATGCACAATTCCCTCTGGGACACCACAACCATCTCCTACATGGGATGTGCTGCACAGGCCTTTCTGCTTGTCTTCTTTCTTGGAGCAGAGTATTTCCTCCTCACCACCATGTGCTACGACCGCTACGTTGCCATCTGCAAACCCCTGCACTACAGGACCCTCCTGGGCAGCAGAGCTTGTGCCCACATGGCAGCAGCTGCCTGGGCCACTGGCTTTCTCAATGCTCTGATGCACACAGCCAATACATTTTCCCTACCCCTGTGCCGGGGCAATGCCCTGGGCCAGTTCTTCTGTGAAATCCCACACATCCTCAAGCTCTCCTGCTCACACTCAGGCTACCGCAGGGAAATTGGGTTCACTGTGGTTAGTTCCTGTTTAGTGTTTGGTTGTTTCATTTTCATTGTTTTCTCCTATGTGCAGATCTTCAGGGCTGTGCTGAGGATCCCCTCTCAGCAGGGACGGCACAAAGCCTTTTCCACGTGCCTCCCTCACCTGGCTGTGGTCTCCCTCTTTGTCAGCACTGTCGTGTTTTCCCACCTGAAGCCTCCCTCCATCTCCTCCTCATCCCTGGATCTGGCCCTGTCAGTTCTGTACTCGGTGGTGCCTCCAGCACTGAACCCCTTCATCTACAGCCTCAGGAATCAGGAGCTCAAGGATGCCCTGAGGAAAATGATGACTGGATGCTTTTCAGGAGCAATAAAGTTCTGGTTTTCTGGTGGCTAGCATTCAGAATGGGACTCCTTAATGGACCAGCCTTCCAGTTCAGCTTTCAAGGAGGTTATCAGGTTCTTCTTGCAATAATATTCTGTGCAATGAAATATTATTGTCCTTCTGCTTTCTAATTTAGTGTCTACCTATTGAATTTGACCCAGAGATGTATAAATGATCAATTGTGCTCTCTGAGTATTTTAACAAAATAAAGGACCCTGCAGTGCCTTCTTTGTCCAAGAACCTTATTCTCAGATGTTCCTAAAGGGCAGCACACTGCAGGACAGGGGGTATTTGCAAACAGAAAGGGGACAATAATCCCAGCCCAGCAGCACTGCCAGGGAGCAGCAGGGCTTGGTCTTTGCAGAGCTGCTCTCTTGCCACTTCCACACTGTCCTCCTGAGCCCCTTTCTCGGTGTGAGGCCTGAGTGCTCTCTGAGCGCAGTCCTGGGGGCTGGAAGCCCTTGGAGCACAGGCAGGGACAGGCCCTGGGAACTTGTGAAGCAGAGCTGGGCTCCCTTCCAGCATCTCCAGGATGTTGTGGGATCTTCGGAGGCCACTGCATGTACTGGGTCACTTCTGCTGTGACCTTGCTGCAGGGCTGGAACTCTCCTGCAGTGTCCCCATGACACTCCTGCTCTCTGCTTTCCAGGTTCCATTTTCAGATCCAGTCTTCCCTTCCTGTTCACAGAGACATCCTGGGAGTGCTTCAGAGCTGCCATCCTGGGGCAGCTCCTGCCCAGCGTGGGCAGGCACAAGGTCTCTCCAGCTGCTCCTCTCACCTCCCCAGTGCCACTGTTTTCTGCAGCCTCCTCATCCTTGCCCAGCACAGCCCTCCTGGCACAGTTGGACACAGCCCTTGTTCTACCCCCTCCTCAGGCACCTGCCCAACCCCCTCAGCTCCAGCCTGATGACCAGAAACCTTCAGGGCAGGGAGGCACCAGGGAAAATGCTGAGGGAACCTTTCAGCTGCACTCAAATCCAATTGGAGGGGTTGGCATCAAGGAAGAAATCCCTTCTCATTCTCCAGAACCACCAGGACAAGCTCTGTTGTGTTCTAGGCACTCCTCTGGAAGTGTGGGATATGGAAAAGGTTTTGGTGTCATGGATATTGAGAAGGCTGGGCAGTGTCACTGGGAGAACTCTCCCAAACCCTTGGAAAGACCAGAGCCATCCCAGAGCTTCCTGGGGCCTTGGCAAAGGCAGACATGGAACCAGTCTGCAAACAGGGCAGCAAGGAGGGTTGGCAGAGTTCCAGGCTGCTCAGGCTCAGCGGGGAAGGGGATAGGGCAAGTCCTCCTGCAGCCATTGCCAGGCATGGGAAGGACAAGGCAGGGATTGCAGAACCGCTGTGGGAGGGAATAGAAGAGGATGTTGTATGCCCAGACTTTATCAAGGCCCTTGACATGGTCTCCTGTGGTCTCTTAGAGCCAGACTGGTGAGAGTTGGACTGAAGAAGTGGAAGATGTGGTGGGTGGGAAGTTGGCTGAATGCAGAGTGTCCAATAAAATCCATGGTACAAAGTCCTCTTGGCAGCAACTTCCTGGTGAAATCCCTCAGTGATCAGCCCTTGAACACCACTGTAGAACATCTTTATTATCTCTCTGTACAGTGGGATAAAATGTATTTTCAAGTCCTTTGTGAATGATGCCAAATTTCAGGGAGCCCTTGAGCAACCTGTCCTGGTTTAAAGACACATATTGGGGTGGGAACTCCAATAAAATGAACTCTCTCCCCTTTTATTCCCCACCACTACAGGGAGACAAAATACAAGGAGGTACAAGTGACAAAAATAACAGTTCACTGACAAGAAATATAACAGCAAAACCAGCAATACCAACAGAACAGTTCAAAGCATCAGCAGAGAGAGAAATTGCCTCCTCTCTCTCCCCCCCCGGACTCCCTATTGTAAACAGATGGAAACAGGGAGGCAGCAGCTCTGCTTGATTCCATGGAGTTCTGGGGAGGCACAGTGGGCCCTTGGTTCTGAGATGTTTCAGAGTTCCTTCTGTTCCAAAGACATCTCGCATGTCACAATGGTCCCTTGGTTCCATGAGATTCCACAGTGTCCCTGCATTCCTTTGGTTCCATGAGGCCCTGCAGTGTCACGGTGCCACTTGATTCCGTGACGTTACAAAGAATCAGAATGGCCCCTTGATTTAAGGCCAACTGCACATGGGGCTGCCTTGGGGGGAGTGTGGGCACCCAGACAAGGGAGTTGTCACCCCCCTGGACTCAGCCTTTGGGTCACCACATCTGGACTGGTCTGTCTGTCTGTGAGGTTCCCCATTCTGGAGGAATGAGGAAGAACTGGAGAGGGTCTAGAGGAGATCTGACAGGATGGAGCTTTTCTCCATATTGGAAATAGAATGAAATCTCCACAAAGAGTAACATTGAAGGTTCAGGCTGAAGGTGAGGAAAAAGAAATATCACTCAACAGAGACCCATGTGCTGCAAGAGCTCACCCAGAGGGAGTCAGGATCAGCCCATGGCTTTGTGTTCCAGGGAACAGCCAGAGCTGGTGCAGAGACATCAGGGAGGGTCTAGAAATGCTGCTGGGAGGGGGGTGGGAAAACAGGAGGGGTGTGTGCAGCCTGCAAGGCCAGAGCAGCAGCAGGGCCAGGGCAGGACAGCCTGCAGGAGAGATGGCCAAGGGCTCTGGCAGGGCTGCAAGGCCCAAAGGCACCCAGGCCTTTGTCCCCTTGCCTCTGGCAGCTGCCTCTGCCACTCAGGCCACCACAACCAACTTGCCTGGCAGGTTCTGCACTTGGTTTCTGCCTCGCCCCTCCCTCAGGAGCCTGGCAGGGGTTGCCCAGTTTTGGCCTTTGTTGTTCCTCCCCCTCCCATCCCAGTGCCCCCCAAACAGCCCTGAGCCAGCCGGGAGGGACAGGATCTGCTGGGCCAGGGCCTGGGGCTCAGGCCTTGGCCTTTGTGCTCCACAAAACCAAGGCAGGCTTTGCTCAGCATTGCAGGGGCCTGCCCAGAGCCTTTGTCTGCCTGCACTCCTGGCCTCCAAGGAGCTGCTCCAAGGAGTCCCTGGGGAGGCTTTGTCAGTGCCTGCCCTCAGTGGAGCCCGGGAATGCTTCAAGGGACTTGGAGTTTGGCTTCTGACTTCTTCAGCAGCTGCTTCAATCTTCTCTCAGCACCTCAGGATCATGGGCTGGGCTGCAAACACACTGTGGGGTTCATTAAAATGCAGAAATCCCTCAGGATCTCTTTGTCTTCCTTTAATTGTCTTCAAGGCAATTTCAAAACAAGTCTTCAAAGTTTGTAATTTTTTTGTTTTAATTCAATTATGGATATTTTTTAGTTCAGAGAAGAGGTGATAGAGGTGTTCTCCAAGTGATCTTGATGCTGAGTGTTTCCTCAGGAGATCCACACTGACCCTGTATGATCAGCCTTGCTCCTCACCCCCCAGCCTCACCAGTTCTGACATGGTCCATCTTGGACTGACAGCTGATGCAACTCCAAACACACTGTGGGACCCATTAAAACATTGAAAAACAAATTATTTTTCTTTCTTCAATTGTCTTCAAGATATCAACAACTAATTGGAGTTGTTTTGTAGTTTAGCTAAGGAGGAAGATTTTAAAGTGAAAGTCATGAAAAATATATATTTTTTGATGAAAGGGAGTGATTTCCACAGAGCCTTGAGATGCAAGAGGGTCAAGAGCAAAGGATTTTTATCCAAAGACAAGGGGGCAAAATACATTAGTAGCATTTAATCATTGACCAATTGAACAATTATCAAGTGGTTCAATAGAATTTGTTACAATTTTAACAGTGACTGAACTAGAGATTCACCATCAAAACATTCCCACCACAGTCAATTCACACCCACACCCAGGCAGAGATGCGTGGACACATCAATAGCTGGGTGTGGAAAGGTCCCTCTCCCAAATTCTCCTTGTTGTCAAGAAAACACTCCCCCAAATCCCTTTGTGTTTGCCACAAGACAAGGGTCACAGCTGGAGGAGTGTTTGTGGAGGGGGATCAGAATTGTCCTGGGCATCAGCGACGGTCTTTGGAGTGTTGCAAACTGGAGGGTTCCCAAGCTGGGAGAGGCTGCCAGAGGTGTCCCACTGAGAGAGAGGTGCTGGGGAGCTGCCAGGGCCTCCCTCAGCCCCGCTGGTTGTGGGCTCCCAAGGTGACTGGCTTTAGTTATCTGCTGAATTTCCATCCTGGTGTCAGGAATGACTGGAGTTTCCAAACTATTTGGGAATTGGATCCAAACTATTCCATTTGGGTTCTGATTCAGGTAGGGAATATTCCATGGTTTTCATGGGGTGACTCTTTATCCTGTTCCCCAGCTCTTACACCCATCCAAGTCAGCTGGATGGTTTATTGATATGTGTCCCGAGGGGCAGCACCTCCGATGCCACAGAAACCCCTCCCCCTGGATTAGGAAACATTTGGAATTCACGAGGTGTTCCAGTGGAGCATGAAAATGAACAGCAATTTTCCTAAAGCCCAGAGCCAAGCAGAACAGAGCCAGGCCCCATCAGTGGCAGAGCAAAGGTCCCCCATCCCTGTGTCCCTGTGGCCGCTGAGGCGGCAGCGCAGGCCCGAGGCGGTGCCGGGTCCCGGTGCAGCCGGGGCAGAGCGGCGGCTGCGCGAGCGGCAACCCCGGCGGTGAGTGCGGCAGCCCCGTGGGAGCGGCGGCTCCGGGCACAGACGCCGGCGGCAGCCGCTGTGGCTCATGGAACCGAGTGACCATTGGGACACTGCAGGGCCTCCTGGAATCCAGGGGCCGGTGGGACACTGGGGAGCCTCTTGGAGCCAAGGGAACCCTGGGATGTTTTGGAACGTTATGGAATCCAGGAGCCATTGTGACACTGCAGGGGCCTCACGGAACCAAAGGAACCCTGAGAGTTTTTGCTACCTCATGGAATCAAGGGGCCGTTTCTGGAAGGATGCTCTGCTCTGATAATACCTAAAAAATGGTCAGAGAATGCAAACAATGCAAGCTCTCTGTGATGAGTTACTGCTGGAGTCAAGGTGCTGTTTTTAATGTTGAATTCTGCTAAATCCAAAATGCTTCATGAAACTTCAAACATACATCCTGCTTTCTGAAGCAGGATTTGACAGATAAGCTGCTCCCTGGCCTGCAAATATGTCTGGCAGTCAAATTATTGATAACTATAAAAGCCCCATCCAACTGTCATGTGGCAGATTCTTCCACAGACTTCCTTGAAGTGTCTGGAGCTTCTGCCATGAAGCAGGAAGAGTTCTTCATGGTCACTGCCCAGGGGTTGGGTGGAAGAAAAAGAATTACCCCTGTCGTCGTGTGATGAGTTACCTCAATCTCTGCTTCAGGATTGTTTCTTTTTGCTGGCTTTGATCCAATTACTTTAATAGAATGGCTTTGATAGACTGCACTGTCCTATCTTACACTATACTGCTAGGAGTTTTTGGCTTTTATACTGTGCAGGAAATAATTGTCTTTAAGGTCTTTTGTCTGTTCACTTGTCTGATCAATTGTCTATTCATTTGTCATAATAAATCATTCATTTTATAGATATATTTCTGATTTGCCATCTCTAAAACCTGCAGGACAAAGTGATTGAATCACACCTCTAGAATTCCTTCAGTTGAAACCAAAATCTGAGCCTGAGATTGGATCCAGCCACCCCCAGGCTCCTCTCTAAGAAGGACTTTAGAAAGCAAAGGGGTCTTTTGTGCACCTCGTAGCTCAAAGAGACGGCTTCTGCCATCAACTTTGTCTAAGCCTTCCACCCCCCCAGCCCCAAGCCGTGACACATGGGCATGTCTTGTGCATGCAGTGCAAACATGGACTCCTGAGCTGGTCATTTGATGTCCCTCCTTGGAGGGAAGAACAAGCCCAATGGCCTGGGGTGAGAGGCCAGTGCTGGGAGCGGCGCTGGCTGTGCCAGGGCACTGCTGGGTGCCCCCACCCTGAGCACTCCCACCCTTGTGCTGGTCACTGCTGTTTTCCTCTGCAGGGCATTGCTTTGGGCACATCCTGGAGAGCAAAGTGGAAAGCAGATGGAAGCTTTGAGGCCCTGGCCTGAGGAGATGCCCCTGCAGGATGGCAGTGCTGCTGCAGAGGTCAGCTCTGTGCCAGCAGTGCCCGTGGCTGTCCCTGCCTGCAGTCCCTGGACAGTCCTGCAGCAGGACTGGGACCGACTGCCAGAGCACTGAGGCCTCCAGGAACACAGGGCTCTGCAGGACAGTGTGGAAGGGAAGGGAGAGGAGGTCATGGAGGAGAAGAGTTGATGCTCCCTGACAGTGCTGCTCTGCTGGGACTCTTTTCTGGCCCAGTTCTGCACAGAGGCACCGACCCTGCAGCTGCAGAGAAGTCAGAGAGGAAAGATGTCAGGCAAACAAGCCAATGCAGAGTTCTTTATTTGGTTGAAGCAGACAGTGAGTACATTTCCCAGTTTTTACCGTCTCTGGGCCAGGCTAGAAAGGCAAACACTGAATTGAAAATGGTGGTTATATATAAACAGATATATATATATCCTTATAGATATATTTATAGATATAAAGAATTTTTGATGTGAACAAATTCTCACAAAAATAACACTCCTATCAGGAGCAAAAAATAGAGAAGGTATGCTGGGCCTTTAATGAAGTCCATAACAGGATTGGCCTTTAATGAGGAAGATAACATGCAGCAGAACGAAAGTTTATTTCTTCTGAAAAACACCCAGTTTTCAGTTTCCTTAAGGCATCCTTGATCTCCTGATTCCTCAGGCTGTAGATGAGGGGGTTCAGAGCTGGGGGCACCACTGAGTACAGAACTGACAGGGTCAGATCCAGGGATGGTAAGGAGAAAAAGAGGGGCTTCAAGTAGACAAAGAACGAGGTGCTGATAAACAGGGAGACCACGGCCAGGTGAGGGAGGCAGGTGGAAAAGGCTTTGTGCCGTCCCTGCTGAGAGGGGATCCTCAGCACAGCCTTGAAGATCTGCACATAGGAGAACTCAATGAAAACAAAACAACCGAACATTAAACAGGCAGTAACCACAGTGAGCCCAATTTCCCTGACGTAGCCTGAGTGTGAGCAGGAGAGCTTGAGGATGTGTGGGATTTCACAGAAGAACTGGCCCAGGGCATTGCCCTGGCACAGGGGCAGGGAAAATGTATTGGCTGTGTGCAGCACAGCACTGAGAAAGCCAGCGGCCCAGGCAGCTGCTGCCATGTGGGCACAAGCTCTGCTGCCCAGGAGGGTCCCGTAGTGCAGGGGTTTGCAGATGGCAACGTAGCGGTCGTAGCACATGATGGTGAGGAGGGAAAACTCTGCTCCAATGAAGAAGACAAGCAGAAAGGCCTGTGCAGCACATCCCATGTAAGAGATGGTTGTGGTGTCCCAGAGAAAATTGTGCATGGCTTTGGGGACAGTGGTGCAGATGCAGCCCAGGTCTGTGAGGGAGAGGTTGAGCAGGAAGAAGCCCATGGGGGTGTGCAGGTGGTGGTCACAGGCTATGGCGCTGAGGATGAGGCCGTTGGCCAGGAGGGCAGCCAGGGAGATGGCCAGGAAGAGCCAGAAGTGCAGGAGCTGCAGCTCCCGCCTGTCTGCAAATGCCAGGAGGAGGAACTGGGGCATGGAGCTGCTGTTGGACATTTGCTGCTCTATAAGACAGGGTCTGTTCAGAAAAGGAAAGCACAGGAAACAATTAAGACAGCCCCCTCTCAGCAAAGCCATCTCAGTTTTCAGGGAAATCTCCTCCAAGTCAAGGCATTTCTTTTCTCTGGTTTGTGCTCTCTGAGGGTGCTGTGAGGAGCAGGAGCTCTGCCCATGTGCTGCCAAGGAGTCAGCTTTGCTCTGCTGCAGTGCAGACATGGAGCTGGTTTGGGACAGCTCTCATGATCACAGGGGATGTCACATGGAACCCAGCTTTGATGGAAAAGTTCAATTCCTGTACTGTTGTCTTGGAGCAATTTGTACTGCAGAAGAGAGGCACAGAGTATCCTTAAAATAATTTTGACTCGGTTTTTTGGTTACAATCATAACACCTGGGGATGTTTTTTTAGGGGCAAATTTTTCTGGTGACAAATCTGAAGAGTCTTGAGACAGGACAGGCAGAAGGGCTGTGCTCTGCATGGCTTATTGCAGGGCCAGGAGAGCTGCAGTGCCTCTCAGTCTGTTTCCCTTCTGCCCTGAAGTTTCTGTTGTGCTGCCTTGAGGATGACTTCACACACAGATTATTCTTTAAAAACCTCACCAAGATCTGTGCTGAGAGCAGGGCAGCGCTGCTTGAAAGGGCAGCTCTGTGAAGTGTCCCCTGTGCCACCCCAGAGGTGCAGCTGTGCTGGACAGAGCAGGACAGGAGCCCTCCCGCAGAGAAGCCAAGGGCTGGGACAGGAGAGTGCCCACCCCCAAGGGAAGGCTCAGCACTGCCCAGGATCCTGTACTCATCTCTGATCCTGCCTGAAATATTCACCTTAGAGAGTAAAAGAGTTGGAATTTCAGTGCAGCCTCCTGAACTGAGAGAACAATGTCTATGCTACAATGCCCAAGCAGGAAACACACCTCAGGACTAATTCCTTTCCTGTAGCCCCTGTCTTTTCTGAGCTTTGCAAAACATTCTCCATTCAATATGCTGCAGTGATCCGGAGCTTTGAGCAGGTCTGACCCTGCAACAGCAAGACATGGAAAAGAACCTCCCTCCCCTGCCAGGTTTGCTCCTTGCCCACAGCCCTTCTGCCCCAGCCCTGGGAACAGCTCCCCAGGCCGGGCTGAGAGCTGCCCCTGGCAGGCAGCAGAGTCCCTGCCCAGCAGAGTGCCCTGGGCTGCAGGACCCTGCTCTGCCCCACAGCCCTGGGCACCCCTGCCTGCACTCCCAGCTTCACAGCTCTTCCAAAGGGCCTCCAAACAGCCCCCTGCTCACCCATCCCATCAGCTGGGGCTGGGCCAGCTTTAGGAGATGCCTCCAGGAGCTGCCCCTGCACTGCCCTGCAGCCACAGACTCACCATGTGCAGCCCTGCCAAGATTCCTCCTGCAGGGAGCTCTCAGTCCTCCTGCCAGTGCTGAGCCCCTTGAAGCTCTGTCTGTGCCCTGTTGGTGTCCCTGAGCTGCCCTGGCAGTGCCCTCAGCCCTGCTGGGCTGTGCAGAGGAGCTGCTCACCAGCAGAGCTGTCTCTTTGAAGCTCTTCTTGCTTGCCAGGAGCTCCCTGTGTGCCCGGAGCCCAGCCCAGCTCAGCAGCACAGCAACAACCCCAGGCATTTCATGACCCTCAGGGGGGTTTGGTGTTGTTTACATGAGACTCAGTCCCTGAGAGGAAGTTCAAACAACTTCTCAAGAAGTCAAAATGAGATTGAAACACTGAAGTTTCTTGTAGTGCTAATGAGTCTCACTGAGGGACACAACTGAGAATGTCTCCCTGGGTTCCAGTTAGAGCAGAAAACTGCAGACAGTGATGACAAGGATGGACAAGCAAGGGAAAGGTGGCTCTGATGCTGAATAAACCTTGACTTGTTTCCTTAATCCAATGGGCCAAGCCCTGATCCCCAGCCCCTGGGAAGGCAGATCCTGTCCCTGCCTCATTCCTCAGGGCTCTTCCTGGGGCACTGGGATGTGGGATGTGCAATGCCAAGGGCAGGACCATGGGGTGGCACCTGCCAGGCTGCTGAGCAGGGACAAGGAGGCCCTGAGGCCCCAGGGCTGCAAGGGCCACTCCCCTCCTCCTGGCATCAGGGGCACAGACAGCAGCCATGGCCAAAGGCCTGCAGAAGGTGGCTGTGTCAGGGCCTTTCAGCTTCTCCCCATCCCTGTCTCCTCTCCAGCCCAGGCTGTCCTACGGTGTCCATGCCCTGCCCCTTTCCCTGCAGGCTGTCGTCATCCCCCCGGCTGCCCCACCTGGCTGGCACCTTCCTGCACTGACATCTCTGCGTCCTCCCTGGCTCTTCCTGCACACACAAAGCCTGGGGCTCATCCAGACTCCTCCTGGGTGACGTGTTCCAGCACAGTGTTTTCCATGGAGTGAAATTCCTTTTTCCTCATGTCCACTCAGGACCTCCCCAGCTGCACTTGGCATTAATTTTTTCTTTCTCATGCTCTTTTCTTCTCCGACAAAAGGATCCACCATCTCTAAATCCTCCCTTCAAGCCCTCTGAGGGTTGTCCTGTACTGTCCTCAGTCTCCACACCAGTGAGGCCACAGCTCCTTAGCCCCTCTCTAGTGCTCATGTGCTTGAGACCTTTAAAGCCCATCTTGGGAGATCTCTGGGCACTCACAGATGTTTTTGCAGATGAAAATGTCATGCTCCTAGTCTAAGGAAATCTCAGTGATACTTTTTACCAAGGCCTGTAGTGGCAGAACATGGGGCAGTGGCTTTGAACTGAAAGAGAAGAGTTTTATACTGGATAACAGGAGGAAAGATTTAACAATAAGGGCAGCAAGAACTGGAAGAGGTTTTCAGAGAAGTAGATGTCCCATCCCTGCATTTGTCCAAGGTCACGGTGTGTGAGTAACCTCAATGAGTAAAAGATGTCACTGCCCACCTCCAGGGATTTGGACCAGATGACCTTTTAGCTCCCTTCCAACCCAAACCATTCTGTGATTCTTTGAGTCCCAAACTCCTTCTCCAAAGAATTTCCATTTCTAGGACATGAATTGCCAAGTCTTGGAGAAACCATTCTAAGCCCAAAAGGTAACAAATTAATTCCAAGGAAGTTCCAAGGTATCTGTATGAAACTTTGAGCAAGTGGGTCAATGGCAGAACCTCTGAGGGTGACCTTGCAGCTGAGGAGGGGGGATTCGGCCTTGGGCTCTGAGACTCATGATGGGCAGCCAGAAAAGGGATTTGGGGAGTGGGCAAGACTTGTCATGGGATGTCTAGGAAAGAACCAAAGCAAGGGTAGGATCACAGTGGTTTCTGGAGGAACAAGCATGAGAAAACAGAGAGAAAAGAGGCTGAAGAAGCTGGTCATGTTAAACAGGAGGCTGGTCAAGACATATCCTTGGCTGTGCCCTGCAAGTGATCCCCACACCCTGTCCCATTTTCTTAAGAACTCCATTGCCAAGAAGTTTCTCTGTCCAGGGACCTCTCTGCTCCTGACACAGATTGTGGCCCAAGTTGCAGCCACTGCAGCAGGAGCCACAACTAGTCAGGTCTGGTGTTCTTTGGGGGGCCAGACTCTGCCCAGACTGGGGGGTGTGTGTTGGAAGCAGAAAAGAGTGAAGCAAATGCAAAGCTAAACACCCAATGTAGCCTGACTTTGTCCCTAAGTGGGGGCTGAGAATTGGACACAACATGTGCAGGGACAGATGGAGGGGTTTGTCCCCCTGGCCCTGCCCAGAAGGGACACCTTTCAGGAAGGGTTGTGGCCTTGGCTGTGCTGAGGGTTGCCCCGGGCAATGCAGCTTGGGATTGCAGTGGCACTGTCAGGGCTCTGCAGAGCTCCTGGCAGTTCCTGCGTTTGTCCCCAGCAATGCCAGAGACCTGCAGGGGTTGCAGTCAATCACTTGTGCTCTTTGTGACCCCGACTGGCTCTGCTGAATGGGAGCAGGCCTGGAGTTCCCAGACTGTTCCTGCATCCAGGGTCGGGCCTGCAGTGACATTTTTGCAGCATTAAATTGGGGCAGTGGCAGGATGGCCATGGATCCATTCCTGCAGAAACACAATGGTGCTCCATCCCAGGCAGGGATAGAATGGGCCCACAAATGTTGGAAGGATAAGAAGCAGGGAGCTTGGGCCCTGTGGAATCCCATGGATCCAAAGGAACCCTGGGACATGGCAGAATCTCATGGAATAAAGGGGACATTGTGACCCTGCAGCACCTGATTGAACCAAAGGGAGTCTGGGATGTGGAAGGACCTGATGGAAACAAAGGAACCTCCTGGGAACAAAGGGACCCCGGGACACTGCCAAAACTCAGGGAGACAAGGGAACCCCAGGACACTGTGGAATCTCATGGAATCCAGGGGCCATTGGAATACACTGGGGCCTCCTGGAACCAAAGGGAACATGGGACACTGCGGAACCTCATGGAATCAAAAGGACCTTGGGACTTTGCGGAATGTGAGGGAATCAAGGGACCAGTGTGACATCCCAGAACCTTTGGAACCAAAGGGAACCAATGGGACATTGTAGAATCTCATGGAATCAAGGGTCCATTGTGACCTTTTGGAACCTCACAGAATCAAGGGGCCATTATGATTCTGCAAGGCCTTCTGGAGTCAAAGGGACCATTGTGACACTGGGAAACCTCATGGAATCAAGGGTCCACTGTGACAGTGGGGGAAATGATGAAATCAGTGGGCCATTGCAACACTGTGGGGCTTTATGGAGCCCAAGAACACTGAGAAACAGTGCAACCTCATGGAATCAAGGAGCCATTGTGGTACTGCGGAGCCTCAAGGAATAAGGGATCCAATCTTTGCCTCAGATTTTTTCAAACAAATTAAATTTAAGGAATTACAGAAGTGTGATTGAACCACTTTTGTCCCACAGGTTTTAATGATTGGCAAAATGAGAATATTTATATGAAATGAATCATTTATTGTTACAAGTGATCAGACAAAAGATCTTAATCAGAATAATTTACTACACAATAGAAAAGCTAAAACTACTAGTAGTGCAGTACAGGATAGGATAGTGCACTATATTGAAGCAATTTTTGAAACAATTATATTAAAACTAGACAAAAGAAATAATTATTATGTAGAGATCTGATGTAACTCACCCAGACCAACAGTAATGGGGAGATTTCTTTTGCTCAGCCTTGAGGAGTGTCCTTGGAGGGCGTCCCCACCCAAGGCAGGAATCTCCACACATCTACCCCAAGAAGGGCTATGTTAGAAGAACCTACCTGGATGAAAGGGGACTGGACTTCTATAGGATGAAGGGATTGACTGCTCCTCACAAATGGACAGGCCAGTTAGTAGCTTCTCTGTCCCATCCAACTTCCAAAAGCAGGATGTGTGTTTGGAGTTGGGTGAACCAGGCTGGTTTGAGCATCATCCAACACCAAAACCATTCCCAGATCTCACAGACAGCTTGCATGAGAGCTGGCACTGTTGGCATTGTCTGATGGGATTTTAGGCCTTATCAGGGTAGGCCCTCCTGCCACCCGGGTCGAGAGGTTGGCTGTGAAAGTCCATCCTGGAGATGCACAGGGAGCCAAGAGTTGGGCTCCTGAGTGACATCCAACACTGGACAGGGGGATGGGACTGACCAGATGAAAGTGTCTCAGGTAGATCTGACCACTCCTTGGGCCTGGCCATCCACACAGATGTTTCCCCAGTGAACAGATACTACAGAGGATGTTTGATAACTTTTCTGTAGCCCCAGAATATTGGAATAAATGGAGATTTAACTCTGCACAACACAGAAATTCATTCATTTTCTCTTTTCCTCCCTCTGTGGATCAAGGGAACTTGTGACTTCAGTGTGTGATTCACTGTGTGCAAAGGGCAAATATGGACAGAATCCAGGGCAGGGAGTGCTGGGGGGATCTTGGGATCTGTGCTTGGCACAGAAGGTGTTTGCCATTGGTCTAAGACTATCTACTGTGCAAAGTGGACTTCAGTGGAGGCCATGTGGACTTAATATATAGCATGGGAAGGATTTCTGTTTTTTATTGAGCTGTGCCTTCCTCTGTTTTTGTTTGCTGGCCATAAATGAACATCCCTCTGTGTCTTGGGCAGCTCTTTCTCCAAGCCAAGCAGGTGGGAGTTGGTGCCAAGGAGCTGAAACCTGCAGGTCCAGCCTTGAGTGGAGGAAGCTGAGATTTGCCCAAGGCTGCTTTGAGTGCCAGGGGTTTGATGAGGGAATGGTGGGGTGGGGATAGGGATAAAGTCTGATGGATTGTCAGACATAAAAGGGTCTTGATTTTCTTATCTATTCAGGCTGAACTGGGACATGCCTGGGATCAATATCAAATGGAGATGGCTGATATCAATGTATAAACAGGAAAAATGTAAACAGGCCACAAAAAAAGGAAGTATTTTCTCATTTCTTCTTTAATACAATATATTTATTTTGAATGCACTTCTGAGATTCTGAGATCTAATTAACCACAAAAGAAATGAAGACTTACAAGTAAATTATCTCCAAGGGGCTTGTCTGCTTAAGATGCCAACACTGAAAATAGAGTGTGGAGGAATGAGCAGACAAGGAGACCATCTCTGGGGCTGGGGAAGCAGGAACTCAGAGTCACTGGTTACAGGTGGCAAATGGACTGTGGGATGTTTCTGGGAGAGCCCCTAAAGGCTGTTCTGGTTTCAGGGGGAGTACAGTTAAATTTCTTCCCTGTGGCTGGTGCAGGGCTGTGTTTTGGTTTGTGCTGAACACAGGGTTGATAATCACAGAATCACAGAATATGCTGAGTTGGAAGGGACCAACAAAGATCATCCAGTCCAACCCTAAGCCCTGCACAGGACCATCCCCAAGGGTCACACCATGAGCCTGAGAGGATCATCCAAACACTTCTTGAGCTCTGTCAGCCTTGGTGCTGTGCCCACTGCCCTGGGGAGCTTGGTCAGTGCCCAAGCACCCTCTGGGGGAAGAATCTTTTTCTAAGACCCAACCGGACCCTGACCTGACACAACTCCAGGCCATTCCCTCAGTCCTGTCCCTGGTCTCCCCAGAACAGAGCTCAGGGCCTGCCCCTCCTCTGCCCCTCCCCAGGAAGTTGGACCTGCAGTGAGGTCTCCCCTCAGTCTCCTCTTCTCCAGCTGAACACACCAAGTGCCCTCAGTGTCCTCACACGCCTTCCCCCCACGGCCCTTCCCCATCTTCCTTGCCCTCCTTTGGACACTCTCTAATGGCTCAATTTCTCCCTTCCATTGTGTCCCCCAAACTGCCCCAATGGTGCAGGTGAGGCCGCCCCAGGGCAGAGCAGAGCGGGACAATCCCCTCCCTGGCCCGGCCGGCCATGCTGGGCCTGATGCCCCCAGGACAGGCTTGGCCCTCCTGGCTGCCAGGGCACTGCTGACTCAGGGCCAACTGGCCACCCACCAGCACCCCCAGGGCCCTTTCCCACCACTGCTTTCCAGCCTCTCCTTCCCAGTCTGTCCGTCCATGCGGGGTTGCCCCATCCCAGGGCAGAATCCGGCATTTCCCCCTGTGGAAGTTCTCTGGGCTCCTAAAGAGCCATGAGGTCACTGGATGTCACAGGGCTCCATGGTGACCTCCCAGGTGTCATCCTGAGGAATCTCCTGGAATAAAAGGACATTGTGACCCTCCAGGGCCATATGGAGTCAAGGGGGCCATTGTGACACTGGAAACTCATGGAATGAAGGGACCATTATTACACTGCTGAATCCCATGGAATCAAAGGGCCATTGTGACCCTGCAGGGCCTTATGGAGCTGAAGGGACCATTGTGAAACTGCCAAACCTCGCAGAGTCAAGAGCCCAGTGAAACAATGAAGGTTCTCTATGAACCAAAGGTAACATGGAAAGCACAGAAACTCATGGCATCAAGGGGTCATTGTGACACTGTGGAATCTCAGGGAATAAAGAGGCCTTTGTGACACTGCAGGGTCTCATGGAACCTTGTCTGCTGGGAAGCACAAAGGGATTTGTGGGAGTGTTTCCCTGACAACCAGGAGAATTTTGGAGAGGTGTAGGGGCGGGTCAAGGTGGCACAGAGGATGTGCCCAGGTACAGAGCCCAAGGAGCATGCCCCAGAGTTAGTAAGCTGGTTGGCTAAGAAAGTCACATGGTATGTAAGGATAAAAGAGCGCGTGAGTTTGAATAAACTCTCTTTGACCACACCATCGCACGAGGAGCATCAATCATTCCTTGTTATACAAGGGTCCCATGCTAATATGGCGCCCGAACAGGGACAAATTTAGCTTATATTAAGCGAGATATTTCACCCTGGATCAGGTATATAAGTGGTAGTTTCCGGTTATCAGGTCTATTAGTTTGACTTGGGAATCTTTGACCACAAAAAACTTTGACGTCAGTAAACCCCGTGGTCTTAGTGGCATCTAAGAGACGGATAGTTAGTTAGCGAGCTCGAAAAAGATTAGGTAGTGCACGGAAGAAGAGAAGAAAGAGTTAAGGAAGAAGCCGAGAGGTCAGAGCAGGCAGCCGGAGAGTGCAGAGAGGGTCCATGCAACATCAAAAGCGGTGAGTCTGTCTGGAACAAACCCGCACGTCTAAGACTGATCCCTGGGCGAGACGTGGCTGCAGCTCGGAGCCCCGAGCTGCGGAGTACCTTAAGATCGTCAGGGAAAAGCCTGTTGATTCCCTAAGTGTCGGTCATCTGGTAAAAGCGGTATTCCGCTACCGACTGCTGCTGGATCACGTGCGAGAAGCTTTCGCTGCCGCCCGTACCATCCCAGCCCCACCGCGCGACCCCCGCATTGCCTTTCTGCCTAGCGGAAAGCGCAAAGCTCCGTGCCGCTGCACCGCCGGCCTGGCACCTAGTGCCTGTTGCCTAGCAACTACTAAACCCGTAGTTTGAAAGTACCCGAGAAGCAGCCGAGCCAAGCACGTGTGCTGGCCGCCCCCTGCGCCGTCTTGCGCACCGGAGGAGTCTGGCCGCCTCCTGCGGACCCCTGCCTGTTTGTGAGAACAGTGTAGACCCTTCAAGTTGAGGAAAACCCTTTCAGAAACCGCGGAAACCCCAAAAGAACTTTCCGCCGCTTTTCGCCGCTTTTCGCCGCCGGCCCAGTGCTAGGACCGCCGCGGCCCCGAGCACGCCGCCGGGGCTGCCCGCGCGGGTCCTGCCCTGGCCCGCCGCCGCCGCTGTCCCGAGCCCGCAGTTTGCAGCCGCACCGGGACACCAGCCACCAGCGCCGGAACCCCACGGCCTGCCATCGCCGAACCAGCATCTGCCGAGCCTGCCCCCGCGCCGGGACCTGCCCAGAGCTGCAGCTGCCCCCAGCCGTGTGCAGAACCGCCCACGCTGCCGGAGAAACACAGCGCACCCCTGCACCGCAGCCGACACAGCCCGGACCTCCCAAAGCAGCAGAAAAAAGACTGCAGTTAGCCCAATCTGCTACAAAAGGACTCAAAACGTGTGCTCCCAACCGCTGGAGATAAGGTAACATAAGACACCTGTTTCCATAGAAACCTCTGATACATTGAAACAAAACTCAGACTCTAGCGCTTTGCTAAACTTTGCAACATAAAGCAGTTTTACTCTGATAAACTCTGCCTGCACGAGGCACACAGAGAAAGACAAAACAGCCCACACCACACCCCCCCACACACACTGCTGAAAGCAAGCACAGCACAACATGGTAATACAAACTCAGGGATCATACCGGGAGACACGGGAGCCACGTAAAACAGGTCGCTGGGAAGAGACAGACACTGCCATGCGAACTTCTGACCCCCGGGTCCACACAAGGCAGTCCTGTTACAGTGATGGGGAGAGTAATTTAATGTATTCATCCCCTTTCGCTGCAAATGCACAGCGACCACGTGGCCAGCCATGGCCGCAGCCATTTTCCTCCCCCACACAAACTGAACTCCAACCTTTCTTTCCCGGCCGAGAGCCCAACCCCGCCCCCCACTCGCCGCCTGCACCGCCCACCATCCCCCCACAAGGAACCAGTTTTGCCGAGACCGCAAGGGGGGAGAGATGGGAGGAATGGGAAGAATGGGGGGAGGGGGAGAAGGAAGGGGAGAAGGAGGGGGAGAAAGAGCCAAACATAGTTCCAACGGGAGGGATCAATAGGGCACAGGGGGAGATTTCAGCTAACATGTGGGAACAATGTCTGGACAAGGTAATTCGAATGGAGAACCTAATCAAGCATGCCCAGACGATATGAGCCAAAGCCAGCCCCCTCAGAGTCAAGCCTTGTATATGGCCACAGAAAACCTGAGGCATTTGGTAAGAGGCTATGGTCTGTCCTTAACCAATATTTTAAAATATTTGGAGGCATTGAGTCACATCTACCCACTCACTACATATGACTGGAAAGAACTAATAAAACTAGTTCTCAGTGACACCCAATATACAGTCTGGTTAGCTGATTTCCAGAAAAATTGCTCTATTCATATTAAATACCTACAGGCAGACACCACGGCACATCAATCAGGCGGAAAAGCAAATTATAATTTAGATTCACAATCAAAATACCATAAAGAGATAGCCAGGCAAGCCCTAAAGGCTATGGAAAACATTATCACTGCAGATCAAAATGATTATCTGTCCAACAGTGAAGAGTTACAAGGTTACACTGAGTTGAATTTAAGATGTTTGGACCAGCTGCAGTCGACTTTAAATAAGCAAATTGAATACAATGAAGCCAGAGAGATGCTGTACAAGCAATTGGCTTTTGAAAGAGAAAATGCAAGAGCTTTGCAGAGCTCTCCCGCAAGTGAGAACTGTGACTTTACTGAGCTAGTGCAACCCTATCAAAAGGCTAGCTCTGAGAAGCAGCTACCTGCCTCTCTAGCTGCAGCTTTAGATGCCCAGATAAGAAAACACAAAGAAGTCAGACACACAACTAGTTGTTTTAGTTGTGGAGAAATGAATCACTATCAGGAGAATTGTCCCTGGAAACCCCTAATTGCAACATTCCATAAACACCTGTCATGGTTTGAGATAGTCCCGAAATCCAATTCCCTAGTTCCATCCCCCCTCCACATCTCAACCCAATGTGAGATGGGCTTTTCCAGACAAAACACACCAAACTCAAAGTGGGGGAAAGGGAATATATTACAATGACTGTACAAATAAATACCATATCACATTATACACATGATCACAGCTATCTCTACCATGACATATAGTATTTACAATGGACCAGATCTCTTCTCCCCTCCAAATAAAAGTCCAGGAGGGAAAGAAGGACAGATCCCTTCCAGTCCTTAAGCAGCAGCAGCATCTTCTGAGGCAGCAGTCTGTCTGTCTTCTCCACATGCAGCAGCTGATAGCTGGCTTTCTTCCAGCATTCAACGAGGGAGATATCAAATTCCCTCGGCCCCATCGCCTCAACCGAGGGGTCTTCCGTGGACTTCGTAACCCCAGACAAGGTCGTATCACCACGTCATATCACGAAGACACAGGGGGATCTCCGTGACGGTCTGGTATCTCTTGCAGGAGACTCAGCTCCTTGCTTGCAGGGCCTTTGTGCCCTGTCTCTCAGGCTGCCACCGCGGCAGCAGTGCAAGGGGGGGGAGCCAAGGTCAACTCCCCCTACATTCCATCTGGCCGTCCCGGTCCAGCTCCGGGACGCTCTGAGCTTCTCAGCTCCTCTCTCTCCGGTGCTGCATGTCTAAAACTCTTCTCCTAAATAGGAGTCCATGTCCCTCTTCTCCAAGAGGGTCTCCAAGGGAGTTTTGGGGAATCTGGTACAGTCTCTTACCCCAAACTCTGTCTCTCAGCTGCTGGCTCTCTTTCTCCTGGCTCTGTCTTCCAGGAGTCTTCTCTGCGGTGCTGCATGTTTCTGCTGCTTCTTCAGTTCAGGTCTTATCTCTCTGGCTCTCTGCCACCGTTTCTCTGGTCAGTCCCGGCTGCTGTTCTGTGCCCATGGAGAAAAACATTCTCCCGGCATAACTACAGGCACCTAGCCCAGCTTTATGCTGTTCCAGGTCCCTGCAGCCCCCCAGCCGGGGCTGGGAGGGGGCCAGAGGCCCCAAGGGGCACAGAGCCCCTTCCTCGTGGCTCACAACATGGCCACCTCTCCTACAACAACCAAAACTACAACTCTTCTCTTCCGGTCTGGTTGTGATATGTTTACATTTCTGCAGGAGCGCCCATTGGGCAGAACTTCAAAACTTCCAAGGGTTTCCACCCCTTGGGGTCTACCACTTCTCTTGGCCTCTGGGGGAAAACAAGGTCCAAACCACGACAACACCCTAGCAGCAGAGAAATGACTCAGTTGTACCAAGGGTGCCGTACGCAAAACAAAAGATATGCTACAAGTATTGTATTGCTTGTAATAGTATTGCTAGCTGTACTCTTTTTTAGCACTACTGTTCATGTGCAAAAGAGAAAACTACTTAAGGCAAGCCACAATATACCAATAACCAGCCCCCAAAATAACCATGTACCCTGTACCCCAAAGAAAGGTGACAGGTGGAAAACATTGCAGATGCTAACAGCAGAACACGCAGTCAAAACACATGCAGAAGCCTTGCAGATTGGACTGCCTCTATTTAAAGGGTTTCTAGCAAATTTGTCACAAGTGGTAACTGATTCAAAAAACAATTCCTTTACCATTCTCTGTCACCCTGAGGATGCCCAGAAACCCCTCTTTCCCATCATGGTTTTAAGCAGTGCACAGACTATTCAAACTCACTGCTGGGCTGTACCTCCTCGGGAGATGCAAAATACCTCGATGAAGTATCAGACAGCCATAATACATCATTATGCAGAGGACACATTAATAACCAATGCCACAAAAAATGAACTGCTAATTGTTCCTGCTGTTTTAACCAAAACTGCCCAAGGTGCAGATCTTCAGTTTGTTTCAGGAAGAATCCAACAACCACAATTCTGGACTTGCCATGGACAAGACAACACAGCAAAAAAGCTCTACACAGGTGACACAGCTCGAGGTAAAAAACATTTGTGTTTACAGGAGTTGCAGAAACCTCAGAGAACTACCAGTTGCTTAAAACCGGTTTTAGCCATAAACAGAGGGAACCTACACCCTCTCTTTGTGTTGCTAGGGGAGAACTCCAACTTAAAGTCTGACAAATTGTTGATTACAGAGGCAAACCAAATGTTAGAGAATTACACCGAGGTAATGAAAAGCAAACAAATCAGAAGAGATCCTGAAAGGCAAATCTGCCTAGTTTTTGTTTCCAGCAGGTATGAAGCATTGCAGCTTTGTTTCAGTGGGATCAAACTGAGAGAAGCCGCTGTTAGTTCTAAAACAGCTCTTTCAGTCATACCCCACCACCTAAATCTGTGTAAGTTGCTATTGAGTTTGTAAGCTTGTCATTTAGGGCAGAGCACGACTGAGGATCTGGACAGAAGAAATCCTGCCTTTACCAACATTCCAGCCTTGAAAGGACAATTTGGATAGGATGACAGCTGAGGACGCTGGATTTCAAGATGCCCTGGCAAGTTTTGGTGGTAATATTTTAATCCATCTCCTTAAGCACAGATTGTGGCAGAAATCAACAGTTTACCTTTAAAGGCCACACCAGATGCAAAACTGAACCAATGAAAGGCCTCAGGGCCTTCACACATGCATCTAGGAAAACACAATATGCTGCAATAGACTTAAATAAATCCTGCCACGGAACAGTGAGAAAACTACAAGCCATGAACTAAGCTTCTGTATAGTTCTGGACTGATTGTCATTACCTTGGGAAAATTTTAAAACAATCCTTTGATGTTATGATTGTGCTTATTATACTATGAGGTTGATAATCTGTTTTGAAAGTTAATTTCCTTGAGATATTGTTAACCCTTACCTGTTTTTTTTTTGAAATGCGTTCTAGTTGGTTCCTGTGAGTTACAAAAGGTATGATTTGTATACAAATGCACGCAAAATCACATCCTGACCTGCCACAGCCAATGACTGACAGAAACTGAAAAGCTGCTAAAGCAGCAATGTTTAACACCATACCCAGAGTTTTAAGGCAAGCAATTGCCTCATTCATTCTCCATCAGAATACAGGTTCTCTAAGAGACCATTCAAAATAACAATCAATAAAGCTACATCATCAAAGTATGCCACACTGTCAGGAAACCACCCTAGAGAGTTAATAGCAAATGAGGCTTGGCGATCAGAGATATACATTTTTGAATTGGACATATTGAAATTGTACATGCAAATAGATATACATTCACAAAACATAACTGCTACTACATTCACTAGACAAAACACAAAAGTGTAAAACACATGAGTTAGTTGCTTAGCAAACCTTTGGTACTCTAAAATGGATTAACATTAATAATAAGCTCTTACTTCCTATGAAATAGGAAAATTCTCACGTCAAGCATTTCACACTAATCCATAAAACAGTAAAGACACATATTGAAACACGTGCTAAGTTTAAATAAAAGGGGGGAGAACTGGTGTAACCTGTAAGAACATCTGTATAAAGCCATGTATGTTATCAATTTTTGAGTTGTGACAGTGCTGAAAGAAGCAGGTCTGAAAAGCAGCACACACCTCAGGCGTTTGTTTCTCCCAAGTTGCTAATCATAGTAAGATTTGATTTCAGGACGATGGATGAAATACCTAGGTTTGTGACATGGAGAGAAAGCTATGCCTAAAAGTTATAAGAAAGAACTCAAGCAGGTTTCTTCCAGGTGTGTAAAACCCTATTCAACTACGTGACCACAGCAGCAGGAACCAGAGCAACGCAGAAGTTTGGAAAAGAGTTATGTTATGTTTTCAAGTTTACATTAGGAAATGACCAACGTGGTGAAAAGCAGTCTCTGGAATGTGTGTGTGTGTGTGTGTTCATGTGTGTGTGCAGTGTGCGGTGGCCACCGATGTATGATATGAGTGTGTGAATGAAAATGGTTGTGTAATTGGTCAAATAATAAAAGACAAACACCTCACAAATAACACTACCTCAGCCACAGGTCGCTTTTAAGGAATTGTAGTTTGCTAAGATTACCCTGTTCTTAAATAAAGTTTGAAATTCCCAGTTATTAAAAAACCCTCAGATTAAAAAAGTTATAAGTTTATACACAGTTAAGATAAGCCCCCAGTTAATAAAGTAATTATCCAAGTTGCACTACCCTATAGGAATATAAGAAGGTTTTAAAAAGGTTTACATTAGAGTTAAGCAACTGAGCAAGCAATGTGCCGGATCACTGCGAAGCTTAGTAGTTTTATAATGTTCTGATTGTTAAAATTGTTGTTTGCATTGTTGTTTGCATTTTTGTTCATACTGTTTTTGTGACTTCTTAATATAATTAAAAGAGGGGATGTGTAGGGGCGGGTCAAGGTGGCACAGAGGATGTGCCCAGGTACAGAGCCCAAGGAGCATGCCCCAGAGTTAGTAAGCTGGTTGGCTAAGAAAGTCACATGGTATGTAAGGATAAAAGAGCGCGCGAGTTTGAATAAACTCTCTTTGACCACACCATCGCACGAGGAGCATCAATCATTCCTTGTTATACAAGGGTCCCATGCTAATGAGAGGGACCTTTACCCACCCAGCTATTGATGTGTCCACACATCTCTGCCTGGCTGTGGGTGTGAATTGACTGTGGTGTGAATGTTGTTATTGTGAATCTATAATTCAGTCACTGTTAAAATTGTAGCAAATGCTATTGAATCACTTGATAACTGTTAAACTGGTCAGTAATTAAATGCTACTAATCTCTTTTGCCCCCTTATCTTTGACTCAAAATCCTTTGCACCTGATCCTCTTGCATCCCAAGGCTTTGTGTAAATCAGTCCCTTTCATAAAAAAAATATATTTTTTGTGATGTCCACTTCGAAATCTTCCTGCCTAGCTAAACTACAAAACAACTCTAATTAGTTGTTGATGTCTTGAAGATATGAAGATAATTAAAGGAAGAGAAGGAAATTGTTTTTCTATGTTTTAATGAGCTCCAGTGTGTTTAGAGACAAGTCCATCATCCTCAGCTACTGAGAGAAGATTGAAGCAGCTGCTGAAGAAGTCAGAAGCCAAACTCCAAGTGCCTTGAAGCATTGCTGGGCCCCACTGAGGGCAGGCCCTGACAAAGCCTCCCCAGGGACTCCTTGGAGCAGCTCCTTGGAGGCCAGGAGTGCAGGCAGACAAAGGCTCTGGGCAGGCCCCTGCAATGCTGAGCAAAGCCTGCCTTGGTTTTGTGGAGCACAAAGGCCAAGGCCTGAGCCCCAGGCCCTGGCCCAGCAGATCCTGTCCCTCCCGGCTGGCTCAGGGCTGTTTGGGGGGCACTGGGATGGGAGGAGGAGGAACAACAAAGGCCAAAACTGGGCAACCCCTGCCAGGCTCCTGAGGGAGGGGCGAGGCAGAAACCAAGGGCAGAACCTGCCAGGAAAGTTGCTTGTGGTGGCCTGAGTGGCAGAGGCAGCTGCCAGAGGCAAGGGGACAAAGGCCTGGGTGCCTTTGGGCCTTGCAGCCCTGCCAGAGCCCTTGGCCATCTCTCCTGCAGGCTGTCCTGCCCTGGCCCTGCTGCTGCTCTGGCCTTGCAGGCTGCACACACCCCTCCTGCTTTCCCACCCCCTCCCAGCAGCATTTCTAGACCCTCCCTGATGTCTCTGCACCAGCTCTGGCTGTTGCCATGTGCACTTGGCCTTATTACCTTGGATCCTGAGCCCCTGTGCCACAGGACATCCCTCCCAGAGCCCAGGCCCTTCTCCTGGGGGTCACTCCAGATCTGAGTAGATCCAGGTCACCTCCCATTCCTCTGCCAACCCCCTGGGCCTGCTCTGGGCCCTCCAGGTCCTTGCCCTGCTCCCAAGGGCTGTGGGGGTGCTTAATGGTCAGGGCTTGGGGTTTAGAGCTCAGGGTGGGGATTAGGCAGAACTTTGGGAGGTTTGTTGTTCTGCTGGCAGTGTCTGGTTCAGGATTAGGGGAAGAGCTTTTTGCGCTGGGTTAGCATTAAAGCTTGACTTTTCACACTGGTAATACAGTTTTGGGATTGGGGTGGGCATTAGAGGACAAATAAGAGTCTGGAGTTCTGAGTTTGGGCTTTTTCTGGTTTGGAATTAGAGCAGTGGATTGCTTTCCTTGGGAGGGGCAGCACTTCTGGGTAGCGTTGGGGTTTGAGGTTACAAAGAGGGTAAAGGCCTACCAGGAGGGTTTTCACACTCAGTGTTTCAGCACCTTCAGCATTAACTGAACCTGGTTTTACCTCATCAAAATCTTTCTTCTCTGTTTGCCATCTGCTTTTTCCTCATCCAAATATCCCATCCATTTTTTCTCAGTTCTCCTTACCTCCCCAAAACCTTTCATCTGGATGGGCTCAGCTCTGTGATGACCCTCAGGACTCCTGAGCATCTGCCTGCCCTCCTTGGCCAGTCAGTTCCTGGTAACAGCCCTGGCAGCGCAGCCCCCAAGGGCACACGATGGGCTGTGGGCTGGAGAGGACCCTCCTCAGCCTGGGCAGCAGGGCTGCAGGGGGGGGATTCCCTACCCCTCCCCAGATGGGCCCTTCCTGCCCACCAGCTCCTGCTCCAAAGGGCTCCCACACACCCTGGGCCACTTGTCCCACTTGGGCACTGGAGCTGCCCCAGGGCATCTCTGGGCAGTGGCCAGCTCTGGGACTGCTCTGGCAAGTCATGGCCTGAAGCCACGAGTGTGGAATTTAGGAGAGAGTGGAAACCTCTGCAGAACAGGACTCTTGGTAATTGCTGAAGGTTTCCTGTTCAGCATTTCAAGAGTTATTTTTTTTATTTTTCTAAATTTTTATAATTGTTTCATAGGTTTTTTTCACTGAAAAACCAAACCCATATTCTATGACCTGATTCACTCACTGAATGAACAACTTTGTACAGCTATTTAGTAAAATAAATTTCCTACCAATGATTCAAATGAAGAAATATTGCTCAGAGGAGCTGCTGAATTTTTTTGAACACATTTCATATCTCTAATTTTGCCTCTTTTGCTCTTCATCTCCCTATTTTTTCTGTCAAAGGTCTCTCCAAGGTATGTGTCCCTGGCAGTGTTGTCATACCAGTGAGCTGTGCCCTGTGCCATGGGAAAGGGGATAAATGTTCTCAAGAATAGCGCCAGTCCTGGTCCCAGAACCCCTCTGAGTGCCCCGGTGAGATGGTGCCCAGGCTGCTTTGCTGGTGTGGAATGAAAGGGCCAGACCAGAAAGGCAGAGGAGGGGGATGGAGGAGACAGGGCCATTTGCAGGGGATGTGTGTGAGGCTGGGGAGATGAATGTCCCTGGGCCAGTGAAGGCTGTTCCTGGAGTCACCCCAGAAGTGTCAGGGCTCTGAGAGGGCTCCGGAGCTGAGCTGGGCTCCTGCCCTGCTCACCCCCCCAGGGCTGTGCAGAGACAGGAGTCCTTCCCTTGCACACACACCCCCAGTTCCTGGCAGCAGGGGCAGTGTCTGCCTGGCTCCTGCTGCCACTGCCAGGGGCTGGAGGCCCCTCAGCCCTGCAAGGTGTCGCCTGCTCTGCCTAGTCTGAGATGCCCCATGGCCTGAGGGATGGACAAGGCAATTGTGATTGTTCTTGGCTGCTCTGGGACCACTGTCCTGGGAGAGCTTTCCCAGGGTGTCCAGCACATGGAACAGACCAGACCCTGCTCTGCTGCTCCTTCACATCCCTCCCAGGAGGGCTGGTTCTGTGAGGACACTGCAGAGTCCCCACCCTGCACACTCACACACTTCAGCTCAACATTGGGGTTTCCCCTCTCTGGCACTGCCCAGTCCAGCCCCTCCCTGGTCCCCCCATCTCCCTGCCCCTGCCCCAGCCCAGCAGAGCAGCACACTCAGGTCTGGCCCTGCAGCAGGACATGGAGGCCATGGAGCTCAGGGACAGGCCCTCTGGGTCTGCAATGCTCAGCACATCATCAGCTCAGGCAGCTCCTGCAGCCCCAGGGCCAGCCCCGCTCCCCAGCACAGCAGCAGAGAATCGGCCCCGGGCTCCTCAGGCAGCTCCTGCTGCTCCAGGGCCAGGGCAGCCTCTTTCCATGGCCCCTCTGCTCCCTGGCAGTGCTGCTGTGCTGGGACATTTTTCCTTCCCTATAACTTCATGCTGTTCTCAGAGTTAGGATCCTAGATAAACAAGGCACTGAATGGTAGTTTATTTTGTTTAAAACACAGAAATAGATGAATATACAGTTCATCATTTGCAGAGTTTCTAGATCAAATTCAAGAGGTAAGCAGTGAATGAGGTGGGGGATGAATAATAAAATTTCTTTGAGCACAAAATTATGAGAAGAGGAACCCAGTGACCACCACTAAAAAGCTGAGAAGGCAGGCTGGGACTCTCATGAGTTGCATTTTAAATGCTGGACAGAAGAAAGCACAGAGCTTATTGTTGCTGAAAAACATCCACTCATTATTGTCCTCAGGCCATCCTTTAGCTCCTGGTTCCTGAGGCTGTAGATGAGAGGGCTCAGTGCTGGAGGCACCACTGAGTACAAAACTGCCACCACAAGGTCCAGGGATGGGGAGGAAACGGAGGGGGGCTTCAGGTGAGAAAAAAACGAAGTGCTAACAAAGATTGAGACCACGGCCAGGTGAGGGAGGCACGTGGAAAAGGCTTTGTGCCGTCCCTGCTCAGAAGGGATCCTCAGCACAGCCCTGAAGATCTGCACATAGGAGAAAACAATGAAAACAAAACAACCAAACACTAAACAGACACTAACCCCAATGAACCCAATTTCCCTGAGGTAGCCTGAGTGTGAGCAGGAGAGCTTGAGGATGTGTGGGATTTCACAGAAGAACTGGCCCAGGGCATTGCCCTGGCACAGGGGCAGGGAAAATATACTGGCTGTGTGCAGCAGAGAATAGAGAAACCCAGTGACCCAGGCAGCTGCTGCCATGTGGGCACAAGCTCTGCTGCCCAGGAGGGTCCCGTAGTGCAGGGGTTTGCAGATGGCAACGTAGCGGTCGTAGCACATGACGGTGAGGAGGAAATACTCTGCTGTGATGAAGAAATAAAAGAAAAAGAGCTGTGCAGCACATCCTGTGTAGGAGATGGTTGTGGTATCCCAGAGGGAATTATGCATGGCTTTGGGGACAGTGGTGCAGATGCAGCCCAGGTCTGTGAGGGAGAGGTTGAGCAGGAAGAAGCCCATGGGGGTGTGCAGGAGGTGGTCACAGGCTACGATGCTGAGGATGAGGCCGTTGGCCAGGAGGGCAGCCAGGGAGATGGCCAGGAAGAGCCAGAAGTGCAGGAGCTGCAGCTCCCGCCTGTCTGCAAATGCCAGGAGGAGGAACTGGGGCATGGAGCTGCTGTTGGGCATTTGCTGCTTCTTAGCACAGGGTCTGTTCAAAAAAGGAAAGGGCAGGGAACGGTTAAGACAGACCTCTGTGAAAGAGCAACTCCATTTTTAAAAGAAATAGATGTGTCAAATGTCACCAAATGCACTGCCATGAGTCAGTTTTGCTCTGCTGCAGTGGGACATGGAATTTTTTTGTAGAGCTCTCACACACACAAGGAATGTCAGTTGTAACGCATCTTGAATACAAAAGTTCCCTCTCTACACCCATGATTCAGAAGAGCTGGAGCTACAGAGCAGAAGCTTAGTCTGTGCTTAGAATATTGTACCTGTGTTTTCTATTTTTATCATCACATCTGGGGAAGGTTCTTTTCCACTGCAGGAATCCTCATTTCTATGGCCCAGCACACAGTGCCCAGCAGAGTTGCCTGAACACCCCCTCCCCCAGGCCTTGGGGGCTCTTGCCCCCCACTCACTGCCCAGGGGTCTGCTGCCTGGAGCTGTCCCTGCCAGCAGCTGCTTCTCTGGGCCCAGGGCTGGGCCCTGGCAGTGCTGCCAGAGCCCATCCCAGCCCTGGGGGCTCAACTCTGCCCTGCAGAGCCCTCCCAGCAGCACAGGGCACTGCCCAGGGGCATCTCTGGCTGGGCAGGCTCTGATGGCAATGTCAGAGCAACCCTGAGGAGGCTGGAAAAGTGACACTGCTGCTGTCTATAAGACAGTTTTGATGTCTAATACTGTCAGGTTCAATCCCCTCTAATCTAACAGAGTTCAAGTTTCAGTGTCTCCTCCTGTGCTCAGAGATTCATTTCCCTGTCACAGTCAGCACCCAGACAACCCAGAGTATAACACTGAAAGAACTGGTTCCTTCTCTTGAAGGTACCCCCTGTCTGTCTGTGCCTCCTGCAAATACCTTCTGGGAAATTTCCTGCTTTGATCTGGAGCTGTGACCAGCCCTCATCCCTGCAGCCCACTTTGGAGATCAGAAGGACTCTGCCCTGCTCTGCCCTCCCAGGAGTTGTTCCTTCCCCACAGCCCTTCTCCCTCAGCCCCGTGGCAGCTCCTTGGCCGGGCTGAGAGCTGACCCTGGCAGGCAGCAGAGTCCCTGCCCCAGCACACAGAGCCCTGGGGGCAGGACCCTGCTCTGTACCACAGCCCTGGGCACCCCTGGCTGCACCCCCACCTTCCCACCCCACAGCCAGCCCTGGCACAGGGAACCTTCTGGCCCTGGGCCTCTGATGGGGCAGCAGCAAGTCCTGCTCTGCAGCAGCTTCTCCTGCTGCACCCCAGCAAATCCAGCAGAGCCATCCTGACAGCTCCTGCCACTGGGAGCATTTGGCAGCTGGGAGAGGCACTTGCAGGAACTCACCTGCACTGCTCTGCAGCCACAGCCTGACCATGGCAAAGGGCTGGCAAGGTTCCTGCCCTGAGCAGCTCTGCCCTGTCCTCCCACCCCAGGATCCCTTGAACCTCCTGCTCCCTTCTCCTCTCTGCCCTTGCTGCCTGCAGCTCCTGCCCTGCTCTGCCATATGGCCACTTCCCCTGCACTGCAGCAACTGGGAGAGTCCTGCTGAAAGATCCTGGAAGCTGTGGGATGTGGCAGCTTTAGGAGATGCCTCCAGGAAGGCAAGTTGAACTTTCCTACAGCCAGAGAATTCTTCCTTCAAATCCTGGGAAGGTTTCTTCTGTAGTGAGAGCTCAGTCACCTCCCAGGCCTGGCTGCCTCTCATCTCTCTGCCTTCTCTCCTGTGCCTCGGGTGCTGCAGGCAGTGCCCTCAGCCCTGCTGGGCTGTGCAGAGGAGCTGCTCACCAGCAGAGCTGTCTCTTTGAAGCTCTTCTTGCTTGCCAGGAGCTCCCTGTGTGCCAGGAGCCCGGCCCAGCTCAGCAGCACGGCAACAGCCCCAGGCAGCCCTTTCTCTGCCCCTCTGGGCTCCCTCCAGCTGTCCCTGGGGCTCCAGGGGAACCTGCTGGCACACAGCTGAAGGAAATAATGATGTTCCTTCTCTCAGCTGGGCACAGACACTTCTTTCAGCACTGTCATTTCTCCAAACACACACAGAGTTAAGTCCAAGAGTCCCCTTTTCATGTCCCATCATTAGACAGGAAACTCAGACAGTGCCCAGGAGGGATCTCTTTCACCTGCACTGAGGGAAGGGACTCAGCTGAGTCAACAGAGGTGTCTCCTTGTGGCTCTGCAGACCTGGAGCCACAAGGACACTCAGCTCCCTCCACAACCCCCATGGGCTGGGATTCCTCCTGCCCCACTTCAGTGGGCACAAAACAGGCCCCTGCAGGTGACTCCTTGTCCCAGCTCCCATGGCAATGAATGAAGACCAAAGCCAGGAGTGACCTGCTGGGACACAAAGCCCTGGTTCCTTCTGAGGGGCCAGAGGTGACCGAGATTCCTGCTGGGAACTGCAGGCTCCAATGGAGCAGTTCCTAGGGACAGGGCAGCAGCTGTGGGATCTTCTTGGAGGCTGCTGGGACATTGCTTTGGCCAACTTCAGTGGCAGAAGAGGCCCATATGTAGAACAGGGGAACCTGTCACTGTTCCTTCTGTCCAGGGTAGCCCCTAGAGGTGTTCAGGTGACCAAATGGAGTCAGGTGGCACAGGGAGAGAGATCTCTCTCCTGTTCTTTATCAGGGCATTTTCTACATGTCCTCAGAGTACAATGGCAGTTTTCTCCTGGACATGCCTTCACTGCTGAACCTAATTCAGGGCAGCAGAGCCTGGATTGAACAGCCAAAGAGGGGCCTGTAGTGCCAGGGGAGGTGCCCGGGCTCTGCAGCACAAGTGCAGCAGCTGCCCTGGACAGCACAGGGCCTGTGCAGGAACCCCATCCCCATTCCCAGCAGTTCTGTGAGAGGCACCACCCAGGGATCATCAGACACATTGGGGGCCTTTGGGGCAGGGAGTGAATCCCAGCCCTGCAGGGACACAAAGGCTGTCCCTTCTCTGCCCAGCCAAGGCCGGGCCAGGCACGAGTCCAAAGCACATCAGCCCAGGCTGTCCCCACTTGTTTCCTCCCTCTGCTGGCTCTTCTCTCCCCTAGCATTTCAGCAGCATGTGCTGATCTCCTCAGGGATCAGGCCTGTGATTTTCCCCCTGGGCCTGAGTCCCAGCACGTCCACCTCCAAGGCCACTGTCAGCAAAGCCTCTGCACAGCCCAGCTCTCGGGGCTTTCAGAGCAGCTTTCCCCACTGCAAGTCTGTTCTTACCCCCGGTGCCCCACTGAGGGACTGCAGCCAGACAGGCCCCAATGCCCTGCGTGTGGGGCACAGGCAGGAGGAGCTGCAGCCCCAAGTCTCTCTTCATTCCACTTGCAGGCAATAACAGCCCAGGCCTGCTGAGACAGTTCCCAGGTTGCAGGGCTGTGATGGGTTGGGAGAGAAGGCCAAGGAGACACTGGAGAGAAAGAGCAGGAGAGAGGTGTCCTCAGCGGGAAGGAGCTTCTTGGACCTGTGAAGATGCTGTAGGAGATGAAGAAATTGGGTGAACTTTTGTGGGTGAGGGTCTGAGGAGAGAGTGGTTTGGGTGACCTTGTGGAGTGAGACAAAGAGCCCATTCCAGTTGTCTTTGATAACCCTGGAATTCACTGGAAAGGCACCACGACAGGATGCAAAGAGTCCCAGAGGTTTGTGCAGGGTCTTGGTGAAGACACCCCTTGGGACACAGGCCTTTAGAGCACAACTGCCAGGTTGGTGGAAGACAGGGAGGCTCATCTGCATCTGCTTCTCTCCAAGAGGAATCAAGAGGTTACCATAGTAACTGCCCATAGCAATGGAAATGTCTGATGGTTACCATGGTAACTGAGTGTAACAACAGAAATGTATGCTGGTTGCTATGGTAACTGACCATAGTAATGGGAATGAATGATGGTTGCCATGGTAACTGACCATGGGAACAGCAATGTATGATGGTTGCCATGGTATTTGACTGTACCAGTGAGAGTTATGATGGTTCCCACGGTAACTGATACTATCAATGAGAATGTATGATGGTTGCCATGGTAACTGACTGTACCAGTGGGAAGTATGATGGTTCCTGTGGTAACTGACTGTAGCAACGGGAATGTATCCTTGTTACCACGGTAGCCAACCATAGGAATGTGACTTTATGATGGTTGCCGTGGTAACCGAGCATAGCAATGCGAATCTATGATGGTTGCCATGGTAACAAACCGTAACAATGGAAATGTGTGATGGTTGCCATGGTGATTGTAGCAATGGGAATGATTGATGCTTACCACGGTAACCGACCGTAGCAATGGGAATGTGTCATGGTTGCCATGGTAACTGACCATGGCAATGACAATGTATGCTGGTTGCCATGGTAACAGACTGCACCAAAGGAAAATATGATGGTTGCCATGGTAACTGACCGTAGCAATTTGAATGTATGATGGTTATCATAGTAACCGACCATAGAAGCCGGAATGTATGATGGTTACAATGGTAAACGACCGTAGCAGTGGGAAGTATGATGGTTACCATGGTAACTGACTGTAGAAACAGGAATGTATGCTGGTTGCCATAGTAACTGACCATAGCAATGGGACTGTATGATGGTTTCCATAGTAACTGACCTTTGCAGTGGGAAATATGTGATGCTTCCCATGGTAACTGACCATAGCAATAAGACTATATGATGGTTGCCATGGTAACTGACTGTACCAGCGGGAAGTATTATGGTTCCTGTGGTAACTGACCGTAGCAATGGAAATGTATGCTGGTTGCCATGGTAACCAACCATAGCAATAAGAATGTATGATGGTTGCCATGGTAACTGACCCTAGCAACTGGAATGTGTGATAGTTGCCATGGTAACAGACCAAAGCAATGGAAATGTGTGATGGTTGCCATGGTAACTGACTGTAGTAAGGGGAATGTGTGATGTTTGCCATGGTAACTGACCCTAGCAACTGGAATGAATGATGGTTGCCATGGTAACCAACTATGGCAATGGGAATGTATGCTGTTTGCCATAGTATCTGACCATAGCAGTGGGAAGTATGATGGTTGCCACAGTAACTGACCATAGAAATGACAATGTATGCTGTTTGCCATGGCAACGGACTGTACCAGTGGAAAGTATGTTGATTGCCATGGTAACTGACTGTAGCAATGGGAATGTATGGTGTTTTCCGTGGGAACTGACCATAGCAAAGAGAATGTATGTTAGTTGCCATGGTAACTGACCATAGCAATGCTAATGTATGATGGTTGCCATGGTAACCTGCTGTAGCAATGGGAATGTATGGTGGTTCTTATAGTAACTGACCGCAGCAGTGGGAACTATGATGATTGCCATGGTAACTCACTATAGCAACTGGAATGAATGATGGTTGCCATGTTAACAGACCATAGCAATGGAAATGTAAGATGGTTGCCATGGTAACCAACTATGGCAATGGGAATGTATGCTGTTTGCCACGGTATCTGACCGTAGCAGAGGGGCAGTATGATGGTTGCCATGGTAACTGACTGTAGCAACGGGAATGTATGATGGTTGTCATGGTAACTGACCATAGAAATGACAATGTATTGTGGTTGCCATGGTAACGGACTGTACTAGTGGAGAGTTTCTTGGTTGCCATGGTAACTGACTGTAGCAACGGGAATGAATGATGGTTGCCATGGTAACTGACCATAGAAATGTCAATGTATGCTGGTTGCCATGGTAACGAACTGTACTAGTGGAAAGTATGTTGGTTGCCATGGTAACTGACTGTAGCAATGGGAACGTATGGTGTTTTCTGTGGGAAGTAACCGTAGCAACGAGAATGTAGGTTAGTTGCCATGGTAACCGACCATAGCAAAGTGACTGTATGATGGTTGCCATGGTAACTGAACATAGCAATGACAATGTATGATGGTTGCCATGGTAACCTGCTGTAGCAATGGGAATGTATGGTGGTTCTTATAGTAACTGACCATGGGAATGGGAATGTATGCTGGTTGCCATAGTAACTGACCGCAGCAGTGGGAACTATGATGGTTGCCATGGTAACTGACCATAGGAATGGGAATGAATGATGGTTGCCATGGTAACCGACTGTAGCAATGGGAATGTATGATGTTGCCATGGTAACTGGCAGTAGGAACGGGAATGTATGATGGTTGCCATGGTAACTGACCATAGAACCTGGAATTCAGATGGTTGCCATGCTAACTGATCGTAGCAATGCTGCTGTATGATGGTTGCCATGGTAACGGATTGTAGCAATGGACTGTATGATGGTTGCCATGGTAACCAACCACAGCAATGGGGATGTGTGATGGTTGCCACAGTAACCGACCGTAACAGTGGGAATGTATGGTGGTTTCCGTGGTAACTGACCGTAGCAACAGGAATGTATGATGATTGCCTTGGTAACTGACCATAGCAATGGGACTTTACAATGATTGCCTTGGAAACTGACTGTAGGAATGGGAATGTATGATGGTTTCCATGGTAACCGACCATAGCAATTTGATTGTATGCTGGTTGCCATAGTGACCGACCGTAGCAACGTGACTGTATGATGGTTGCCATGGTAAATGACAGTAGCAGTGGGACTGTATGATAGGTGCCAGGGTAACTGACCCTAGAAATGGCAATGTATGATGTTTGCTATGGTAACTGACAGTAGGAATGGGAATGTATGATGGTTGCCATGGTAACTGACCATAGCAACAAGAATGTATGATGGTTACCATGGTAACCAAGCATAGCAATAGGAATGTGTGATGGTTGCCATGGTACCTGTGTGTAGCAATGGGAATGTATGATATTTGCCATGGTAACTGACTGTAGGAATGGGAATGTGTGACGGTTGCCATGGTAATCGATTGTACCAGTGTGAAGTATGATGGTTGCTGTAGTAACTGACCGTAGAAACGGGAATGTATGATAGTTGCCAAGGTAACTGACTGTACCAATGGCAATGTATGATGGTTGCCGTGGTAACTGACCATGGCAATGAGACTGTATGCTGGTTGTCATGGTAACCAACAATACCAGTGGGAATGTATGATCGTTGCCACGGTAACTGACTGTAGCAATGGAAATGTGTGATGGTTGCCACGGTAACTGACCTTAGCAATGGGAATGTATGGTAGTTGCTGTGGTAACTGACCGTGGCAATGAGAATATATGCTGTTTGCCATGGTAACTGACCACAGCAGTGGGAAGTATGCTGTTTGCCACAGTAATTGACTGTAGCAATTATGGTTGCCGTGGTAACCGACCATAGCAATGACAATGTATTATGGTTGCCATGGTAACTGACGGTGGCAATGGGAATGTATTCTATTTGCCATGGTAACTGACCATAGCAGTGGGAATGCATGCTGGTTGTCATGGCAACTGTGATTTACTTAGCCTTTGAGCACGATATTTTCATCTGCAAAAACATTAATGAGTGCCCAGAGATCTCCCAAGATGGGCTTTAAAGTTCTCAAGCACATGAGCACTAAACAGGGGCTGAGGAGCTGTGGTCTCAATGGTGTGGAGACTGAGGACAACACAGGATCGCCCTGAGAGGGCTTGAAGGGAGGATTTAGAGATGGTGGATCCTTTTGTCAGAGCAGAAAGGAGCATGAGAAAGAAAGAATTAATGCCAAGTGCAGCTGGGGAGGTCCTGAGTGGACATGAGGAAAAAGGAATTTCACTCCATGGAAAACACTGTGCTGGAACACGTCACCCAGGAGGAGTCTGGATGAGCCCAAGGCTTTGTGTGTGCAGGAAGAGCCAGGGAGGACGCAGAGATGTCAGTGCAGGAAGGTGCCAGCCAGGTGGGGCAGCCGGGGGGATGACGACAGCCTGCAGGGAAAGGGGCAGGGCATGGACACCGTAGGACAGCCTGGGCTGGAGAGGAGACAGGGATGGGGAGAAGCTGAAAGGCCCTGACACAGCCACCTTCTGCAGGCCTTTGGCCATGGCTGCTGTCTGTGCCCCTGAGGCCAGGAGGAGGGGAGTGGCCCTTGCAGCCCTGGGGCCTCATGGCCTCCTTGTCCCTGCTCAGCAGCGTGGCAGGTGCCACCCCATGGCATTGCATTGCCCTCGGCATTGCAATTGGGCAATGGGCTGGTGCCACCCCATGGCAATGCCCTTGGCATTGCACATCCCACATCCCAGTGCCCCAGGAAGAGCCCTGAGGAATGAGGCAGGGACAGGATCTGCCTTCCCAGGGGCTGAAGGTCAGGGCTTAGCCTTTTGGATTAAGAAAATAAGTCCAGTTTTCCTCAGCATCAGAGCCACCTTTCTCTTGCTTGTCCATCCTTGTCATCACTGTCTGCAGTTTTCTGCTCTAACTGGAACCTGGGGACACGTTCTCAGTTGTGTCCCTCAGTGAGACTCATTAGCACTACAAGAAACTTCAATGTTTCAATCTCATTTTGACTTCTGAAAAGTTGTTTGAACTTCCTCTCAGGGACTGAGTCTCATGTAAACAACATCAAACCCCCTGAGGTCACTAAATGCCTGGGGCTGTTGCTGTGCTGCTGAGCTGGGCCAGGCTCCTGGCACACAGGGAGCTCCTGGCAAGCAAGAAGAGCTTCAAAGAGACAGCTCTGCTGGTGAGCAGCTCCTCTGCACAGCCCAGCAGGGCTGAGGGCACTGCCAGGGCAGCTCAGGGACACCAGCAGGGCACAGACAGAGCTTCAAGGGGCTCAGCACTGGCAGGATGGCTGAGAGTTCCCTGCAGGAGGATTCTTGGCAGGGCTGCGCAGGGTGAGTCTGTGGCTGCAGGGCAGTGCAGGGGCAGCTCCTGGAGGCATCTCCTAAAGCTGGCCCAGCCCCAGCTGATGGGATGGGTGAGCAGGGAGATGTTTTGGGGCACTTTGGTAGAACTGTGAAGCCAGGGGTGCAGCCAGGGGTGCCCAGGGCTGTGGGGCAGAGCAGGGTCCTGCAACCCAGGGCGCTGTGCTGGGCAGGGACTCTGCTGCCTGCCAGGGGGAGCTCTCAGCCGGCCCGGGGAGCTGCTCCCAGGGCTGGGGCACAAGGGCTGGGGCAAGGAGCAATCCCTGGGAGGGCAGGGAAGGACTCTTAACTTTTTTAGAATAGGCTGCAGGTTGTGAGGACTCCTCACAGCTCCAGGTCATTACAGAACATTTCTCAGAGGAGTTTTAAGAAAGCACCGCAAGTCATGGGATACGTGACAATGTAGGATCCTGTTCTTTCCATCTTCAAATATGTGTTTTCTGGGTGGGAAATTGGTCATAAAAATTAATCTTACAGTTCAGGAGGAGGCACTGAAACGCCAAATCTATTCCTCTTAGAGGAGAAGAGACCAGGCAGTAGCAGAAATCCCCACATCTGTGTATTATATGTAGCTCTGGGTCACTTTTCCAGCCTCCTCAGGGTTGCTCTCATGTTGCCATCAGAGCCTGCACAGCCAGAGATTCCCCTGGGCAACGCTGCATTGCTGGGCTGAAACAGAGAAGATTTAACAAAGCTGCCCTTTTAAACAGTGCTGCCCTGCACTCATCAGACTGTAGGTATTTGGGTTTATTAAAAATTAATTTGCATGTGAAGTTATGTTCAGGCAGGACGAGGGAAAGCAGAGGGCAGATGGGAACAGACAGAGGGACACTGCAGCTCTCCTGGCTCTGCACTAAGCTACAGAGAGCTGAGCTGTTTGTCCTCTCCTGTTTAAAGTTTTGTTACATTTTGTATCATAAAAATGAGGATTTGTACTCCTGACAAGAACAGGTACCAGATGAAACCATCAAAAATAATAAACACAGATAACATTATTTTAAGGGCATGCTAAGCCTTCCCACTTAAGCCCACACTGCTCCATGTCTTGAGAGTGGAGACTGAACTTTTCCATTCAAGGTGGATGATGCCTGACATCCCTTGGGAAGGTTTGATGCTGTGGCAGAGCAGCTCCATGTCCCCACTGGAGCAGGGGAAAACTGAGCCCTTGGCAGCACATGAGCAGAGCTCCTGTTCCTCACAGCACTCTCAGCCAGCACAAAAAAGGGAAAGGAAAAACCTCTTAGTTCGGAGATTTCAGTGAGACATAAAGTGGCTTTGCTTAGAGGAGTCTGTCTTAACTTCTCCCTGTCCTTTCATGTTTCTGAACAGTGTCCCTGTGCTGGGAAGCAGCAAATGTCCAACAGCAGCTCCATGCCCCAGTTCCTCCTCCTGGCATTGGTAGACAAGAGGGAGCTGCAGCTCCTGCACTTCTGGCTCTTCCTGGCCATCTCCCTGGCTGCCCTCCTGGCCAACGGCCTCATCCTCAGCGCCATAGCCTGTGACCACCACCTGCACACCCCCATGGGCTTCTTCCTGCTCAACCTCTCCCTCACAGACCTGGGATCCATCTGCACCACTGTCCCCAAAGCCATGCACAATTCCCTCTGGGACACCACAACCATCTCCTACATGGGATGTGCTGCACAGGTCTTTCTGCTTGTCTTCTTGCTTACAACAGAGTTTTCCCTCCTCACCATCATGTGCTACGACCGCTACGTTGCCATCTGCAAACCCCTGCACTACGGGACCCTCCTGGGCAGCAGAGCTTGTGCCCACATGGCAGCAGCTGCCTGGGCCACTGGCTTTCTCAGTGCTGTGCTGCACACAGCCAATACATTTTCCCTGCCCCTGTGCCAGGGCAATGCCCTGGGCCAGTTCTTCTGTGAAATCCCACACATCCTCAAGCTCTCCTGCTCACACTCAGGCTACCTCAGGGAAATTGGGCTCACTGTGGTTATTGGCTGTTTAATGTTTGGTGGTTTTGTTTTCATTGTGTTCTCCTATGTGCAGATCTTCAGGGCTGTGCTGAGGATCCCCTCTCAGCAGGGACGGCACAAAGCCTTTTCCACCTGCCTCCCTCACCTGGCCGTGGTCTCCCTGTTTATTAGCACCTCATTCTTTGCCTACCTGAAGCCTCCCTCCATCTCCTCCCCATCCCTGGATCTAGTGGTGTCAGTTCTGTACTCAGTGGTGCCTCCAACACTGAACCCCCTCATCTACAGCCTGAGGAATCAGGAGATCAAGGATGCCCTGAGGAAACTCATAACTGGGTGTTTTTCAGAAGCAATAAACTCTCCTTCTTCTGCATGTTATGTTCCTCATTAAAGGCCAATCCTGTTATGGACTTCATTTAAGGCCCACCATGTCTTCTTTGATTTTTTTACTCCTGATAGGAGTGTTATTTTTGTGAGAATTTGTTCACATCAAAAATTCTTTATATCTATAAATATATCTATAAGGATATATGTTTCTGTCTTTATGTATATAAACACCATTTTCAATTCAGTGTTTGCCTTTCTAGCCTGGCCCAGAGGTTGTACAAATTGGGAATTGTACTCTCTGTGTGCTTAAACCAAATAAAGAACTCTGCATTGGCTTGTTTGCCTGACATCTTTCCTCTCTGACTTCTCTGCAGCTGCAGGGTCGGTGCCTCTGTGCAGAGCTGGGCCAGAAAAGAGTCCCAGCAGAGCAGCACTGCCAGGGAGCAGCAGCCCTTCTCCTGCGTGGCCTCCTCTCCCTTCCCTTCCACACTGTCCTGCAGAGCCCTGTGTTGTTGGAGGCCTCAGTGCTCTGGCAGTCGGTCCCAGTCCTGCTGCAGGACTGTCCAGGGACTGCAGGCAGGGACAGCCACGGGCACTGCTGGCACAGAGCTGACCTCTGCAGCAGCACTGCCATCCTGCAGGGGCATCTCCTCAGGCCAGGGCCTCAAAGCTTCCATCTGCTTTCCACTTTGCTCTCCAGGATGTGCCCAACACAACGCCCTGCAGAGGAAAACAGCAGTGACCAGCACAAGGGTGGGAGTGCTCAGGGTGGGGGCACCCAGCAGTGCCCTGGCACAGCCAGCGCCGCTCCCAGCACTAGCCTCTCACCCCAGGCCATTGGGCTGGTTCTTCCCTCCAAGGAGGGACATCAAATGACCAGCTCAGGAGTCCATGTTTGCACTGCATGCTCAAGACATGCCCATGTGTCACGGCTTGGGGCTGGGGGGTGGAAGGCTTAGACAAAGTTGTGGCAGAAGCCGTCTCGTTGAGCTACGAGGGGCAGAAAGGACCCCCTTGCTTTCTAAATTCCTTCTCAGAGAGGAGCCTGGGGGTGGCTGGATCCAATCTCAGGCCCAGATTTTGGTTTCGATTGAAGGAATTCTAGAGGTGTGATTCAATCACTTTGTCCTGCAGGTTTTAGTGATGGCAAATCAGAAATATTTCTATAAAAACAATGATTTATTATGACAAATGAACAAAAAATTGATCAGAAAAGTGAACAGATGAAAGACCTTAAAGAGAATTATTTCCTACACAGTATAAAAGCCAAAAACCCCTAGTAGTATAGTGTAAGATAAGACAGTGGAGTCTATCAAAGTAACTCTATTAAAGCAATTGGATCAAAGCCAGCAAAAAGAAACAATCCTGAAGCAGAGATTGAGGTAACTCATCCCACAACGACAGGGGGTAGTTCTTTTTTCTTCCACCCAACCCCTGGGCAGTGACCATGAAGAGCTGTCCCTGCTTCATGGCAGAAGCTCCACACATTTCAAGGAAGTCTGTGGAAGAATCTACCACATGACAGTTGGACAGGGCTTTTAGTGTTATCAAGGGTTTGACTGCCAGACATATTTGCAGGCCAGGGAGCAGCTTAACTGTCAAATCCTGCTTCAGAAAGCAGGATGTGTGTTTGAAGTTTCATGAAGCCTTTTGGGTTTAGCATAATTCAACATTAAAAACAGCATATTGACAGCAGCAGTAACTCATCACAGTTTGCATTGTTTGCATTCTCTGACCATTGTTTAGGTACTGTCAGAGCAGAGCATCCTTCCAGAAATGGCCCCTTGATTCCATGAGGTTGCAAAAACTCTGAGAGCTCCTTTGGTTCCATGAGGCCCTGCAGTGTCACAATGGCTCCTTGATTCCAGGATGTTCCAAAATATCCCAGGGTTCCCTTGGCTCCAAGAGGCTCCCCAGTGTCCCACCGGCCCCTGGATTCCAGCAGGCCCTGCAGTGTCCCAATGGCCACTCGGTTCCAGGAGCTCCTGTTGTGGTTGAGCTCAATTTCCCCATCCCCTGCTGTGCTCAGATGCCGTGAGAACTGCAGAGAAGCGAGCTGAGAACACGGCGGGCCCTGGTCCTCTTTGGTGCCCGGGGCTGCCCCGAGAGGGAGTCCCCGGCCCTGCCCCCGGAGCCGCCGCGCCGTCCCCTGAGCGCCGCTGAGGCGGCAGCGCTGGAGCGGGGCCGTGTCTGCCCGGAGCCGCCGCTGCCACGAGGCTGCCGCCGCTGCCGCTTTTGGCCTGCGCTGCCCCGCAGCCGCCCGGGACCGGCTTCCCAACACTGCCGGCGCCTGCGAGCGGAGCCGGCGCTCCTGCAGCGCCTCGGAGTCGCTGCTCCGCCGCCACAGCGGCTGCCGCCGGCGTCTGTGCCCGGAGCCGCCGCTCCCACGGGGCTGCCGCACTCACCGCCGGGGTTGCCGCTCGCGCAGCCGCCGCTCTGCCCCGGCTGCACCGGGACCCGGCACCGCCTCGGGCCTGCGCTGCCGCCTCAGCGGCCACAGGGACACAGGGATGGGGGACCTTTGCTCTGCCACTGATGGGGCCTGGCTTTGTTCTGCTGGGGTCTGGGCTTTAGGAAAGTTGCTGTTCATTGTCATGCTCCACTGGAACACCTCCTGAATTCCAAATGTTTCCTAATCCAGGGGGAGGGGTTTCTATGGCATCAGAGGTGCTGCCCCTCGGGACACATTGTCAATAAACCATCCAGCTGACTGGGATGGGTGTAAGAACTGGGGTATACAGGATAATGACTCATCCCCTGAAAACCTTTGAACGCTCCCTGCCTGAATCAGAACCCAAATGGAACAGTTTGGATCCAATTCCTAAACAGTTTGGAAACTCCAGTCATTCCTGACACCAGGATGGAAATTCAGCAGATCACTAAAGCCAGTCCCCTTGGGAGCCCACAACCAGCAGGGCTGAGGGAGGCCCTGGCAGCTCCCCAGCACCTCCCTCTCAGTGGGACACCTCTGGCAGCCTCTCCCAGCTTGGGAACCCTCCAGTTTGCAACACTCCAAAGACCCTCACTGATGCCCAGGACAATTCTGATCCCCCTCCACAAACACTCCTCCAGCTGTGACCCTTGTCTGTTGGCAAACACAAAGGGATTTGGGGGAGTGTTTCCCTGACAACAAGGAGAATTTGGGAGAGGGACCTTTCCACCCCCAGCTATTGATCTGTCCACACATCTCTGCCTGGGTGTGGGTGTGAATTGACTGTGGTGGGAATGTTGTTCTTGTGAATCTATAATTCAGTCACTGTTAAAATTGTAGCACATGCTATTGAATCACTGATAACTGTTCAATTGGTCAATGATTAAGTGCTACTAATGTCTTTCCCTTTCATCAAAAAATATATATTTTTCATGACGTTCACTTTAAAATCTTCCTCCTTAGCTAAACTACAAAACAACTCCAATTAGCTCTAGAAGTCTTGAAGACTTGAAGGCAATTAAAGGAATGAAAATAATTTGTTTTTCAGTGTTTTAATGGGTCCCACAGTGTGTTTGGAGTTGCATCAGCTGTCAGTCCAAGATGGGCAATGTCAGAACTGGTGAGGTTGGGGGATGAGGAGAAATGTTGATCATACATGGTCAGTGTGGATCTTCTGAGGAGACATTCAGCATCAAGATCACTTGGAGAACACCTCTATCACCTCTTCTCTGAACTACAAAATATTTCTCCTTGAATTAAAAAAAAAAAGTACAAACTTTAAAGACTTGTTTTGAAATTGCCTTGAAGACAATTTAAGGAAGACAAAGAGATCCTGAGGGATTTCTGGAATTTAATGAGCCCCACGGTGTGTTTGCAGCCCAGCCCATGATCCTGAGGTACTGAGAGAAGATTGAAGCAGCTGCTGAAGAAGTCAGAAGCCAAACTCCAAGTGCCTTGAAGCATTGCTGGGCCCCACTGAGGGCAGGCCCTGACAAAGCCTCCCCAGGGACTCCTTGGAGCAGCTCCTTGGAGTCCAGGAGTGCAGGCAGACAAAGGCTCTGGGCAGGCCCCTGCAATGCTGAGCAAAGCCTGCCTTGGTTTTGTGGAGCACAAAGGCCAAGGCCTGAGCCCCAGGCCCTGGCCCAGCAGATCCTGTCCCTCCCGGCTGGCTCAGGGCTGTTTGGGGGGCACTGGGATGGGAGGGGGAGGAACAACAAAGGCCAAAACTGGGCAACCCCTGCCAGGCTCCTGAGGGAGGGGCGAGGCAGAAACCAAGTGCAGAACCTGCCAGGCAAGTTGGTTGTGGTGGCCTGAGTGGCAGAGGCAGCTGCCAGAGGCAAGGGGACAAAGGCCTGGGTGCCTTTGGGCCTTGCAGCCCTGCCAGAGCCCTTGGCCATCTCTCCTGCAGGCTGTCCTGCCCTGGCCCTGCTGCTGCTCTGGCCTTGCAGGCTGCACACACCCCTCCTGCTTTCCCACCCCCTTCCAGCAGCATTTCTAGACCCTCCCTGATGTCTCTGCACCAGCTCTGGCTGTTCCCTGGAACACAAAGCCATGGGCTGATCCTGACTCCCTCTGGGTGACCTCTTGCACCACAAGGGTCCCCATTGAGTGACCTTTCTTTTTCCTCACCTTCAGTCTGAACCTTCCATGCTACTCTTTGTGGAGATTTCATTCTATTTCCAATATGAACAAAAGCTCCATCCTGTCAAATCTCCTCTAGACCCTCTCCAGTTCTTCCTCATTCCTCCAGAATGGGGAACCTCACAGACAGACAGACCAGTCCAGATGTGGTGACCCAAAGGCTGAGTCCAGGGGGGTGACAACTCCCTTGTCTGGATGGCCACGCTCCCCCCAAGGCAGCCCCATGTGCAGTTGGCCTTAAATCAAGGGGCCATTCTGATTCTTTGTAAGGTCATGGAATCAATGGCATCCTGACACTGCAGGGCCTCATGGAACCAAAGGAATGCAGGGACACTGTGGAATCTCATGGAACCAAGGGACCATTGTGACATGCGGGGTCTCTTTGAAATAAAAGGAACCCTGAGATATCTCAGAACCTCCTGGAACCAAGGGGCCACTGTGCCTCCCCAGAACTCCATGGAATCAAGCAGAGCCGCTGCCTCCCCCCTGCCACCGCACGGACCGGAGTCGCCGGCTCTGCCCCGCTTGGACACCTCTGGAGTCAGTGTGTTCTTGGGCAGCACAACTGATCTCAGACCAGAGAGTTGCCCACATTTTGCTTTGCCCCTTCTTTCCTGTGGTTTTGTTTTTTGTTCTTTGTTCATTCAGGGGGAAAAGGGAGAAGGGAGGCACGTGTTGATCCCTGTTTCATCTCCCAACAAAAGAGAGTTGGGGTAGGGGGGGAGAGAGGAGACAATTTCTCTCTCTGCTGTTGCTTTGAATAGTTCTGTTGGTATTGCTGTTTTTGCTGCTATATTTCCTGTCAGTAAACTCTTATTGTTTTCACTTATATCTCCTTGTATTTTGTCTCCCTGTAGTGGTGGGGAATAAAAAGGGAGTGAGTTCATTTCATTGGACTTCCTGCCCCAGTATGTGTCTTTAAACCAGGACAGGTTGCTCAAGAGCTCCCTGAAATTTGGCATCATTCACAAAGGACTTGAAAACACATTTTGTCCCAATGTACAGAGAGCTAATAAAGATGTTCTACAGTGGTGTTCAAGGTGTTGGTCACTGAGGGATTTCATCCAGAAGTTGCTGACAAGAGGCTTTTGTACCATGGATTTTATTGGACACTCTTCATTCAGCCAACATCCCATCCACTACATCTTCCACTTCTTCAGTCCAGCTCTCACCAGTCTGGCCATAAGGAGATCACAGCAGACAATATCAAAGGCCTTGATAAAGTCTGGGCACAAAACATCCCTTTCTTTTCCCTCCCACAGGGGTTCTGCAATCCCTGCCTTGTCCTTTCAATGCCTGGCAATGGCTGCAGGAGGACTTGCCCTATCCCCTTTCCTACTGAGCCTGAGCAGTCTGGAACTCTCCCAACCCTCCTTACTGCCCTGTTTGCAGACTGGTTCCATGTCTGCCTTTGCTGAGGCCCCAGGAAGCTCTGGGATGGCTCTGGCCTTTCCAAGGGTTTGGGAGAGGTCTGGACACTGCCCAGCCTTCTCAGTATCCCTGACACCAAAACCTTTTCCATATCCCACACTTCCGGAGGAGTGCCTAGGACACAACACAGGTTGTCCTGGTGGTTCTGGAGGATTAGAAGGGATTTCTTCCTAGAGACCAACCCCTCTAATTGGATTTGAGTGCAGCTGAAAGGTTTGCTCACCATTTTCCCTGGTGCCTCCCTGCCCTGAAGGTTTCTGGCCATCAGGCTGGAGCTGAGGGGGTTGGGCAGGTGCCTGAGAAGGGTGTAGAACAAGGGCTGTGTCCAACTGTGCCAGGAGGGCTGTGCTGGGCAAGGATGAGGAGGCTGCAGAAAACAGTGGCACTGGGGAGGTGAGAGGAGCAGGTGGAGAGACCTTGTGCCTGCCAACACTGGGCAGGAGCTGCCCCAGGATGGCAGCTCTGAAGCACTCACAGGATGTCCCTGTGAACAGGAGAGGAAGACTGGATCTAAAAATGAAACCTGGAAAGCAGAGAGCAGGAGTTTCATGGTGTCACTGCAGGAGAGTTCCAGCCCTGGAGCAAGGTCACAGAAGAAGTGACCCAGTACATGCACTGCCCTCAGAAGATCCCACAGCATCCTGGAGATGCTGGAAGGGAGCCCAGCTCTGCTTCACAAGTTCCCAGGGTCTGTCCCTACGTGCTCCAAGGGCTTCCAGCCCACAGGACTGTGCTCAGAGAGCACTCAGGCCTTACAGCGAGAAAGGGGCTCAGGAGGACAGTGTGGAAGTGGCAAGAGAGCAGCTCTGCAAAGACCAAGCCCTGCTGCTCCCTGGCAGTGCTGCTGGGCTGGGATTATTGTCCCCTTCCCAGTTTGCAAATACACCCTGTCCTGCAGTGTGCTGTCCTTTAGGAACATCTGAGAAGAAGGGTCTTGGACAAAGAAGGCACTGCAGGGTTCTTTATTTTGTTTAAATACTCAGTCAGTACAATTCATCATTTATACATCTCTGGGTCAAATTCAATGGGTAGACATGAAATTAGAAGGCAGATGCATAATAATATTTCATTGCACAGATAATTATTGCAAGAACAACCTGATGACCTCCACAACAAACCTGAGCAGGAAGGCTGGGCCATTAAGGAGTCCCATTCTGAATGCTACACATCAGAAACCTGGCACATAATTGCTCCTGAAAAGCATCCAATCATCATTTTTCTTATGGCATCCTTGACCTCCTGGTTCCTGAGGCTGTAGATGACAGGGTTCAGTGCTGGAGGCACCACCGAGTACAGAACTGATAGTGCCAGATCCAGAGATGGGGAGGAGATGGAGGGGGGTTTGAGGTGGGATAACAGGACAGTGCTGACAAACAGGGAGACCACAGCCAGGTGAGGGAGGCACGTGGAAAAGGCTTTGTGCCGTCCCTGCTGAGAGGGGATCCTCAGCACAGCCCTGAAGATCTGCACATAGGAGAAAACAATGAAAATGAAACAACTGAACACTAAACAGGCAATAACCATAAGAAGCCGAATTTCCCTGAGGTAGCCTGAGTGTGAGCAGGAGAGCTTGAGGATGTGTGGGATTTCACAGAAGAACTGGCCCAGGGCATTGCCCTGGCACAGGGGCAGGGAAAATGTGTTGGCTGTGTGCAGCAGAGCATCGAGAAACCCTGTGGCCCAGGCAGCTGCTGCCATGTGGGCACAAGCTCTGCTGCCCAGGAGGGTCCCGTAGTGCAGGGGTTTGCAGATGGCAACGTAGCGGTCGTAGCACATGATGGTGAGGAGGGAAAACTCTGCTGAGATGAAAAATAGAAAGAAAAAGAGCTGTGCAGCACATCCTGTGTAGGAGATGGTTGTGGTGTCCCAGAGGGAATTGTGCATGGCTTTGGGGACAGTGGTGCAGATGCAGCCCAGGTCTGTGAGGGAGAGGTTGAGCAGGAAGAAGCCCATGGGGGTGTGCAGGTGGTGGTCGCAGGCTACGGCACTGAGGATGAGGCCGTTGGCCAGGAGGGCAGCCAGGGAGATGGCCAGGAAGAGCCAGAAGTGCAGGAGCTGCAGCTCCCGCCTGTCTGCGAATGCCAGGAGGAGGAACTGGGGCATGGAGCTGCTGTTGGGCATTTGCTGCTCTATAAGACAGGGTCTGTTCTGAAAAGGAAAGCACAGGGAACTATTAAGACAGCCCCCTCTCAGCAAAGCCAGTGCAGTTTTCAGGGAAATCCCCTCCAAGTTATAGCATTTCTTTTCTCTGGTTTGTGCTCTCTGAGGGTGCTGTGAGGAGCAGGAGCTCTGCCCATGTGCTGCCAAGGAGTCAGCTTTGCTCTGCTGCAGTGCAGACACTGAACTGGTTTGTGACAGCTCTCATGATCACAGGGGATGTCACATGGAATCCAGCTTTGATGGAAAAGTTAAAATCCTGTGCTGCTGTCTTGGAGTAATTTGGGCTGCAGAAGAGAGGCACAGAGTATCCTTAAAATAATTTTCACTGGGTTTTTTGGTTACAATGATAACACCTGGGGGTGTTTTTTTAGGGGCAAATTTTTCTGATGACAAATCTGAAGAGTGTTGAGCCAGGACAGGCAGAAGGGCTGAGCTCTCCGTTGCTTATTGCAGAGCCAGGAGAGCTGCAGTGCCTCTCAGTCTGTTTCTCATCTGCCCTGCACTTTCCCTTGGGCTGCCTTGAAGATGACTTCACACACAGATTCATCTTTAAAAACCCCACCAAGATCTGTGCTGAGAGCAGGACAGCGCTGCTTGAAAGGGCAGCTCTGTGAAGTGTCCCCTGTGCCAGCCCAGAGGTGCAGCTGTGCTGGACAGAGCAGGACAGGAGCCCTCCCACAGAGAAGCCAAGGGCTGGGACAGGAGAGTGCCCACCCCCAAGGGAAGGCTCAGCACTGCCCAGGATCCTGTGCTCATTTCTGACACTGCCTGAAATATTCACCTCTGAGAGTAAAAGTTTGAATTTCAGTGCAGCTTCCTGAATGGAGAGAACAATGTCTATGCTACAATGCCTAAGCAGGAAACACACCTCAGGACTAATTCCTTTCCTGTAGCCCCTGTCTTTTCTGCAGCGATACATGGAAAAGATCCTCCTTCAGCTGCCAGGTTTGCTCCTTGCCCACAGCCCTTCTCTCCCAGCCCTGGCAGCAGCTCCCCGGGCCGGCTGAGAGCTGCCCCTGGCAGGCAGCAGAGTCCCTGCCCAGCACAGCACCCTGGGCTGCAGGGCCCTGCCCCACAGCCCTGGGCACCCCTGCCTGCACCCCTGGCTTCACAGCTCTTCCAAACTGCCCCAAAACAGCCCCTGCTCACCCATCCCATCAGCTGGGGCTGGGACAGCTTTAGGAGATGCCTCCAGGAGCTGCCCCTGCACTGCCCTGCAGCCACAGACTCACCATGTGCAGCCCTGCCAAGATTCCTCCTGCAGGGAGCTCTCAGTCCTCCTGCCAGTGCTGAGCCCCTTGAAGCTCTGTCTGTGCCCTGCTGGTGTCCCTGAGCTGCCCTGGCAGTGCCCTCAGCCCTGCTGGGCTGTGCAGAGGAGCTGCTCACCAGCAGAGCTGTCTCTTTGAAGCTCTTCTTGCTTGCCAGGAGTTCCCTGTGTGCCAGGAGCCCGGCCCAGCTCAGCAGCACAGCAACAGCCCTAGGCATTTCATGACCCTCAGGGGGATTTGATGTTGTTTACATGAGACTCAGTCCCTGAGAGTAAGTTCAAACAACTTCTCAAGAAGTCTAAGTGAGATTGAAACAGGAAAGTTTCCTGTAGTGCTAATGAGTCTCACTGAGGAACACAAATGAGAATGTGTCCCCAGGTTCCAGTTAGAGCAGAAAACTGCAGACAGTGATGACAAGGATGGACAAGCAAGGTGTGGCACCTGCCAGGCTGCTGAGCAGGGACAAGGAGGCCATGAGGCCCCAGGGCTGCAAGGGCCACTCCCCTCCTCCTGGCATCAGGGGCACAGACAGCAGCCCTGGCCAAAGGCCTGCAGAAGGTGGCTCTGTCAGGGCCTTTCAGCTTCTCCCCATCCCTGTCTCCTCTCCAGCCCAGGCTGTCCTACGGTGTCCATGCCCTGCCCCTTTCCCTGCAGGCTGTCGTCATCCCCCCGGCTGCCCCACCTGGCTGGCACCTTCCTGCACTGACATCTCTGTGTCCTCCCTGGCTCTTCCTGCACACACAAAGACTTGGGCTCATCCAGACTTCTTCTTTGTGACATATTGCACCACAACACTGACCTCAGAGGGAAATTTCTGACTTCTTGTCCCCAGTCTAGGCCACCCCAACTGCCCTTGGTGGCACTAGTTCTTTCTTAGGCTGTTTTCTGACAGGAAGAAAAGCTCCACCAGCTCTGACACCCCCCTTCCAGACCTCTCAGGCTACTCCTGCTACTCTGCTTGGAGAGCCAGAAATCCTGGGCTGTCCTTTGCCTGTTGATAAACAAAGCAGTGGCTTCTTCCCTTGGGGACTAAAAGTGTCACCTCCCCCAGACTGGGGCCTGGAATTCCAACCACATTCCTGACCTTGGGTTTCACAGTTACCCATCAGTTTGGGGGAGGGGAAAAGAAAAAAAGGTGAAGAGATTATAGCAGCAAGTAAACTGGGGCTAAGTGTACCTTCATTTTCTCCAGCTGTTCTCTAGAAATAAATATAGTACCATGGAGGAAAAAAAAAGCTCAAGCCAGGTATCAGTTTACTGAATTTGATCAGGGAATACAGAATAAGAACATGCCTGCAAACACACATCTGCACTAACTTCTCAAACTGTACAGTGCAAAATCTGACCACAAGGAGTCTGCAGAAAACAGTGGGAGTGGAATCAGAGAGGGAAAAGAAAACATCATCAGCAGTGCCTGTCCCAGTCAAGGGGCATTACTGAGCAGCACCTACATTTCCATGGCTCTCTGGGCAGGTCATTTTTCATGTGTGCCAAACAGCACATCATTAAGCTTCTTCCCATTGAAATACTATAGACATTTCAGGGCATCTGAACAGCCAGATTCTTAAAGCACAACTACCTCAAGGCAAGGGAAGAAGTGAGATTCAGTGGCACTTGGCAGAAGCTGCCCAGTGCATTGTGTCAAATGGGTATTTACCCAAAGGAGCAACAAGCTCAAGGCATCAGGGAAAGAGCCAGATGATGGAAGGGTGTCAGCTGCTGAGAATTTCTTTGGGAAGAAGTAGACTGTTAACTTGAGGTAGAAATTTGCAATATACCATGGAACCTTATTCAAAGTCCAGCTGGAAAATACCTTCTTGTTAAAAGTGTGAAATAAATCCTAAAGTGTCATCAAATATGTGATTTTCTCTTTATTCCCAATCACTAATTAAAGAAACATAACTCAGAAGTGACCTCACTCTGTGCTCCAGTGAGATCAACATTAGAACAATATTGTCACTGTCTATTTGTCTCTTGTGCTCCACACTGGCAGGCACTTGGTGCACCCCTGGATATCCTGCTAATGAGGTAAAAAACTAACCCTTCTAAAGTTCCAGATTTTCCTCACCTGTTTGGACACAGTTGGACAAACTGGACCAAGTTATTACTTGAGAGCCACCTGCTGTATTTAACATTAATTTCTCCTTGTTTTGATCTGAGGGAAAAAGGCTCACACAACACAATCTCTGAATGCTCCTTTGAACTTATCCACAGTGTGTTCACAAGACACAGAGCAAGGCTTTTAGCTTTTGCTGCTACTCTCAGTTCCAGTATACAAAGAAATGTCTCTGTGAAATAACAGCAATTGCCTTTCCATGTTACTGAACTACATTCAATGTATCTGGTCTCAAACAAACACTCCCTGTTTTCTCCTTGTTTTATTTCCAAGGGCATGGGTATGGGTATTTAGGTGACTGCCTTCACTGGTACAGCATAGAAACCATTCACATGGCTATAAATGAATATTATTCTCTTGACAAAACACCTTTTCCAAAGCCTCTGACAAAAAGAAAGAGAAAAAAAAACCCAGGCAGAAAAAAGGAGCCATAGGCACATTGCCTGTCACCCACCAAAAATAGTCTCCTCCCTAAAGATAATTCAGGCACACCCTTCAATATGGATCTCTCACTATCACCCCAAGCTCTTTTTTAGTGGAAGTTTCTGTAGGGAAACTGAAGTGCATTCCTGTCTCAGACAGCCAAGGATAAGATGACTGAGGGAATTCAGTTGCTCTCTTTAATTAATACAGGATTATTTCCCTTTCATTTGGTGAAGCTAATAATATGATTGGTGGAATGTCAGTAACAACTAAATCATAAACTAGTGCAGTAGCAAAGGGAAAACTTACTTTAGTTATGGAGTATTGCCAGCAGAAATCTTGAAAATCTTATGCATATTTAGACTGATAAAATACCACATGTACTTCATGGAGTACTGCAAGCTTTCTACAATCCTTGTGGCATGTCTTTACAGAGCAAGAGTGAACATTTTGAGATGATACCTTAATAAATGATTTGCAGTTCTATTGTTTCTTGAATGTTAAGCACCACATCCTAAACGCAGGAACACGTTCAAGGTCAATGTCCTATTTTAGACCTTGTCAGCAGCTGTGATATTATGATAATCACACTTAAAATATTCCTCTAGAAAGAGTAAATTAGCCCTTTTCACTAGAAGGATTCTTATGATCAAAACCAAATCTGAAGGAGAACAAATTCAGATTTCTTTTTTTGTTTGTTGATGGGTTTTTTTTCAGCAATGCAAGAAATTGCTGTCCCTGACTGGGATGGCTTTTCTACCCAAGAATTAAAAAGGAAACCCCAAAGTTCACTTGATTCTGCACTTATATTACCTTTGGGATTTTGTTTGTTTTTTTTTTTTTTTTGAGGCTTCCCCTATTTAAAAATACCTTCCTTAAAATGCATTTATGCTTTCTGTGAGAACCAAACCATTCCAGCTGACATAGCATTCTATCACCAATACTGCAGGGAAATGTAATATCCCACTAAAGCAGAAGGGAAAGAAGACAACTGAGCATCAGCAGCTATTCCTAAGCAAGATTAGGGGTTTAGCTCCATCTAACTGAAGGATGAGATGTGCCCCTCATGGGTCTCTTCCCACTCCCCCACCAGCCCTTCTACCCGACTGCAAGCTCAAAGTTCTAAAAAGAGAAGAAGAAGCTGGAGCGTCAATATTTCCCCAGTGCAAACCCCAATAATCTTTGCTGGGAGCTGACAGGAATTGCTGTTCCACTGTCCTGGGATATCCTGGCTTGAGGCGAGAGCGCAGCCCCGCCCAGAGCCCCCAACCCCTCTGAGAGCTTTTGTAGCGTCTGTTTGTCCATGTCCCTGTGGCAGAGGCTCCCCCGACATCTGCCCTGGAGCTGGTCCAGCTGCTGGACCAAACAAGGCATTGTCCAGCCTGCCTTCCCCCAGCCCCGACCGCCCCAGCCCATCTTCCATCGCTCTGCTTCCTTTTCCTGCCCCTGCTCCCCCTCCGCTCCCTTCCCTCTGGCATTTTTATTAGGAATGTTCTTGCTGTTCTCACTGTCCCAGCATAAGCTGATCCCCAGGGCAGCCTGTGGAATGTAACCCCTCAAGCACTAAATTCCTTCCCCTGTGCCAAAGACACAGGTTTGTTGTTGCTGCCCCTCCCGCCGAGCACCAGCTCCATCTCCTGCTCCTGCCCAGGGGCTTTGCAGAAATCCAGGGCTGGGTGTGGATTGAAGCCTGTGGCGAGGGACAGGATAAAGTTGCTTCACTTCCACCCTTGGTGTCTCAGTGTTTCTGATCTTGGGAATCCTCACAAACCTGGAACAATGGCGGATTATCTGTTCTTGTACGATATGTACCTAGAGATTGTTTTGATATGTGTTTAAATCTTCCTTTAAAATACAATGGATAGAAAACAATGAAAAAATAAAAAGAAAAATAAAAAAAGAAAAAAAAAGGAAAAAGAAGAAAATGAAGAAAAAAGAGAAAAAAGGAGAAAAAAGAGAAAAAAAAGAAAAATACAGGAGAAATAGGAAAAAAAGAAAAACAAAGAAAACAGAGAAAAAAACCAAAAAAGAAATAGAAAACAAAACAGTAGAGAAAAAGGAAAGAAGAAAGAAAAAATAAAGAAAAGAAAGAAATAAAAAAGAGAAAATAAAAGAAGACAGAAAAACTAAACCCCAACAAGTCCGGTCCTCCCCCACCGCAGGAAATACAACTCCCACAATGCACCGCGCAGGTGGGGGCGTGGCGAAGGGCGGGCAGGGGCCGTGGCCGCGCGCTGATTGGCTGCGGGGCGGGTCTGTAAAGGTGGAGGGCGCGCGGAGCGGGCGCCATTTTGGCCTCGTGGTCGGGAGTGAGGAGGACTCGCCTGCGGCCGCTGCACTTCGCTGGGTGAGTTGGCGGGGGGGGGGCGAGAGCGGGGTCTGGGGATCCCCTCGGGGGCTGCGGGGAGCGCGGGTGTGGGTGGAAAGGCTGGAGGGCTCGGGAGGGTTTAGCGCGGGGGGTTCAGGGGTTCCCGGGGACGTTTTGAGGGGTCCCTGAAGGGACTCGGGGGGGAGGGTGAAGGTCCCTTAAAGGTTTTGGGGGGCTCTGATGGGGGTTTTGTTTTCTGAGAAGATTTGGGGTGTCCCAGGTGGGCTTTGGGGGTCTCTGGGGAGGTTTGGGGTTCCTGGGAGGCTTTGCGGGGACCTTTGAGGCAGCTTTGGGGTCTCTAGGGGGTTTAAGGTGTCCCAGACAGTTTGGAGGGCCCGTGGGGGTAGTTGGGGGTCCCTGAATGGGCTTGGGGAGTCTCAGGTGGGTTTTGTGGGTCACTGAGAGGGTTTAGAGGGTGCTGGGGAGGGATGAGGGGCCCTTGAGGAGGTTTCGATGGATCGAGGGGGGGATTTCAGGGGTTTTGAGGGGATTTTAGGGAGTCCCCTAAAGCCCAGCAGTGGGGTTCAAGGGGTCCCCCAGCCCCCAGGGGAGGGGACCTAGGGATGCCCTCCAAAATCCAGGGGGGGAGATGTACCAAATCTGGGTAAGGGGATCCCAGTGCCCCCAGTATATCCCAGTGACCTCCCAGTTACCCTCAGTATGGCCCAGTAACCCCCTCAGTGACCAGCCAGTGTGTCCCAGTGACCTCCCACTGCCCCCCAGTATGGCCCAGTGATCCTGCAGTGAGCACCCAATAACCCCCAGTATGGCCCAGTAACCTGCCAGTATCCCCCCCGTTGTCCGGGTATCCCCCACTAACTCCCCAGTTCAATGCCAGTGCCCCCCAGTGTGCCCCAGTTCCCCCCCAGTCCCTCCCAGTGCCCTCCCAGTGTCCCTCAGTAACCCCCCAGTCCTCCCAATGCTCTCTGGTTCCCCCCAGTGTGTCCCAGTATCCCCCAGTAATCATCCAGTGCCCCACAAAGCCCCCCAACTTTCCCCAGATGCCCTTGGCCTTTCTATGGGAGGGGGAGCGTTTTTGGGGTCAGAGGATCCAGAGAAGAGCAGCGAGGCTGGGGAAGGGAGTGGAGCACAAGTGGTGTGAGGAGAGGCTGAGGGAGCTGGGGGTGTTGAGGCTGGAGAAGAGGAGGCTCAGGGGAGACCTCCTGACTGTCTGCAAGTCCCTGCCAGGAGGTTGGAGCCAGGTGGGGGTGGCGCTGTTCTCCCAGGAAGCAGCAGTAGGACAAGAGGGCTGGGTCTTGAGCTGTGCCAGGGGAGGTTTAGGTTGGATATTAGGAAGGAATTTTTTGCTGAGAGAGTCATCAGGCCTTGGAATGGGCTGGGCAGGGAGGGGGTGGAGTCAGCGTCCCTGGAGGTGTTGAAGGTGAGAGTGGATGTGGCATCAGTGCCATGGTCTGGGAAGCACAGCAGGGTTGGATCCAGGGTTGGACTTGATGATCTCGGAGGTCTTTTCCAACGTGACTGATTCTGTGATTCTGTGATTGCCATTCCTATGGGAGCACATGCTTGAGGCTCTATCCCCAGGGTGATAGAGATGTCTGTCCATATATATCTCCAAGGTTAGTGTGTAAATGTGTGGTGTTAGAAAAGCAGGCTGAGTTGTGGGCTGGTTGTAGAAGGAGAAGGAAGCCCAGAGGCCAGTGCAGGCAGGCATCCCTCAGCTTGCACCTGATGTCCCCTCCCTGCAGGTTCCTGTCCTTGAGCCCAGGCCCTGAGGTGAGGCTGAGAAGTGGCGCGGAGGTGAGCCCAGAGCTGTCCCTGAGGTGAGGCTCTGAATAAGTGCAAGGCAGAGGTGCTGCTGAGGAAGGAGAGCCCAGTGGTGGGGAAGACACAAAGCTGTAAGTGCCCATCCCCAAGAAGGTGCTGTGTCCATCCCCTGTGTGCCAGGTGAGCTGGGGCTTTGCTGCAGAGCTGTGGGCGCTGATTTGAGCGTCTGCAAGTGCTGAGATGGTGGGCACCCAGGAACACAAACTGTGCCTGGCCACGGAGCCTGCAAGGAGGAGCAGAGACAACCCTGGAAGTGTGGGGGCCCAGGTTGTCCCTGTGCCTTCCCCTGCAGGCCCTGGCTGTCCCTGCTGGGCCCCTGTCCATCCCCATCAGGTCCCTGCCCGTCCCCCCCGGGCTGAGCTCCCCCCAGGAAGTGCCGTGGAGCTGAAGCTGCTGCCATCCCCCCCTGCAGCCGCTGCCCCAGCAAAGGGAGCAGCAAAGGCAGGGCCAGGAGCAGAGGCAGCAGCAGGGGAGCCCTGGGGGGGCCGGGAAGCTCTTGTGTGGGGCAGGAAAGAGGCGCTGGGCACGAGGCCGGGGCTGTGCTGAGCAGGCCCAGCCCTCACATCCCCCCAGCCAACGCCTGTGGAGCTGTTTGGTTGCCTTGGGCACAGCCGACCCTTGTGCAGGGCTGTGCCCTTGGGGCCTCTTCGGGGTGGGCAGGAGGTATTTTTTGGGGGTGCCGGGCTGGGTTAGTGGCAGAGTCCCGGCGGTGGGCAGGGGGATGCGGGTCCCCCCCACGGTGGGGGTTGGTGTTTCTGGGTCAGGCCCCGCCGGCTCCATTGTCAGCCCGGTGCCAGCAGGGGGGACACAGCGGGTTTGGGGCCCCCCGGGAGTGCTGGGGGTGGGTGTGGAGCCTGGGAGCTGCGGAGTGTGGAGGGCAGAACGGGGAGATGCTGGAGCTGGGGGACCCCCGGCAGCCTGGAGGGGGGAGCATGGAGAGGGAGGAGCCCCAGGAGCCTGAAAGGGGGGATGGAGAAGGGGAAGCCTGGACAGTGGGGACCCCTGGGATCCCCGGCACAATGAAGTGCAGAACCTGGAGAGGGGGAATGTCTGGGAACGCAGCACCCCGAAGGCGAGGGTCAGAGGAGAAGGAACCCTTAGGACCCCCAACACTTTTAGCATTTCTAAGTGGGACCCCCAGCATCCCAGACAGGGGAGACCCTCCGAACCCCAGTGGGGAGAGACCAGAGAGGGGAAACTTTTGGGAGAGATTTTTTTGGCTAATCTTCATATTTTGGAGTATTTTTTAGCTGAATTTCAACTTTTTACAGTTTGAGGGGCTAAGGGTCTTCTTGCAATTTCTGAGGGATTTTTGTGTGAATCTCGGTGGTTTGGGGTTTTTCTGGGCTGAATCTTGGTGTTTTGGAGGTTTTTATGGACACAGGATGCCCGGTGAGTTCTAGAGATGGACTTGGGCAGGAGGAACCCCCAAGCCAACGCGCTCAGCCCTTGTTTTCCCCTCCAGATGGATTTCTCCTTCCCAAAGCTTGGGTGGATGGAGGAGGAGGCTGCGAGGAAGAGGAGGATGCCTTGGGCCCCCCAGGCAGGTGAGGAGGAAGTCAGTGTCCCTTTGGGCGGGTGTTGTGCTGGCTCTGTCAGCCGAGCATGGCCCCGGCTGCAGGACAACCCCGCTGGCGCCGCCGTCCTGCCGGGGCCGGAGTTGGGGGGATGTCCTTGGCCTTCCCTGTGGGCCGGAGGCAAATCCCCTCCCTGTCCTTCTTGCTTCCTGCCCCAGGCCCCGAGCTGAGGACGGAGAGCCCGGAGGACAAATCCCCCCGTGAGACCCTGGTGGGAGAGGCCGTTTTGAAGGGCTCCACGGCGCAGGAAGGCAGCGGGAGGAAAAGGGCTGGAGATCCCCCCGCAGGAGGGGCTCCAAAGCCATCCCAGGGTGCTCTGAGGAGGAAAGAGCCAGCCTGTGCTGGGAAGGTGGCCGGAGGTTGAGGGGGAGCTCTGACCTGGTGGTCCCTGGTCAGCCTCCCAGCAGGGAGAAGCCGTTCAGGTGCTTGGAATGTGGGAAGAGCTTCAGGGACAGCTTCAACCTGCTCAGACACCAGCACATCCACACTGGTGAATGTCCCTACACCTGTAGGGAATGTGGGAAGAGCTTCAGGGACAGCTTCAACCTGCTTAGACACTAGCACATCCACACTGGGGAATGGCCCTACAAGTGTGGGGAATGTGGCAAGGGGTTTCAGACCAGCTACGATCTCCTGAAGCACAAGCCGACACACACAGGGGAGTGGGCCTTCCACTGCACAGGGGAGTGGGCCTTCCACTGCACCTACTGTGGGAAGGGATTCAAATGGAACTCCACCACCGGCGCATCCACACCCGGGAGAGGCCATACAAGAGGATTGTTCTGGGGGAGTTCCATGCATCTCTAATTAAGAATTATTGCTTTGGGCTAACTTGAGTAGAATTGCTTTCACAATTGCTTTAGTGTAGAACACTGTAACACTGTCCTATCTTATTCTGTAATTCTGGTAGTTTCAGTATGTATATTGTGCAGTAAATAATTCTGATGAAGATCTTTTGTCTGATCATTTGGAACCCTAAAAAATTCATTTCTATCAATAAATCTGATTTTCCATCATTAAAACTTGGGAAACAAAAGTTGTTGAGTCACAGCTCTGTAATTCCTGTAAACTGAAACTGCTGACATAAAGCAAGGCTGAGATTGGATCCAGCAGCCCCCAGCACCCCACAGTAAGTTGGGAGCTCAGGGGGCCATCGCCCTTTCCCAGCCCCTCTCTGCCCAAAGACCCCCATGGGACTGTCAGACCCACCAGACCCCCCCCCCCCCCGTTTTCCACCCTTCTCCCTGTTCCTTCCACCTTTTCATGGTCCCCTCATCCCCAGCCCCCCACCGAGCAGATTAGGGGTCCTAACCCCTATTTTTTTCCCTTTCTCTCACCAATTCCATATCATTTCTCCAGTCCCCCGCCCTCTCATGCTCAGTTTCAGGTCCCACCACCCCTTTATCCCCTCTGACCCCTGCTTTTCCCAGTGACCTCCCCCTTCTCAACCCCTGTTCACCCGAGAGCTCCTCACCTGCAGCCAGGGGGGCCTCCCAGCATCACCAATGCCCAGAGAAGTCTCCCCAGAAAAAAGGCTGGGTTGGGTCCTGGGTGGGCTTTGAGTGTGTTTGGGGGTCCTTAGGGAGCTCTGGGGAAGCTTTCAGGGTATCCTGGCACGTTTTGGGGTGTGCTGGGTGCCTATTGAGAGGGGAAATCACAGGGGGGTCCCCATTCCCGATCCATCCTGGGGCCAATTCTGCCCCCCCCGAACTCGGCTCCACCCCTCGGAGTCCCCCATACTGCCCCCCAATAACCAGGACTGGGTAGAACTGGGAAGCTTTACTGGGATCACTGGGAGCAGCCGGGTGGAGGCAGAGTGACAGGAGGGGAGGGGGGAAAACACGACCCTCCAAAATCCTCACAGGGACAGGAGGGGTCCAGGCTGGGCCCGAGGCCCTGGGGAGGGGCTGCGGCCGCCGCCGGCTCAGGAGCTCTGTGGGGAGAGAAAAGGGGGTGACACCGGGGTGGGGGGTCCCCGGGGGGGCACAGACGCTCTGGGGGGGACACACGACCCCCCTGGGACCCCCCTCACCTTCTGGCACAGGTAGAAGCCGAGCCCCAGCGCCAGGGAGACGAAGGCCAAGAGGAAGCCCCCGGCCCCTCCTTGGCAGCAATTGCTCAGGCTGATGGAGCCCGGCAGGGCCGGGGCCGCCGGCGGTGTCCGATCCCGGCAGGAAGCGGGGAGGGCCCCGGGGAGCGGCGGCGGCGGGCGGGGCCCTGGGGGAGCCGCCCCGAGGGGTCCCCGCCGCCCGTGGCACTGAAGGAGCCGCCCCGGGACGGGCCCTGGCGGGGGTCGCCAGAGAGGGGGGGCGAGCTCGGAACGGAATCAGCTCCGGAGAATAAACCAAGGAAAACCAAAGGGCCGCGCCGGGGGAGTCTCCGCCGCCCCGGAGCTAAAAGAGCTGCCCCGCGGGACGGGCGAGGAGGGGCGGCGGTGAAACAGTCGCCCGGGGTGTGGCGAGGGAGGCGGGAATGGGATAAAAGAGAGAGAATAGAGAGAGAAATCCCTTTGTCTCCTCCGCCCCAACTCCCTTTTGTATACAGATAAACCCAGGGATCAACATGTGCTTCCCTTCCCCCTTTTCCCGACAGGGGAACTGAAAACAAAAAAGAAAACCATGACAAAGAGAGAGAAAAGCCAACTCTGGAAAACTACTTGGTCTTAGATAAGGTGTGCTGCCAAAGGAAACGCTGACTCCAGAGGTGCCCTAGGTGGGGCAGAGCCCCCACCCTGCCCACTCACACACTTCAGCTCAACATTGGGGTTTTCCCCTCCCTGGCACTGCCCAGTCCAGCCCCTCCCTGGTCCCCCCATCTCCCTGCCCCTGCCCCAGCCCAGCAGAGCAGCACACTCAGGTCTGACCCTGCAGCAGGACATGGAGGCCATGGAGCTCAGGGACAGGCCCTCTGGGTCTGCAATGCTCAGCACATCATCAGCTCAGGCAGCTCCTGCAGCCCCAGGGCCAGCCCCGCTCCCCAGCACAGCAGCAGAGAATCGGCCCCGGGCTCCTCAGGCCCCATTTGCCATCTCCAGGGGCACTGGCCACCACCAGCACCAGCTGCAGCAGCCTCAGCCCCTCCAGCCCCCACAGTGGGACCCTGAGGGCAGCACACGGACTCCAGGGAGAAACCAGCAAGGCAAGGACCCTCTGGAGAGCCTGGTCCTTGGGCTTCTCCTTGAGAGCCCTTGAGAAGAAGAGCTGAGGCTTCAGGCTGTACCTGGAGCAAATGGAGCCCCTTGTGTGGTGGAAAGAGTGCAGTGGAGCCCAGTTCATGCCAGCAGTGCCATGGCCACAGGACTGACCCAGCCCAGCCCAGGGACCAAGGCCCAGAGCACTGAGGCCTCAGCCGAGGCCCAGAAGGGGAGGGTGGCAGGAGAAAAAGAGCAGCTCTCAACAGGCCAAATGCTGCTGCTCCCTGGCACTGCTGCTGTGCTGGGACTCTCTTTCCCTGCCCCTCTGCACACAGGCACTGCCCTGCCAGACTCATCAGAGGTCTCAGAAGATTGAACTCACAAAAACAAGTCACTGAAGGATCCTTGACTTTGTTTCAACGCATTCCTCATTTACCCAGACTCTGGGTCAAATTCAAGATGTAGACAGTGAACCAGACATGGGATGAATAATAAATATTCACTGTACACAACTTTATCCCAGGAGAAAAACCACATGAAAACCCTGACCCAGCACCACAAAAACCTGAGCAGGCAGTCTGGACCAAGGAGTCCCATTCTGAATGCTATGGAAGAGAAAACAGGCCATTTGTGCCTTCAGAAAAGTATCCGGTCATCATTTTCCTCTGGGCATTCTTGAAGCAAAAGATTTCTTAAGAGAGATGCCAGAGCTTGGCAGCAGGCTGTCCTTCTCAGCTTGGAAAATCTCTGCTAAATTACCTAACAATGGTACAAACCCCCCACTTTAATGTCGTCAAACAGCTGCATCTGCAGGATTCACGTTCCAGCCTTACCTAATGCACAATTATCACACCTCTTTTTAAAATCAAAGGGGAGGGAAAAAAAAGCAGGAGGTGGGGGGAGAGTCCCCACCCCAGTCATCCATCAAGTGAACATCCTGGCCACTGCTCCCAAGAAATTCAATATATGCTAAAAAGATATAAAAAGACATCAAAAGCTTTCAGATATAAAAGTGCTTCAGAAGCTAGATTTTAAGATTGCCAAGTGGGTTTTTGCCTGATTATAAAGTTGACTGAAATGCCAGGATACTGCATTTTGGAAGTGGCAGCAGCTCACATATTGCCTTGTATTAGTGGCTGAAGTGTGTTGCTGATTCCAAAGCTGGACTATCATCATCTGTGGGTGAGAGTAGATAAATAAATAAATACTGAATCTCTACCAAAAAAAGCATGAATAGATGTGGCCACTTATCCAAAGAGCTGTTCTTGTTGCTGAGAACTCCTCTCTAAACACCTTCACCTGTAATTCTGTCAAGGTAATAAATCATTCCACTCCTTACAGCACACTCAAAAGCACCCTGCTATTTAATGTCAATGGAAAAATGGCCAAAAATGTCTAAAACATTTCCTTTTGCTCAGGTAAAAGTGCTGGCATTTTACTTCCTTCCTGATAAGCCAGTGCCAATGGACCTGATTATTCTTTTCTTATTCAAAGCACATCAGTAGTTCCAAAGCACTCTCCATCTTATCAGGTGTCTGAACAGCACAGTTACTGAAAACAGTTTGTCCTGCTCCTCTCTCCTTCTGCCAGGCTATCAGATAAACCCAACTAACTCTCTGTATTTACACACCATCAAACATAAGCTGTGTCTTCAACCCACTGTAGCCTGTTTCTGGCATGTTACAGGTTTTCTGTTTGACATTAGTTGTACCCAAAACAGCAGCAGTGAATTAGCTTAGAACAAAAGTATTGTCACTCCATAGCATGTAACACAAAGGGGACACAGGATAGGAAAAAAAAAGAGAAACATTTTGTGGAGTAAAAATGATCACTCTCATCTCAGCAGTTCATAGGTATTTATCTGGTGCTACTTTAAAAAGAGCATGGAAGCAGCAGGATTCAAATGCATTCAAAACAGAGCTGACACAGGCCTCAAGAGTAGAAAAATAATTTCTTTTTTTTGTTTATTTCATTCTCCTGTCCTCTAGGAATTGTCTCTGATTTGCAAGGGGTGAGAAAGTGAAAGAAAGGAAAATGGTAACAGGGTCTGAAAGCATTTAAATGCCTTTACAGTTTTTGTCAGTGACAAGACTGATTTTCATGACCCAACCTTCATTTGGCACTAAAAGACCCCCACAAAAACAAACCAAAAAAACACCCTCCCCCAAACAAGCCTCTCAGCAACTCTCCTTTTCATTCAGTGTCTCAGATACAGAATTTTCAGTGCTGACTACTGAGGATTAACACAAGATCAACTCCTCCAGAAGGGACACGGCTTTGAAGATTTTGCTTCCTGCCCAGCCCTAGGGAACAGGCACAGCATCTCCCTTCCTCCTTCTCAGGATGACAGGATATCCTCGGGATGAGCCCAGTGTTGGAAGAGTTAAACATTAACCTGGCTGTGCCCTGGGCACTCTCAGCTGGCTAAATGAAAAGTTCTGGAAGGCCCAGAGAAATCCTGAGTTGCAGCTCTTCGATTAAGTACAACCTTCTTTAAAAGCTGAAGCTCCAGCCCCTGAGTGGAGGCTCCTTCCCACCACCCCCTCCCACTGACAGTCCCCCTGAGCAATAAAATATCAACTCAAACATAAAAGGACAGTGGCATTCATCCTCCACAAAGACAGGACCAAATCCTGCAGCCAATTTGATGACAGAAAAAAATTTAAAAGTAAATAAAGAATACACAGAAAATTTCTTGATCCTTAGTTACATTTCCAGTATATGGAGAACTACACAAACTGCCAGTAGCAGAGTGCTCAGAGTACATAAAGGAGTGTGATTTCACCATTTTGTTAAATATTGGTTTTACTAGATTTTTGTGTCTTGTATTTCTTTGAAAATATTCACGTGTGAGACTGAAAAAAGTGTTTCTTTCAAAAACAGCTCTAGAAACCAACCCAGAATTAGGGGGAAAGGGGTGAAAGAGCAGCTGTCACAGGTACAAGAATGGTCTGAATACAGCAAGTCACCTCCTGCCCACCCATCCTGGCACCTGATGGGAAGGAATTTTGGAAATGCTTAGGAACAAGCTGGCACTACATTTTAGATATGACTTTTTCATCTCTACATCTACAGGACTTTAAACTGTTTCATGTCTGTAAGGGGGGTACTTTTGAATTAGATGATCAATGGAGCATAGAGGCGTGAGAAAGAAATCCTATTAGGATGTGAAACCAGCTAGAGTATGGTACAATGTAACTTCATGGCTCAAGCTAATTGTAAGGTCCATTGTGCTTTTTAGCAAGTCAGCTTGATATCCCCTATTATCAGAGCTGAGTTCTTCCTTGGTTTTGCTACATATTGCAAGATAGATACATCTACCCTTGAAACACAGTGGTAGAGGTCATACATAGGGGTGAGAAAGATGATGGTGAGAGGAAGATTATGTGGGCAGGGGTCACTCGCCCCTTGCCCTACAGCAGGGCATGCACAGACTGTTGCTATCAGGTGATGAACAGGTGGGGTTTGGCTGCCACTCAGGCATCACCTTATACTGTGTACTGGCCCTACGTGGTGCAATGTGGAGCTGATAAAATGGGGTGTCAGGACTGCTGGGGTGAGCGATCCTCATCCTGCCATGGAGACTGTGTTGTTCTGCCGGGACGCCCGCTAAGCACGGGCACCGACCAGCTGCTGCAGATCCTGGCAGCCCTGGCCTGTCTGTGTGGGTAAGCACAGTTTATTGAGAGGAAGCAATTGAGAAAGCCACTGTTTTATATCCTTTTTTGATATCCTTTTAATTCCCTTTTTAGTAGTTAATATTGTATTAAAAGCCACTCATAGTATTGTTTTAATATCCTTTAAATTTTCCTTTAATTCCCTTTTTCTAGTTAATACTATAATAAAAGCTGTTCATAGTATTGTATGAATGCCAACCGATAAAGCAGTTATTTTGTATTCTTTTTTAGCTTTTGATTCTCTTTGCTAGTTTTTATTCTCACTGCAATAAAAGATTTTTTGTAGTGTTGGAATGTCTGTTGCACTTGTCTTTATTCCGGGCATGTATTCAAACGAAATAATACATGGGGGCACAGCTCTTTGGGGCAGGAGACGAGCAGCAGCCTTGCCAGGACTCGGGGCAGTGGCAGGTCTCCTTGGGCCAGGACTTGCCAGAGCTGCTGATTTGGGTGCAGCCCTGGCCAAAGGGCTCCCAGCAGCACTGGTGCCCTTGCCCACACCTTCCTTCTCGGTGTCAGCCCCCCTGTTTAGGATGGCCACCAGCCAGCACTTCTCCCAAGGAGGCCGTGCCAGCTTGTGTGGAAGGCCCCGTGCCCTTCCCGCTGCGACTGAGTTTGCGGCTGAGGGGGCTCCTTGTGCTGCCGTGAGCAGGCACAGGAGGGGAGTGTTTGCTCATTTCTTGAGCTGTTCCTACAGTTCAGGTCCAGCCAGATTAGATACTTCAGAGAGTGGATTCCCTCCAAGGTGGGGCAGGTTGGCGGGGCTGGGGGAGGCCCCAGGCCACGTGGCACTGTGTCCAAAAGCCCTTTGTGACACGCTGGGCACGGCCGGTGGGATGGAAGGGGGCAGGGTGTCCAAGGGCCCTTTATGACCCACGGTGACAGAGGTGCTGCTGGTGACACGGCCACGGTGTCAACAGTGCTCCTCGGAGCAGGCGACGGGACAGGACGGGACAGAGCGGTGCTGTGCGGAGCCCCCGCGCAGCCAACTCGTGCCTTGCTGACCCGGAGCATTTTGGAGGATTTTCTCATTTCCAGGTGACCTCGAGGCATTTCCACAGGATTTGGAGACCTGGAGTTTCTCCGAGGTGTCTCTAATTCCTGTGGCAGGTGCCCTTGAGACCCTTTTCCAGGACTTGGAGACCCGGAGCTTCTCCGAGGTGTCTCCAATCCCTGCGGCAGGTGGCCTCAAGGCCATTCTGCAGGACTTAGGGCCCGGAGTTTCTCCGAGGTTCTCTTTCTCTCTTGCAGGTGCCCTGGACACCAGACTGTGGCATGGCAGGGAGACGCTTCAGCCTGCTCAGGCTGTTCCGGAGGAAGAAGGAGGAGGAAAGCCCTGGGGCTGCTCCAGCACAGCAGCCTGAAGAGGTGCAGCAGGTGCAGCCCCCGCAGGAGGGTGAGTGCTGGAGCTGGGCCACAGGGCTGGTGGCTGCAGCCCCCTTGGCCTCATCCTGTCCCATCCCCTCTGGACATGCTCAGGGAAAGGGAGTTGGGCAGAGGGGCTGAACTCCTGGCAGCCGTGCTCCATCCACTGGGCATCCCAGAGCTGGCCCTGCCTGCTCCTGGAGCCCAGGCCTGGGCTGTGTTCTCCGGCCTCTCCCACACACCCTCAGCTCTGAGCACGCTCGCTCTTTGCCAGATGCAGGCCAGGAGCGGACAGAAGAGCAGCTTCGTGCCCGTGGCCGCTTCCGCAGGGCAGCACAGGTACCTGCAGCCATCCCCGCCTGGGCTGGGCCTGCTCTCACTGCTCAGCCCAGCACCACTGTCGCAGCCCTCCAGGGGAAATCCCTCCCTTCCCTGCCCTTCTTTCTCCTGCAGACTTTTATGAAATTCATGGGCAGTCGGCGTAGAAAGGCCAGGATCACACCAGCTGATGTCCAGGCCCAGCCTGACACCATCCCGACCCAGGTGACAAAGCCTGATGTCAGCACTGCGTCGACTGCTGTCCCAGCAAAGTGTGACACCGCAACCAATGATCACACAACCCACTGGGACACCACGTCCATCGATGATGTGTCAAACTGTGACTCTGTGCTGCCTGGTCTCACGGAGGAGGCCGACGCCACAACGACGGAGGGCGTGGCGAGCACTGACGCCGCGCCTGTTCAGCGCCTGGCCGATACCCCCAGCCTGGAGTTTCTTGAGGAGAGAGCTGTCTCTGCTGAAGTAAGCAGCCTGTGGCCCCCCAAGCTGGGTGCGCTGGGCCCCTTCAGCCTTTGAGGCTGGCACAGTGTGCTGGGAAGGGAAGCATTTCTCCGGGGAAGCTGGGCAAGTTGCTCACTCTGGCAGCTTTCCACCTCTCCCCTGTGCATCCTCCAGGCCAGACTGTGGGACCTGGGGACCTAGGGCTGCTCAAGGCATCTCCAGTCCCTGGGGCAGGTGCCCTTGAGGCCAGACAGTGGGACTGGATGAGGCGAGGCATTTCCCAGGCTTCTCTCTTGCAGCTGCCTTCAAGGCACGACTGCAGGACTTGGGGAGCCAAAGCTTTTCCATGGCATCTCTGCTGCAGGTAGCCATAATGCCAGATGGAGACATGCAGCAGAGACCCCCCACGGTGCCCAAGCCGGCCTGGGTGAAGGAGGAGGAGAAGGAGGAAAGCCCTAGGGCTGGTCCAACACAGCAGCCTGAAGAGGTGCAGCAGGTGCAGCCCCCGCAGGAGGGTGAGTGCTGGAGCTGGGCCACAGGGCTGGTGGCTGCAGCCCCCTTGACCTCATCCAGTCCCATCCCCTCTGGACATGCCCAGGGAAAGGGAGGGGGGCAGAGGGGCCGGGGCTGAACTCCTGGCAGCCGTGCTCCATCCACTGGGCATCCCAGAGCTGGCCCTGCCTGCTCCTGGAGCCCAGGCCTGGGCTGTGTTCTCCGGCCTCTCCCGCACACCCTCAGCTCTGAGCGCGCTCGCTCTTTGCCAGATGCAGTCCAGGAGTGGACAGAAGAGCAGCTCCGTGCCCGTGGCCGCTTCCGCAGGGCAGCACAGGTACCTGCAGCCATCCCCGCCTGGGCTGGGCCTGCTCTCACTGCTCAGCCCAGCACCGCTGTCGCAGCCCTCCAGGGGACATCCCTCTCTCTTCCTTGCCTTTCTCCTGTAGCTGGTTTGCAGATTCATCAGGTGCATTTGGCATGAAGAGGCCACTTTCATGGCCACTGGGGACACGGCAAACTCGGACCTCTTCAATGCCCAGACCAGCGCTGCCCTGCTGGATTTGCTTGTGGAGAACGGTGTCTACAAAGCAAAGCAAGTAAGCAGCCTGTGGCCAGGGCTCGAGTCCCCCAGGGATGCTGTGGCCCCTCACGCTGGCTGCTCTGGGTCCCCTCAGCCTTTGAGACCAGCAGAGTGTGGTGGCAAGGGGAGCACTTCTTGGGGGAAGCTGGGCAAGTTACTGGCTCTGGCAGCTCTCCAACTGTCCCCCATGTCCCCTCCAGGTGCCGGCCACAGTCAGGTGCATCCACCAGTGGCTCACGTCCAATGTGTCTGCTGAGCACAGGCTGGACAAGACTCTGGTCCTGCTGACCGAGGCACACCCCACGGATGTCGCAGTGACCCTGCTGCGCTCTGCCCCAGCCTGTTACAGGTATGGGGCCCACCTGCCTTGAAGGCTCACCTACCTTTAGACCCCATCCCACTGGAAAGCCTGTCCCAAATGGTGTGCCAGAGACATGGAGACTTCCCGGACGCTCCAGCTCCTCTCTTTGCCAGCTTTGGCATGTCAGCCTCCAATCCTGAGGCCAGCCTGCCTCCCTGCCCCACAAGGCGCTGTGGCTCTGTCACCTGGGCCCTGCAGCTGCCCAGGCCACAGAGCTGTGTCCCAGACCCCCCTGAGCCAGAGTTGTGACTCCACAGAGCTGCTCGCACCATGTGGAAGACGCTCATCTCCTCCAGATGGACTAAGGAGCCGGTGCTGCAGATCCTCTTCCGTGTGCTGGAATACTGGCCAGCGCACAGGAGACGCACCTCTGATGGGGATGAGAGGGATGTCTTTGCCCTGGCTGTGAGTTTCTTGAGCTGGCCTCTGCTCGCCCCCAGGTTGCCTCTGGGATGCCTTTCCATCCTCCCTCACCACTGCTTCTCCCTGCCCCAGGCACTGGGCTGCAAGCCTGCCTTAGGGGCAGGTTCAGGGACACCAGGCTGGGGGATCCCCCTGTGTCTCCTCTGGCTTGTCCCTGCCACGCTTGGGCCCAGCCACATGGACATCTGGGCCCTGAGAGCTGTCTCTGGGTGCTTTGTCTTTGGCAGGCAACTGTGGCACTCTGGGAGATCATCCAGCTGTCCCACTCCTGGTGCCCAAGTGCATTGAAGGACAATTTCCCCCGCCTCCTTCTGACTCTGCTCTTCCAAGTTTTCATCAGCACAGAGGAGATGTCAGAGGAGGTCGAGACCTTCTGGAGGCAATGCCGGGAGCAGCGCAGCCTTCCCCCCAACCCCAACAGGTGCTCCATCCCAGTCCCCTCTCCCTGCCATGCCCTCGGGGTTGGGGCCAGGGCTCTGTGCCTGACCTGGGCTGTGCTCTGCACACAGGTTTGCAGTACAGACTGTTAAAGCCCTGCTGCGCCAGCTGCTGGATGAGGATGTGTTGATGGCGATCGGTCGCAAGCGTGGCTGGGACATGCTCCTCAAGGCTGACAGCCACCACTATGCAGTGGGTCTGCTGGCCAGGTGAGAGCCCTTTCTCCCCACTGCCCCACACCCCCACAGGTCATTTCTGCCCTGTGCACAGGCCACCCCTCACAGTGCCCGTGCTGCTGGGCCAGAGGGCCTTGGCAGTCAGGGATGGCTGAGCAGAGTGGAAAAGGCAGAGAGGGGCAGCTGCACAGGAGGAGCCACCTCCCAAAGTGCCCACGTCCTCTCCTGGGCTGGTGGCCAAAGACCAGGCCTGTGTGAGTCAGTCCCAGGAGAGCTTTGCCCACCTGGCTCAGGGTCTCTGGCACCTTTATTCCCCCTTGCAGGGAGCTGTGCCGTGTATCCCGCTCCTTCGGTCGCAGCATCGCCATCAGCCTGCTCCCACGGTTCAGCAGGGGAGAGCCCCTGTGGGAACTGCCTGCCCTGGCGTTCCTGGTGGAGGTGAGCCTGATGGCGAGCGCTGCCTGGCCCAGCTGCCTCCCCCTCTCTGCCCTCTCACAGCCGCAGCCGCCCGGGACAGTGCCTGCACCCTGTGCTGCTGCCTGGGCACAGCCCCGGGCGGGTCCAGGCTCCTGCCGGCCGGGCACCCTGTCACTGCTCCCTGACTTTCAGGTCCTGCACTGCCTGAACCCCAGACAATATGGGCCCAGCGTCCTGCAGATTATTTCCAGGCACCTGCGCAGTCAGTGCCCGGAGAGGCGTCGCCTGGCGCTCCGAGGCCTGGTGGTGCTCAGCAAGGCTCCCTCAATGGTGAGCAGGGGGCAGGGGCTGAAGCCGGGCCGGCAGCGTGCGGCTGTGCAAGGCAGTAGCTTGGCCTTGGCTGGCCTTTGGCAGCTGTGGCAGCTGTTCCCAGCTCTCCTCCTCCCCGTTCAGCTGCCCGACTCCTTTAGGACGCACCTTTGGCCTCTGGGCCCCGCGGCAGCAGCGTGGGGCTGCACCACAGCATTGTGTTCCACACAGGCTAAGAGCATCCGGAGCCTGAATGAAAGCCTCCTGGAGCTACTGCAGGATGCAGACACAGACACAGTTCAGATGACCCTCTCCGTGTTCATCAATGTGCTGGGCTTGAAAATCATCCAAATATCCAGCCCAATAGCCCTGAAGTTGCTTGAGGTGCTGCGGCCACTCTTTGACAACGTAAGGCTCTGTGCCCCTCATCGTGGGCACTGAGTACTGCCAGGAAACTTTGGGCCCAGTGTCTTTTCAGGCCTGTGCCCCGGTGGGCCTGGAGAAGCCAGTGCTGAGGTCTTTTCCTCTTCCTTTGCACCAGGAGCACAGCCAGCTGCAGCAGCTCTCCATGCTCCTCTTCCGGGAGCTGATGGAAGCGACAGAGAGGAGCAAGAGCCTAAAGCCACACGTGTACCTGAGTCTGGTGCCATTCTACTTCAACTGGCACGATGAGAACCGGCGTGTGGCAGAGGTGAGGACTCGTGGGCTCTGTTGTCCCCATGGCAGGAGGCTGCTGTGCCTCCTGCCCTGGCCCATGGTCGCCTGCAGCCTCCTCCTGGCCTTCGTGCAGGGATGCGGGTGCTGTGCCCTGGGCTGCGGTGCCATGGCCCGCTCTCTGTTGCTGTGCAGGCCTCTCGGAGAGCACTGTTTGGTGCAGCCAGGTTCCTAAAGTGGAGGGATCTTGAGAACTTGGTGACCATGGAGCAGCCATGGAGGTTTCCTGAGTGCCTGGTAAGGACGGCCCCAAAGCCCCAGCCCCTGGCTCGCCGGGAGCACCCAGCCCTCTGCTCCCCCCAAAGCCCGGCCCCAGTGGCTGCTGGCCAGGCCTCAGGGCTCTTCGGGCAGGGGAGCCCCGTGCTGGGGGCAGGGAGTGCCCGGCCAAGGGGCAGAGCCTGAACCCAGCCTTCCTTCCGTGCCCTGGCGCTCTTTGCAGCTGGAAAAGGACAGGAGCCGAGTGGGCCAGTACGTGCGCCAGGCCCTGCCGTTCCTGGAGAGCCCAGAGGAGCCCCTGCGAAAGCTGGCCATCAAGTTTCTGGGTGAGCCACAAGGCCGGGGTCCCTCCCCACCCCGCTGCAGCTTGGCCCCAGCCCCGGCTGCTGCAGCGGCAGCAGGATGCGGCCCAGGGCATGTGGAACCCCGAGTGGCCCCGAGCGCCTGCTGCCGCCCTGTGCCAGCCCAGCCCTGGGGCGTCCCCATGCGGGAAGGCCCCGGGCTCAGCCCTGCCAGGGCAGGAGGCTGTGTGGCTGGGCTGGCAGTGCCGCTGCGGGGGACCTGTGCCTCTGGGGCCTGACAGGCTCTGTGTTCCCAGGGATCGCCGCCAGGTCCATGAAGCAGGAGCAGCCAGAGCTGCAGCTCATCTGCCAAGGTGAGCGAGAGCACCTTCCAGCTGATCCCCTTGGGCCCTGCTCCCTCCTGGCCATGGCAAGAGCTGGCTGGGATGGCCCTGGCAGGAGAGGCTCCTCACATCCCCACACCCCTGGCCTCTCACCTTGGCTCTCTTCCTTTCTCTTCCAGCCCTTCAAGGCATGACTGATGACAGCCCTGCCATCTCAGACCTGGCCCGTCAAACGCTCCACATCATCAGAGCTGTACGGAGAACTTCATTCTTCCCATTCTGGTAGTCTCCGTTGCTGCCTCTTCCAGCCCGTAGAGGTGTGACAGAAAACATCAGACTCGCCATGGCAGGCCTGGCAATTCAACACTGCTACGTGCTGAGAGCTGTACAGATGGCTCCCTACTGCAGATTCCAGCAGCTCCAAGACTGGCTGTGCAGGGCGTGGAAGACCCGGCCTTTTCTGCAGGGCAGTGTCTGCCTGTGCTGCTGCAGCTCTGTGGAGAACTGATGCAGGAAGCTCCATCTCCTGGGGCCACCTGAGCCTGTGGGGAAGATGCCTCTTCCCTGCAAGCACCTCCTTTAAGCCCAGCATGGGAACATGACCAACATGTTATCACGCACAGAGGCCCAGGAGTTTTTTTTTGATGTCCACTGTGCACAGGGCCTTGGGGAAGAGGGGAAAATAGCTCCCTGTGCTCAGCTACACTTGCCCCGCTGTGCAGCGTGCCAGCAAAAGACCAGCAGGGGAGGGGGCGCTGGGAGGCCAGGAAGGGGTGAGGTGCTGTGGAGGCCCTGATGGGACAAGGGAGCAGGAAGCCTTGAGGGGAATCTGTGAGGGGGTGGGTGGCAGAAGGCTGTGAGGGGACAGACTGGGCGCAGGCCCCAAGGGGCAGGGTGGAGGGAAAAGCCCCCAGGACTTTGGGGGGCAGAGGCCATAAGCAGCCCCCAGGCAGCCACCTCCTTCCCTGCCAGCCGGCTGCTCTGGTGCTTTCCTGAGGCCTCTCCCAGCCCTGTGGCAGAAGCCCTGGAGGCCAGGCCTCAGCAGCAGGGTGGGCACACCCCCAAGGGGGCCAGGCTGGCCTGGCTGGGGACAAGGAGGGCAAGGGGGCCCTGCCAGGGCACGTCCGCCGGGTGCTGCCGGTGAGGAGCAGTGGCACAGGCAGGGTTGGCGGCCAGCCCGGGCCCCCGTGGCTGCCCAGGCCACGGGGCTGTGGCCGACACCCCCCAGAGCCAGAGCTCTGGGCCCGCAGAGCTGCTGCCACCACGGCCAGGGCGCTGGGCTCCTCGGGCAGGGCTGCGCACTCGCTGCTGCCCAAGCGGCTCCGCGCCCCACAGACAACAGCACCAGAGGCTGCCCAGGAGCAGCAGCACCCACAACGCCTGGGCCTCCTCACCCAGGCACCCACACCCGCCAGGACACCAAAAGTGGGCAGACTGTGGGCACAATTGCACCCACTTTGGCAAAAGGCTTCAGGGCAAGTGGCCACCACAGCTTTCCAGTGACTCCCCAGCCTCACAGCAACCCTTGGCAGCTTGAGCTGCAGCCTGACATCCTGACTGACTTCAGTGGCCCTGTTTGAGGCTGGACACACCTTCCACACTCAGCTGTCCCCAGCCAGCACCACTGGTGCCATCCTTAGAGACTCTGCTGGGACACCAGCCTTGGGCTGCAGCTGTTCAACCTCTCCTCCACGCAGGCACCTTCAAAACACGGCCATGGGCTTCTAAACTCTACGTCCAGCACTTGAGGGCAACAAAGGAAGAATCGGCAGAAGCTGAAGCAAAGCAGGGCCTCATGTGGCGGAGCTTCAGGGATGGAGGGAAGTAAGCACCGTGGTGTCTGCTGAAGAGATGGCCCAGTTCACCAGCTCACACTTTGCTGCTGGATGTTCCTCCTTTGGTCCTGCTGGAGCCCATTCCCTACCAGTGCACGGCCCTGCCTTGTTCCTGGATCCAATCTCCGGGACCCCTGGCAACAAGTGGGCCCTGTGTCCACCTGAGAGCAGAAACTGGCAGAATGTCTCTGCTTCCAGCACTTCTCTTGGCTGCTCCTTCAGGCGGGTGGCACCTTCAGGGGAGACACACAACAGCTTCTCATCCCAGACTTCTCCCTGTCCCCTGAACTTCCCCAATGGACTGGACATCAGCTGCTGGCCACAGCTGAGCACACAGACACTGGAGTGTTGAACATGCGAGACTGGGCTGATTTTTTTTCCAGAAGGCAAAAAAACAAGCAAAAAGAACACAAGGAAGCTTGAGTCTCTCTGTCCAATCTAATTGTCCAATGAAACTCAGCAGCTGATGGGGGTTTTGTGCTGCTGCTAATCACTTCCACCCAAAAATTATGCCAGGAAGGAGCAACAGCTTCTGCCTTCTGACAGATGCCAAGTCTTGCCACCAATTGCTCCAGCTGCCGCTCCCAACAGCCACCTGCAAGAGGGCAGACCTCAGTGCCCCTTGGCTTTGGCTGCCCTCTGGTAGAGAAGTCCCCCAGGGGCACAGCTCTTTGGGGCAGGAGACAGGCAGCAGCCTTGCCAGGACTCAGGGCGGTGGCAGGTCTCCTTGGGCCAGGACTTGCCAGAGGCTGTCCCTCAAGAATCCCAGGAGCAGGCAGGGAATGCTGAGCAGAGCAAGCTCTACCTGGATGTCCCATCTGGAAGACACTGTTCTAGGGGGAATTCACTGGGTCTACCAACTCTTACTGACTGGCTTATTGACTCAGCCATGGTGTGTCCTTGTCACTCAGATCCCTTCTTGGCCGCACCTGATGTTGTGATTCATGTGACTGACAATACCTTTAACATCCCTGTAAATATTCCTTGTTATTTTAGTTGTATCAAAGATCAAAACGTATCTGCCCTCCATTTATTATTAATAATTCCCATGGGCAGAAGAGCCAAACTGTGGCTCCCAGGGAACCTAAGCAGAAGCTGGGAGGATGATGCAGGATACAGTGAATGAAGGAAACTGTGAAATGCAGAAATCCTCAGTGGATGGCTGATTGCTTGGATCATCTCTGCAGCAATCACGGCAGCTGCCGCAGCCACGGCTCCTGCTGCACTGGCCATTCAGTGCAGGCCATGCCTGCAATGCCAGTGTATGGGCACTGTGGCAGCATCAGGAGCAGGGGTTTTAGAATCTGCCTGGTTTCAATATTCCAAGTCCTCTGGGAGCATATGGGACAAGCCCCAAGACAAGAAGCCCAGGTCCTGGCCCTCTTGGCCGTGAACTCTGAGTGTCCAAACAAAACAGGGGCAGAGGTGGGACCAAGCGGAGTCACTCTGCACCTGCCCTGAGTTCCTGGGAATGCAAAGGGAGGATGGTCCTTGGCTGAGTGCTTGGAGAGAGAGAAGGTTGTTTCTCCAAGTGGAAATGCACTTGAACCAGCCTGCATGACCAGGGTGTGCTTTTCTCTGGTGGCTGAACACAGCCAGCACATGAGGCCAGGGGAATGTGTGGGATCAGGGCACTGCTTTGGGGCCATGCTGGGAATTCTGGTGGACTAAAAGACAAACACTGGGTGCTGCTCACGAGAGAAGAGGAATAAAAGGGGACACAGAAAAGTGTCGGCAAACAAGTCCTGCAATGGAACTCTGTGTGTGCAGACTCATTTTATCCTTCAACAACCAAAGGAAAGGGGGTAAAAAATGGGGGTTCAGACCCCAAAACTGTTCAGGGGGAAAATGGGGATTGAGGGGACAATGGGAAAGTGCAAGGAACAGGGAGAAGAGTGGAAAAGAGGGGGTGGTCTGGCGGATCCGACAGTCCCATAGGGGTCTTTGGGCATAAAGGGGTTGGGAAGGGGGAGTGGCCCCTTGAGCTCCCAACTTGCTGTGGGGTGCTGGGGGCTGCAGGATCCAATCTCAGCCTTACATTATGCCAGCAGTTGCAGTTTAGAGGAATTACAGAGGTGTGAGTGAACCACTTTTGTCCCACATGTTTAATGGTAGCAAATCACATCTATTGATAGAAATGAATTTATTTAGGGTCACAAATGATCTGACAAAAGATCTTCATCAGAATTATTTACTGCACAATAGAAACACTAAAACTACCAGGAGTATAGGATAAGATAGGATGGTGCTCAAGCAATTATTGAAGCAATTCTACTAGACCTGGTAAAACCCAGTAATTCTTAATCAGAGACGGATGCAATGCTCATGGGGAGATCTCTGCTCTCAACCTCCATCAGTGACCTTGGGGGGGTCACCAGGAATCTCCACCCACACCCCAAGAAGGGTTCTGGTGGTGAAAGGGGACTGGCCCTTTCTGTTTGAAAGGGATGGACTGACAGTCACTGGACTCCAGGGGTTGCCTGCCCATCAGGGGGTTCATTTGGGGTGGAAGAAGTGGCCGAAGCTCTTCCCGCAGTTGGGGCACAGGTAGAGCTTCCCCTACTGGTGGGTCTGTTGGTGTCTGGTCAAGGCAGAGCTGTGGGTGAAGCTATTCCCACACTCCCCACACTTGTACGGCCTCTCCCCGGTGTGGATGCGCCGGTGGGTGACGAGGGCGGAGTTCTGCTTTCCCGCAGTCGGTGCAGCGGAAGGGCCTCTCATCCGTGTGCGTCCGCTCATGCAGGAGGAGATTCCCACTGGTCTGAAACCTCTTTCCACATTGCAAGCACTTGTAGGGTCGTTCTCCAGTGTGGATGAGCTGGTGAGTGTGGAGGTTGGAGCTCTGGCTAAAGCTCTTCCCACATTGCCCACACGTGTAGGGCCGTTCCCCAGTGTGGATGCGCCGGTGGGTGACAAGGTTGGAGTTCTCATTGAAGGTCTTCCCGCAGTCAGTGCAGCAGAAGGGCCTCTCATCCGTGTGTATCTGTTCATGCCTGAGGAGATATGAGATGGTCCTAAACATCTTCCCACATTCCAAGCACTTGTAGGGCCATTCCTTAGTGTGGATGTGCTGGTGGGTGCGGAGGCTGCAGCTCTGGCTAAAGCTCTTCCCACATTCCCCACACAAGTAGGGCCGTTCCCCGGTATGGATGCGCTGGTGGGTGTGGAGTTTGGAACTCTGCCTGAAGCTCTTCCCGCATTCTCCACATATGTAGGGACGTTCCCCAGTGTGGATGCGCTGGTGTTTGCAAAGGGTGGAGCTGACACTGAAACTCTTTCCACATTCCCCACACATGTATGGACATTCACCAGTGTGGATCATCTGGTGTCTGCGGAGGGTGGAACTGTCCCTGAAGCTCTTCCCACATTCCCCACACGTGTAGGGCTGTTCTCCAGTGTGGATGTGCTGGTGGGTGAGGAGGTTGGTGCTCTTCCTGAAGCTCTTCCCACATTCCAAGCACCTGAAGGGCTTCTCCCTGCTGGGAGGCTGATCAGGGACCACCAGCTCAGAGCTCTGGTTCAAGCTCCAGCTGCCTTCCCGGCACAGGCTGGCTCTTTCCTCCTCAGAGCTTCCTGGGATGGCTTTGGAGCCCCTCCTGAGGGGGGATCTCCAGCCCTTTCCCTCCCCGCTGCCTTCCTGCGCCGGGGAGCCCTTCAAAACGGCCTCTCCCACCAGGGTCTCATGGGGGGATTTGTCCTCCGGGCTCTCCGTCCTCAGCTCGGGGCCTGGGGCAGGAAGCAAGAAGGACAGGCAGGGGATTTGCCTCCGGCCCACAGGGAAGGCCAAGGACATCCCCCCAACTCCGGCCCCGGCAGGACGGCGGCGCCAGCGGGGTTGTCCTGCAGCCGGGGCCATGCTCGGCTGACAGAGCCAGCACAACACCCGCCCAAAGGGACACTGACTTCCTCCTCACCTGCCTGGGGGGCCCAAGGCATCTTCCTCTTCCTCGCAGCCTCCTCCTCCATCCACCCAAGCTTTGGGAAGGACAAATCCTGATGAGGGGAAAACAAGGGCTGAGCACGTTGGCTTGGGGGTTCTTCCTGCCCAAGTCCATCTCTAGAACTCACCGAGCATCCTGTGTCCATAAAATCCTCCAAAAAACCAAGATTCAGCCCAGAAAAACCCAAAACACAGAGACTCAGGAAAAAAACCCCTCAGAAATAGCGAGAAGACCCCAGTCCCCCCAAACTGCAAAAATATGAGATTCAGATAAAAAATACTCCAAAATATGAAGATTCAATTTAAAAAAATCTCTCCCAGAAGTTCCCCCTTTGGTCCCTCCCCTCTGGGGTTTAGAGGGTCTCCCCAGTCTGGAATGCTGGGGGTCCCACTTAGGAATGCTGGCAGTGTTGGGGGTCCCAACGGTCCCTTCTCCTCTGCCTCTCACCTTTGAGATGCCACATTCCCAGACGATCCCCCTCTCCAGGTTCTCCACTCTGTTGTCCCAGGGATCCCAGGGGTCCCCACTGTCCAGGCTTCCCCTTCTCCACGCCCCCCGTTTCAGGCTCCCGGGGGTCCCAGGGCTCCTCCCTCTCCGTGCTCCCCCCTCCAGGCTGCCGGGGGTCCCCCAGCTCCACCATCGCCCCACTCCGCCCTCCACACTCAGCAGCTCCCGGGCTCCACACCCACCCCCGGCACTCCCAGGGGGCCCCAAACCCGCTGTGTCCCCCCCGCCGGCACCGGGCTGACAATGGAGCCGGCGGGGCCTGACCCAGCAACACCAACCCCCACCGTGGGGGTACCTGCATCCCCCCGCCCACCGCCGGGGCTCTGACGCCATCCCAGCCCAGCACCCCAAAAAACACCTCCTGCCCACCCCCAAGAGCCCCCAAGGGCACAGCCCTGCACAAGGGCCGGCTGTGCCCAAGGCAACCCAACAGCCCCACAGGCAGGGGGACACCAGAGGCTTCGCCAGGGCAACGAGAGCAGGGAGTGGATCGGGCCCCCTGACACGTGGGCGGGCTCTGGGTTCAGCCTGACCAGGGGCAATTTGGCACCAACAGCCCGGCCCCGACCGCTGGCTCGGCACAGGGGGCCCGAGCTCCCCCCTCTCCAGGCTCTCGCAGCTCCCCCCTCTCTTCAGCCTCCCCCGCTCTCCAAGGATCAAGGCATGGAGACAGTGACCCCCACGGCAACCCAACTCCCGCTCTCCTCCCACCCCTTAGCTCCCCTCTCCAACCCTGTTCCCATCGGTCCACAAACCCCGGCTCCCCCCAGCTCCCTTTGGAGGTGACCCACTGCCCCTCACGCTCCCTTTGGGGGTCCCACCCGCTCTTTTCGCTTCTCTTGCCCCTTTCCCATCATGGCTACTCTGCTCACCCGACAGTGGCAGGAAGGGCAGGGACAGGGGTGGAGCAGCAACAGCAGGAGAACAATCACCCCCTGCCAGCCCGCGGATAGAGGAACTCATGCTGAATATCCTGGAGAGAGCGTGGGGGATCGGGACATACTCGGGCTGCCAGCACAGATTTCCCTGCAAAGTCTGCAGTGAGTCAAGCTCTGCAGAGGAGATTGTGTCCCACGCATGGGATGGCAGAGGCTCCCTCAGGTCCCCAGAATCAATCAGCAACCAGGAATAGACACAAAAGGCCCCCACGAAGATTTCAGGGGGGAGTCTCCTGTAGGGAGGGGACAGTGTCACCCCACCAGGGCGGGGTTGGCAAGTGGGAGGCTGCTCCAGGGGTCTGCAAGAGGCCTCTTGCTCTGCTCGGCCCCACCACTGCCTGGTATCAACCCCCCCGGCTGCCCCCGGCCCTGGGCAGCTCTGCTGCCACAGGTTGTGCCCTCACCGTGGCCCTGCAATGGCCCTGCCTGTCCCTCCCCCGTGGCCCTGCCCGTGGCCCTGTCCCTTGGCTCTCCCTCTGCCAGCTCAGTGTGAGGCACACGGGCTGGGGGTCCCTCCCAAGCCCCCCGGGCAGCCGGCGTTGGCTGGGGGGATGTGAGGGCTGGGCCTGCTCAGCACAGCCCCGGCCTCGTGCCCAGCGCCTCTTTCGTGACCCACACAGGAGCTTCCTGGCCCCCCCAGGGCTCCCCTGCTGCTGCCTCTGCTCCTGGCCCTGCCTTTGCTGCTCCCTTGGCTGGGGCAGCGGCTGCAGGGGGGGATGGCAGCAGCTTCAGCTCCACGGCACTTCCTGGGGGGAGCTCAGCCCGGGGGGGACGGGCAGGAACCTGATGGGGATGGACAGGGGCCCAGCAGGGACAGCCAGGGCCTGTAGGGGAAGGCACAGGGACAACCTGGCCCCCCACACTGCCACGGCTCTCTCTGCCCCTCCTTGCAGGCTCCGTGGCCAGGCACAGTTTGTGTTCCTGGGTGCCCACCATCTCAGCACTTGGAGACGCTCAAATCAGCGCCCACAGCTCTGCAGCAAAGCCCCAGCTCACCTGGCACACAGGGGATGGAGACAGCACCTTCTCAGGGATGGGCACTCACAGCTTTGTCTTCTTCCCAACCACAGGGCTGTCCTTCCTCAGCAGCACCTCTGCCTTGCACTTATTCTCAGCCTCACCTCAGGGCCTGGGCTCAAGGACAGGAACCTGCAGGGAGGGGACATCATGTGCAAGCTCAGGGCTGCCTGCTTGCACTGGTCTGTGGGGTTCCTTTTCTTTCTAGAACCAGCCCAGAACTTAGCCTGCTTTTCTAACACCACACATTTACAGACTAACCTTGGAGATATATATGGACAGACATCTCTATCACCCTGGGGATAGAGCGTCAAGCATGTGCTGCCATAGGAATGGCAATCACAGAATCACAGAATCAGCCACGTTGGAAAAGACCTCCAAGATCATCAAGTCCAACCCTGGATCCAACCCCGCCGTGCTTCCCAGACCATGGCACTGAGGCCACATCCACTCTCACCTTCAACACCTCCAGGGACACTGACTCCACCCCCTCCCTGCCCAGCCCATTCCAAGGCCTGATTACTCTCTCAGCAAAAAAATTGCTTCCTAATATCCAACCTAAACCTCCCCTGGCACAGCTCAAGACCCAGCCCTCTTGTCCTACTGCTGCTTCCTGCCAGAACAGCCCCACCCCCACCTGGCTACACCCTCCTGGCAGGGACTTGCAGACAGTCAGGAGGTCTCCCCTGAGCCTCGTCTTCTCCAGCCTCAACACCCCCAGCTCCCTCAGCCTCTCCTTACACCACTTGTGCTCCACTCCCTTCCCCAGCCTCGCTGCTCTTCTCTGCACCTGCTCCAGCCCCTCCAGGGCCTTCCTCAACTCAGGGGCCCAGAGCTGGACACAGCACTCCAGGGGTGGCCTCACCAGCGCTCAGTCCAGCCCAACAATCACTTCCCTGCTCCTGCTGACACACTCTTCCATACACAGGACACCATCCACTGGCCCTCTTGGCCACCTGGCCACACTCTGCCTCCTGTTCAGCTTCCTGTCCATCCACACTCTCAGCTCCCTTTCTGCCTGCCTGCTCTCCAGACACTCTGGCCCCAGCCCGGGGGGCTGACGGGGCTTCTTGTGGCCAAAGGGCAGGACCCGGCCCTTGGCCTGCTTGAACCTCATCCCCTTGCAATCAGCCCATGGATCCAGCTTGGCCAGGTCCCTCTGCAGAGCCCTCCTGCCTTCCAGCACATCAACACACCCCCAGCTTGGTGTCACCTGCACATTTGCTGATGAAATGCCTGGTTCTGCAGCAGCTGCAGATGCTCAAGGGGCAGCAGGACCAACTCAGGGGCCTGGGGGGCTTTGGGGTGCGGGAGGGTCCTGGGGGAGCTGGGGAGGGGCTTTGGGGATTGGGGGTACAAACCAGGACAGACCAGGACAGAGCAGTACAGACCAGTACCTCCTCACTGCTCCCCAGATCTCTCCTGGAGCTGGGCCACATTGTCCTGGGACACCTGAGCCCCCCCCCAGTGCCCTCCCAGTACAGCCCAGTGCCCCCAGTACAGCCCACTGTGTTCCTGTTCCAGGGTGCCAGGGTGCCCCCCTCTTTGGGGAGGTTGGAATGGAGTTGAGGGGGGGGCTGGGGGAGCTTTGAAGGGATCTGGGGGTTTGGATGGGGAATTGGGGGCGTTTAGGGGTCTTTTGGGTGTATTTGGGGGAGTTAAAACAGGTTTTGGGGGCCTTTGGGCATCAAAGGGATCTGTGGGGGGAGGGGACTAAAGGGAAAATGAAGGTTAAGGGACATATGGGGAGGTTAAAGAGGTCTGGGGGGGGAGATGAGGGGCTGCACCAAGAGCAGCTGAGTCCTGAGACCTCCCCGGTGTCCCCAAGACCCTCTTGGTGTTCCTAATTCCCCCTTGACACTCCAAGACAAGCCTGGTGTCTCCAGTGTCCCCAGGGCCTCCCCACTGCCATTATTCCCCCCTTGACACCCCCAATTCCACTGGCCCCAAGCCCATCCCTGATGTCCCCAACCCTCCATCTCACCCCAGGAGCCCCCCCTGGCCCTTTTGACCCCAAAAATGCCCCCCCACACGCTCACAGAAAGGACAAGGGCATCTGCAGACACGTTGGGGACAGTTGGGGGGCTTTGCAGGGCACTGGGTGATTACTGGAAGATACTGGGACACACTGGGGGGAACCAGAGGGCACTGGGAGGGACTAGAGGGTTACTGAGGGATCCTGGGAGGGCACTGGGAGGGACTGGAGAGTTACTGGGGGATTATCAGGACAGAGGGAGAGACACTGGCAGGTTACTGGGCCATACTGGGGGCTATTGGGTGCTCACTGGAACATCACTGGGCCATCCTGGGGGGCAGTGGGAGGTCACTGGGACACACTGGCTGGTCACTGAGGGGGTTACTGGGCCGTACTGAGGGGCACTGGGATCCCCTTACCCAGATGTGGTACATCTCCCCCCCGGACTTTGGGGGGCACCCCCAGGACTCCTTCCCCTGGGGGCTGGGAGATCCCCTGAACCCCACTGCTGGGCTTTAGGGGACCCCGGGCCCCAGTCCCTTTGGGGTCTCTGTGTGCTGCGTGTTGGGGGTCTCTGGGGTTCGGGGGGGCATTGGGATCCCCTTTCCCTGGGGTCGGTCCGCCGGGCCGGCAGGGGGCGCTGTTGCGGGAGGGGTAATGGCGGGTCGCGGGTCATGCCGGCGGGTAACGCCGGCGCGCCTGCGCAGTCCAGCCAGGGCGCTGGGACAGCCCCACCCCCCCGACGCGGGTTCCAGGCCCCGCGCTCTGACCCTCGGGAACCCCCGAACCCCTCGGCTAAACCCTCCCGAGCCCTCCAGCCTTTCCATCCACAGCCGCGCTCCCCGCAGCCCCGAGCGGATCCCCAGAATCGCGCTCTCCGAGCGCAGCCGCACCTCCACCGCTACCGCTGCCCCGCAGACAACATGGCGCTCTGCGCACGCCCCGCCTCTCGAGCCCCCGCCGCAGCCAATCAGCGCTCGGCCCGTCCCCGCCCCGTCCCTGCCGGCCCCGCCCTGTCGGGTGAGCGGGGCGGGCACGGCGGGAAAGCGGCGGGGGGGAAAGAGCGGGGGGGACCCCAAAGGGAGCGCGAGGGGCGGGGGGTCACCCCCAAAGGGAGCTGGGGGGAGCCGGGCTTTGAAGGGACTGCTTTTCCAAACTGCCCTGCTTATCCCGCATGTGCACACTTCTCTCCTGCTGGGATCTGGCCCAGACAAACCTGAAAATACCTGAAAGTGCCACCTCCACCAGCACTTCCTCCACAGCTGCTTTCAAGGATTTCTCTTCAATTTGCCAAGGAAATGCTTCCAGATCATACTTCCATCTACAAGTCAGAACAGCAGCCTGCACCAGGACTCCTGCTTGTTTTCCCTGCACTTGCTGACAGGAGGTGCAGAGGCAGGATGTCAGCACTTCATTACCAACAGCCTTAACGGGGGATGACTCCACTTTTTAACCTTGGAAGAAGAGCAGCTTTTCCTTTTCCTCTCCTGTTTTTGGGGGTTAGTTTTTTTTTACCTTCTGAATAAAAGAACACATGTGTAAATTGAAATAATCTGAACCCAACTTTTAAGAAGACTGACACCTTTGAGCAGCTTCCTCTTAACCCTCTCTCCATGTTGGAGGAGTGGCCAGATGAAGAGTTACCAGCCCATCCTGGCTTCCAGAATGGCACAGCTGGTGGTCAGAGATTCATCTCACAGTTATCTAGAATATGCCCAAACTTGTTCTGCCCTTCCTAATTCCTAACTCAGACCAATGGCTCCAAACCCAGCATCTGGGAGGCTGATTAGGTTGGCAAGAACATTTCCCTGTGTGATAACAGTGTGGGCACAAGGACTGGGAGTGTGTCATAAGAAATCTGACTTGCATACATGGGGTAGGAGGTAAAAAAAAACACAGATAAGCAGAAAATGTTTGCAAGGAAGAATTGGCAGCAAATCTGTCAGAAGATTAGTGCAGGTGGCTATCAAATACAGGAGAAAACATGATGAAAGGAGTAACTCATGACTCTTTATCTGAGCTATGAAATGAACAGTAACTTCAGCCACTGATGAGAGATTTTTTTAAATACAGAAGTGAGTTTGCAGTTGTAGCATTTTCCACATTAAAGCCTACAGCTGGTAAATAATAAAATAAGCAATTAAAAAGCAATCAAGCTTGCTGCAGGAAAACCTCTCAAACAGGCTGCTTCAAACAACAACAGTCTTCTTGCTCCGCTCCTTCCCCCAAGCCCCAAAACTTCACCACATCTCAGGTCTGTACTACTCACACACATCACTTGGCAGAGGAAAGCCACACAAAACAAAAGATAAAGAATAATTACTTGTTTTGGTAGGTACTGATGGTCACGTGTGTTGAATGGGAGGTCCCAAGAGGAGTGTCAGCTTGGTGGATGGTCCCTCTTGGGAAGTACAGGAAGTCACCTGGCTGCAAGAAAATTGATATGTTTAGGGCACCAGGTCAAACCTTACTGCAGTCAGAGAAAATACTCTCTGAGCAGACAGTCTGACAATATATATCCTTTAGAATCACAAAATGGAGCAGTCCTGCAATGTACACTTTAATAACATAAAGAACACCAACCCAGAAGTTCAGAACCTTAAACTTTCCAACCTGCTGTCAATATTTACTGAAAACGTGAAACAAGCTTTTTAACATCACAGAACACACAGACTCCCACTGAGCTGCAGGAAGAGGACAAAGAAGCAGCTGAGATGGACCTGCTGGCAACACAGTGGGCTGGCAGAGGAGCAGTGAAATGGGGATTTGGTCAGATCACATCAAAAGAAAAGGCTAGTATTCCACGAGAAAAGCCAAATATTCTGTAAAAATGGTAATCTGTTACAATACTGTTGTCTGAGATTTTCAGTTAAAGCACTTAAAAAACAGGTATGACCTTCCTCCTCCTCCTCCCTATCTTTCTTCTCACCTGTGTAAATTAAAACTCCACACTGAAAAAAACCTAGATAAGGAAAGTCAAGGCAAGAAAGGTGTAAAGCACATAAAATTGCCTCCAAGAAGGAAATAAAAGTTTACTTATGGCTTGTCCTGTAAACACCTATAGAGTTGGACAGCACAGTCAAAGAAAACTGCCTTCCTTACCAGAGTGGGGACTACACCAACCAAGAGTATTCTGAATTCTCTTCATTTGAAAGATGGAGAAAGGAAATATTCTAGAAAGATGTTTAGGGAGGAAATAGAGTCAAACAACAGCATCCCTCTCAGAGGCAGCCACAAAGAGACAACCAAACTTTGACACCAGCCACCCAGAAGAATTGGGTCACAGGAAGTGAACAACAGCAAACAGAAGAAAAATAAATTAAAAACTTGGATAACTTTTAAGCCCATCATTATTCCATAAAAATGAAAGGCACTGAAGTCTGGTCCAAAATATTCCAGAAATGAAAAAGGGAACTGTAATTTACTAGACTTTGCATTACCCAGAACACGATGACGACTGAATATTCCCCTCTGTCAAACAACACAGCTCATGATGTCAGCATCCCATCCAATGTGTCACACTATTCCTAAAACACCTACACCATCCAACATGTCACACTATTCCTAAAACACCTACACCCAAATGCAGCTCTGGACACTGAGAAGAGCAGAGAGAGGCTCCATAACAGGCCAAAAGGCAGAGAAACTCCTGAGGATTCCAACATGGAGCAGCACCACCAGCTGGACAAGTAACACTTCAAAAGCAGGTCAAACAGAACAGGACAAGCACCAGATTCCCTGCTGACACTCAGTAATCTTCATGAAATGTTCCTTTTATTCCAAAAATCAACCACCAACCAAACACTTGAATTTCACGTTTGGAAAAAGGAAGAGCAATTAATACAGCAAGTTTATATGGGGTTTGGTTCATGCTTTTCTTTATCAGATTTAAATCTCCTTCACCAGAACAGTGACAAGGTTCAGTGCAGCAGTAAGTCTCAGTGCACAGAAGGATTAGCCTGAGGGATTACAGGCAGCATGTAAAAGCATAAAAATGTTTTAGAACCATACACAAACCCAGTGTTTTTTCTGCACACAACTCCACAAACATGACCTAGGAGTCAGGGTGCCCAACCTGGAGAGTACTAGTCAATTTACAGAAATAACTGGGGGTTTTGGCCCATTATTTAAATACTAGAAGCAAAGGATACCTTTAAAAAAGGATACAGACAACTATCACCCAAATTTCTCGTGCTCGCAGTGTGCAAACCCTCCCCTCAGTTTCACAACCACAATCACTGCCTTCAAGAAATGGACCACTTTTAACTTTTCTGGCAATCACAGCCCAGACCACCTAAGGCAATGAAATTCTCATACCTTTAATATGAACTCATGTGTGGGATTCCCAATCCTATCTTCTGATTCCACATCATATTCCCGAGCTAAAGGCACCCTTGGTTTATAGAGCCGCCAGTGTTTCTCGCCTTCCAGCTGAAGGATAAACACCTGCAAAAGACCATAAATCCAAATCCATAAGGAAGTAATTCCTTTCACATTAATTTTTAGATAGCTACAATTCAGAGAAATTTAAATTTGAACTAATTTTTTTTGTCTCTATTTAGAGACAACAGACAGAGGAGTTGTGAAGTGGGATCTGTTTTATCCTAAGGCAGGCATTTGGAAATCCCTGTTTCTCTCCAGTCACTTAAGTAAGTGCTAGAGAACTAACCCAAAAGGAACATCTGCCACACAAATATCCAAAATTTCAGGTGAAAGAGGCTTATCCCCAACAGAGCATCAGAAACCTCTACAGGGTGCCCAATGGGGGTAGATGGCATGAGTTAGAAATGCTGGATGTGAGGCTGCTGAATAACAAGGATAAGGAAAATGAAACTCCAGGTGTATTTAATGGAAATGAAAATATTAAAAAGCAAAATATACAAATAAGGATTGGATTTTTTGATTTGGTTTAAGTGGGATAGTCCAATTTTTTTCTTTATAACGCAGTGTATATTTGTATGTTTCTTTTAGAAGCTGATTTAAAATGCATTTGGACCACAGGAATTCATCATATCAGAAACTTCTTAAAAACAGCAGGACCAACAAGCACAACCAGTCTGCTGTTACAGTCCAGCTGAAGAAAGAGCAAGTACTTAGTAAAGGAAAAAGGACTTGTAAATTCTTGGGGCCTGAATGAAGTGAAAATGAAAAAACAGGTGCTAGAAAGCTTCTGCAGCTGTGAAAACAAACTTCTCTTTTTATCTAATGGAAATACCAGGTCTGGAAAACCCAGTTTACATGATATTATGATTAGATATTACTATTAGTAAATTTTCAGCAAAAATACGTAAGAAAAACGACTACAAGGAAACACAAATAAAAAAAAAAAACATTTTCCTATAATGTTTAGTGGGGGGGAGGGTTAGAAGCACACACACAACAGCAAACACTGCCATCAGCAAAAGCCCATGCACAATTTCACAGGCAAGGTTGTGCTGTCCTACCTCAACATCATCATAGTGAGGAGGAAGGCCCTGGGATCCCTGGGGAGGGATGTAAACATTGGACCCCACCAGAGACCCAAAGGAGCACTCCAGCTTCTCCTGAATCTTCCACAGCTCCTCCTGTAAAAAAAAAAAGATGCTGTTACTTGCTGAAGAGCTCAGCCAAGCCCAGCCCACATCCTCCCGATGGCTTGGGAAGAATGATCACTTCAGGGACACAGAGGCTGGGAAGGAAGGTGCTCTGTACCAGTGTTTCTCCTGAAGGAGAGCACTGGAGATGCAAAGGGGATCTGCCATGAGAGTCATTGCTAAGCCAAAAAGTCTGGTGGCCCATCCTGGGTTTGTTCTCTTCCCTGTGCCATCTTTAGGCTGCACAACCAGACAGACAAGGCTGAACAGAGGAAAATAATCCCACAAACAGCAAAACACCATAAGACAATAAGCACATGCAGGACCTGCATTCTCTCAACAGAGAGAACATACAGAGGTTAGAGACCTTTCATCAGTTACTCCAATCATTTGGGAATATTCAAAACCAAACTTGACTCATCCACACCCCACATGTGACAGACAAGGCACCGAAGGGAAACAGCAGAACGTGCCAAGTACCAGATCCACACAAGTGCAGCTTGGCCATTAAAGCTGACATCAGCCAGGAACACTATACCTGGGACTCAGCTTGTATCTGGGATCTTATTTGGGTCCACCTCACAATTCAATTGTGTTGACACCTTCAAGACTACCTGAATCAAAGCACCTCCAAGAATCCAAGTCCTTTACACAACTGTGCAGCACCACTGTCTCGTTCTCAAACTCAAGGACTGAGAACACTCAGCTAAAATGGGCTGGTACCTTTCCATGGTGCAATTCACTGGCAAGAACACTGGAAATATTTCACATGGTTTCACACCTTACCCTCCATTAAAGGGAAGTGGCTCAAAAGCCACAAAGTTTGCACAAGGAAACAGTGGGGCAGAAGGGATAATTTAAGCATGGATGCCTAATCATCAATTTTGTGCATTTGTTTTTGTTTCCAAACTTTTATGTGACAGAGCAAAATTTTAAAAAGAATATATTATTATACATATTATAGCATGAATCAGATTTTGTTCTTACTGCAGAGCAGTGAAACATGATGGACAGTGCAAAAGTATAAACTGTGTTTTAATACAGCTCATGTAAAGATTTCAGCAGGTCATCAATGTCAACCACTTCCCCTGGGGACAGAGATGAAGCCATGTCTAGTGCAACTCAAGCAAAACACACCACATTATTAAGCCAGCATCAATTATATCCAGTGAAACAATCCCACCTTAAATCTCTGAGGCTGATGAAACTGCATTGTTGCCTTTTTCTGGTCAAAATCCTTCTTCAGCTGCATGTAATTCACTTTGCCTTCTTTATTTAAAACCTTCTTCTTTCCATTCACACACCTGCAGATATTCACCTCTCGCCCATAGTACAGGCCCTGGCTGCACAGCTCCTTCAAGTCTGACAGCTGGAACAGGGACAGGCAGTAAGCAGCCACCAGGGGATCATTGCTCTGGACGAGCAGTGGCTTTTGCTCCCAGTACTCCTTGAAAAACACCTCTTCTTTGATGGGGGAGATCAAGCTCCCGAAGAGGCTGTCTGGGTTCTCAAAACTCAGGACTGAGGGAGAACAAGCTGCTTCCAGCTTTGCTCGTTTACACTGTGCCTGTGTTTCTTTTCCCATTTCAGCATGCTTCCCTCCTTTCTTGGGCATGGTTCCTGTTCAAGAGGAGAGAGGACCAAAACAATCAACCAGCAACACAACCTCAGGAGCTCACGGGCCCAGAGCAACAACTCTTACCCTACCCAGTGGGATATCAGAGTATCCCGGGAACAGCTCTGGTTTCAGAGCCTCACTATTTGCTCCAAAGCATTAACAGTTTACAGAAGACAGGGAACATTGTTAGGCCTTCCTGTTGATGCCCTGTAATTACTACATTTACAAGTTTAAAACTTGTAAAATTTACCAGTTTAAGGACTAAAAGGCCAAGATTCTGCTTTCAGTCCTGTCGAGCTGTCAAACTTTGTTTATGTAGAACAAAAAGAATTCTTTCATACAAGCACAGACATTTCATTTTAAAGCTGGAAGTCATTTACTTTGTTTTTCCCAGGTAGATAGTATGATTGTGTACCATTATGCAAAAATAAAGAAGTTGATCTACAAATGGTTTGGCTGCCAAATTCTCAGGAAAGTTAAGGGGAAAATCAAGTAACGGTAGGTAACTGTGCAAGTCTGGAAAGCCAACACCTGAGAAGTTTGAACGTGCTGATGCCATAATTTCTAAGTAAAAATGACAGCTCTACTCCCTACACCCATTTGATAGGAAATGCTATCAATTTGTTGAGATACTTTTATTTACACAGATCCCGTATTTTGAAACTTAAACTCCAGTTCTGGTATTTACATGCAGTACTAAGTTCTTCTGTGCAGCAGGACACCCTTGCTGGCCCACTAACTCCTGGGCAGTGGGAATACCGCCGGGCACAGCGGGAACACCGCCGGGCACAGCGGGAATCCCGCCGGGCACAGCGGGAATCCCGCCGGGCGCAGCGGGAATACCGCCGGGCGCAGCGGGAATACCGCCGGGCAGAGCGGGAATACCGCCGGGCAGAGCGGGAATACTGCCGGGCACAGCGGGAATACCGCCGGGCACAGCGGCTCCGAGGACACGCGGTGTCCCCGCTCCCCCCTCCCGGCTCCCGCCGCCTCCATCCAGCCCCTTCCCGTCCCGCGGCCCTGCACTCACCCGGGCAGGAGGGAGGATCGCGTGGGATCGGGGCGGGCCGGGATGGATCGGGGCGGGCGAGGGGAGGCAAGGCCAGGCAGGATGTGCCGGCTGGAAGCGGGAGGCGGTCCTGCCGCGCTGGGAGTCACGGGAGGAGCCGCTTCCGGGCGGCCAGTAGGAAATCCGGCGGCATTCCAGTGTCATTCCAGTGTGTATTCCAGTGGGAATGCAGCAGCACTAAGGTTAATCAATCTGCTTCATGCGACGGTGCCTGGGCTTCAGCTGCGTTATTTATTTTTTTTTTCCTGGACCAAAAATCTTCTTCTAGAGTCTCCCTGAGTCTCCCTCAAAGAAAACTTTGGAATCCTCACCGAGCACGTGAAAACTTCCAGAAATATTTTTAGATGCCCGTTAATGGTTTGGTTTACGTTGGCTAATGATGTCAGAAACAAAAGGAAATGTTAGGTAGGCTTTGCTGAAGCTTTGTTCTTGTGTACTGGCTTGAAGGATACGAAGCAGAACTAGCAGAAATAAAAAAGGTGGATTTTGGAAACCTCAGCAGCCTTACAGTGCACGGCTGATGTTGGTACAAAGTTACACTGCCATAAGTGTAACTAGAAGGACCTTTCAATGACAGGTAAGAGAGGGGACTGTGTCCTGTCAACAACTTAAGGAGGGAGAAGAACAGAGCCTTGCACATCTCCAACACCAGTTCAAATCCTTCCCTTTACGGAATGTGGTTTTCAGTCTTGTTCCTCCTCACAGTGTGGTTGTTACACAGTCATAACTTCTGCTTCCCTGGCACTAGCTGGATCCTTTGGAACAAATGTCGTGATTCCAGTGGGTTCTGCATTCATGGATGCATCCAGCAAGTTCCTGTGCGCTGAGCAGAGAAAGTGGCAAAGTATAATATGTAGAAAAGGGGGATGGAGGAGAGAAAAAGGCAAATGCTGCTCATACTGTTCAGTCCTTGTTCCTTTACCACCTGGACCGCTCTGTCGCCAGCTGACCAAAATATCATGGTCACTTGAACATGAAATAAGGATTAATCAGCATGTGGCTGGGTTACCAGCAGAGAGATTTTGCTAGGGGTGAACCTGCAGCTGTCCTAATTGTAGAAATGTGTACAAATTAGATAAAAAAATTTAAGTTTCTCTAGAAAGCTTTTTTTTTTATAGGCCTGTGAGCTTCAAAGAAAAAGAAGACAATCTCCACTTTCTAATTCTCAGTTCATCACTACATCCCTCAACATCCAGGACATTTTGCAAAACTTATTAAACTTCAAATATTTTAATGTAAATGCTCACCAATAGTTGGGATATTCAAAGTGAAAAATAGGTCACTGTCATGAAATTCTCTTTATTTCTTTCATGAGAATTAGCAAGCTTTGAAGAAGGAAGTAGTTCTCCAGACTTAAAAGGTTGCATCACCTAAATTAACACTCACAGGATGTTTTCTCATTACAGATGGGCGTACCAGCAGATGCTTAAAATAGAGAGGCCACATCCTGCACCTCAGCCGGTCACAGACACCATTAAAAGATGTTATTTCTGTTCCAAAAATCCACAAAGTACCTCAGCCTAACTGCCTGAACACCATCAGGGTGAATACTCAAACAAATACACATTTACATAATGGCTGTGGTGTTTTTAATTTGCTGTGGGACATAAACCCCACACATCTGACCGGTGGTGCTGGACAAGATCGTCCAGTGACAAAGGCAAGTGCTTCCAACTCCAGGGCTGTCTCTTGAGCCGCCTCTAGAGTAGAATATCAGGGAATATCTCCGCATCTCTGTTCCGTCCTGCGATAGCCTCCATCCCTTCCCCAAGCTCTGGCAGTCCTGGTGGACTGCAGGCAGATAAGCCTCTGCCTAAGGGACAAAATCCAGCCTATACAGCAAGGACTTCAAGTATTTCAGTTTGGAGCCAGTAGGGCACTGCAGTACTGCTGTGTAAACACTAAATAAGGAGAAGGGGAAGGAAGAAAATAGAAACTTTTGTTTTTGGTTGCAAATAGGTTTTTTTCACGTGGGGTGAGGGTGGATATTTGGGAAAGGTTCTTCCCTCCGAGGGTGGTTGGCACTGGACCAGGCTCCCCAGGGCAGTGGTCACAGCACCAAGGCTGGCAGAGTTCAGGCACACGGTGTGACTCTTGGGGTCGGTGCTGTGCCGGACAAAGGCTTGGACTCGACGCTCCTTGTGGTCAGCATGTTCTGTGATGGTGCGATGAGTTCCCTCTCTTTCAACACTTTTGTTCTTTTTAGGGCTCCTCGCTGCCCGGGGCCCGAAGCCCGCCTTCCGCGCGCCTGCTTCCCTGCCCGTTGTGGCGGCCGCAGCCAGGCGCTGAGTGCCCGCTCCCGGGCGGGCACGGTCGCTCGCTCCAGGAGTGGGGGGGCAGCGCCGGCGCCTCGAGGATTCCCGGGATTCCCTCGGCGGTTTCCAGGCAACGCTCCCCGCGCGCTCCTCGCTCCAGGGCCGAACGTGCGCAGCCAATGGGAGGCGGCGGAGTGGGCGGGGCGAGGCGGGGATTGGGCGGGGCGGGGGCGGGGCCGAGAGGGGCGGTTGGTGGGGTTTGGGTGGGAGCGGGCGGGGCTGGGAGCGCTGCTGCTGAGCGGCCCCCGGGCAGCGACCCCCGGGGGAGAGACCCCCGGCGAGTGGTCCCCGGTGCGCGGCCCCGGGGGAGGGACCCCCGGTGCGCGGCCCCCCGGCGAGTGGCCGCTGGTGAGCGACCCCCGGTGAGCGACCCCCAGTAAGTGACACCCAGTGAGCGACCCGCGGGGAAGAAGCTCCGGTAAGTGACCCCTGGGGAGGGAGCCCCAGTGAGCGACCCGCGGTGAATAACCCTTGGCAAGTGACCCCCGGGGAGGGACCCCCGGTGAATGACCCGCGGTGAACAACCCCTGGCAAGTGACCCCCGGGCAGGGACCCCCGGTGCGCGGCCCCCGGGGGTGTCTGTCCGGGGCTGGGCGCGTTCCTTCCCCGTGCAGAGCCGAGCGGGGCCGTGGCGGGAGCGGGGCCGGAGCGGAGCCGGCCGGGGGGGCAGAGGGGAGCCCTGAGCCGCCTTCTGCCGAGGGGGCTGCTGGAAAGGAGCCTGCGCTGGGAGGAGCGGGGGACGTGGCCCGAGGCTGAGGCAGGGGAGCTTCAGGTCAGCTCCTGGAGAAAGGTTTCTCCCTGTGTTTTTCGGGGGGGCTCGGGCACTGCAATGGGTTGCCCGGGCGGAGCCAGCACCCCGGCAGGTGTTTCAGAGGCGCCTGCATCTGGCCATGGTTGACAGGCTTTAGTGGTTTGGGGGTTGCTGGGGCAGTGCTGGGCTGACAGTTGGACTTGATGGAATCATGGAACATGCTGAGTTGGGAGGGTCCCACCGGCACCGTGGAGTCCAGCTCCTGAGTTTTAGGCACCACTAAAGGAACTGAATCTGCATCGAGCTGTTTGGCTCCAAAAACTCTTCTGCCCCTAGTCTACACTGCCAAGTAAAACAAAACAGACCGTGCAAAATAGAGGCCTGTGTTCCCCCCAAAGGGAAGGCAGGCAGTTACAAACCAGGACAGTAAATCAAAGCTCAGAACATACGTTCATGGTCTCCACAGTTGTATGACACATCAAACCAGTCCGCTGTTACCCATGTAGAACTCTCATCAGGAACCCCAAACTTTCTTGTGTGTATTTGTATAGATATGTATAGATATGTATAGGTAGGTAGATATACATACATAGATATGTATAGGTATATATTTGTGTGTATCTCTGTAAGATTCTGTATCTTTGGATGTGATATTGGCATGCTATTGTTGTGTGGCAACAGGTGGACTTAAATGGTTACAACACTTTAGGAGATCACCTTTCTGCTTGTGGGTTCTATTTTTTAAAGAAGGTATCAAGAAAAGAACTCTTAAGCCAAATATAAATTAAGACCTTAATCAGAGCAAATGTATTGATTTTTATTTCCAATTGTACAACAAGTCATTCAGCTATTTGCATACTCTAAAGCTGGGTTGGAAACTTCTCCCTCAGAAATAAGACAAACTGTTTTCCGAGGCTGTTACTGACAGCCATGGCAGAGTTTCCAATAACAACTCCCCATTCTTGAAATGCAAAGCCTGAAAAATGAAACAAGCGTTAACCTGGAATTCTTGTTGCCAGCACTGATCTGGACAGAAGTTATTAGAGAGTGGAGCAAAGCTAGCACCACAAACAACCTTGGGCTCTGCATTTGTTGGTCATGGCAACAAAGTTTTGCTTTTCAACCCATCTGCTAAGGAAACCTTGCCAGAACTGTGAGCTTATAACACTACTTTTCTTGAGAAGTTACGAGGCCTTAATCCAGTGTACACAGATGAGACCCTGAAGTAGGAGAGAGTCCAGTTGCTGATGATCAGTGCAGATGAGGAATCAGCTCTGCTGAGTAGGCTTCAAGCTTTGTGATTTTTACAAGTGGACTATTTCAAATCTGTTGTAGAAGAAACACTCTTTTCTGTTTTATCAACTTTCCACTTACAGAATACTGGAGTTTATCCCTCAAATTCAGCCTGTAGTTTCAAAAGATAAAAATCCTTACAGGAAACCTTTCAGCCTCAGTAGCCAATTGCAACATGCCCAGGGAAGTTCAGCAACAGCACCATTCATTAAATGAACTGTTCTGGACCAGCCATCCCAGAGAGATTGAGCTCCAGTGCTAAACCCCATAGAGTGCCAAGTGCCATAAGAGCTGATTTTTGGCTTCGCTGAGATTCTCTCTGGTTTCCTTTGGTGTAGCTGGCACATCTGGAGCAAAGGGTCTGGGTAAAAGTACATCCTTAGAAGGGTCCAGTACAAATCATGTGACAAGATTAGCAATTTCTCTAATTGAGGAAGTATATTAGATACAGGAATGTATTTTTCTACCTCCTCTTTCCGCACTGCTGCTGTATTCCTTCCTCATGCCCTGTGAGCAGTCCCAGTGTTCTGTGATTGATGCCATAAGGGACTTGCTAACAGGGAACAAACACCTCTGAGACAAAAGGTGCCACCACAGGAAGCTCTTGCTGCACAAGAAGTGCCCAGGCTGCCACAACGACTGCACCTGAAGCCAAAGGATCCAGACTTTCTTTACTGGGGGAAAGGGTTGCTGATTCCATCTTTTCAGCCCTGCTCTGCAATGGCTGGGCCCACCTTTTGAAAAATTCAATGACGAAATTCAATGACAAAAAATTCAAATGACGATTCCTGCCAGACAAAAGGTGCCACCACAGAAACCTCTTGCTACCCAAGAAGTGACCAGTCTTTCCCACACAGTGCACCTCAAAGCCAAAGCTTCCAGACATTCATTCCTTAGGAAAAGAGCTGCTGTTCCCTTTTTTCTGCCCTGCTCTGCAATGGCCGGTCCCACCTCCTGGAAAATTCAATCCAAATGAAGATTCCTTCCAAACAAAAGTTGCCACCACAGAAAGCTCTTGCTGCCCAAGAAGTGCCCAGGCTGCCCCACCAACTGAACCTCAAAGCCAAACCGTCCAGACTATTTTTCCTGGGGGAAAGGGCTGCTAATTCCCTTTTTTTTAGCCCACTCCTGAATAGGCCAAAGGAACGCCCAAAATAGATTCCAGATAAAGATTCCTGCCAGACAGAAGGTGCCACCAAAGAAAGCTCTTGCTACCCAAGAAGTTCCCAGGCTGCCCAACCAACAGCGCCTCCAAGCCAAAGCTTCCAGACATTTTTTCCAGGTAGAAGGAGCTGCTGTTCCCTTTTTTCTGCCCTGTTCTGCAATGGCCGGTCGCACCTCCAGAAAACTTTACTCCAAATGAAGATTCCTGCCAGACAAAAGGTGCCACCACAGAAGGGTCTTGCTGCCCAAAAAGTGCCTAGGCTACCCCATCAACTACACCTGAAGCCAAAGGATCCAAACTTTTTTTCCTGGTGGAAAGTGCTGCTGTTCCCTTTTTTCTGCCCTGCGCTGCAATGGCCGGTCCCACCTTTTGAAAAATTCAATACAACTGAAGATTCCTGCCAGACAAAAGGTGCCACCACAGAAAACTCTTGCTGCCCAAGAAGTTCCCAGGCTGCCCCACCAACTACACCTGAAGCCAAAGCTTCCAGACATTTTTTCCTGGTAGAAAGAGCTGCTGTTCCCTTTTTTCAGCCCTGCGCTGCAATGACTTGTTCCACCTCCTGAAAACTTCAATCCAAATGAAGATTCCTGCCAAACAAAAGGTGCCACCACAGAAAACTCTTCCTGCCCAAGAAGTGCCCAGGCTGCCCAAACAACTGCACCTGAAGCCAAAGCTTCCAGACATTTTTTCCTGGTGGAAAGAGCTGCTGTTCGATTTATTCAGCCTTTTGCTTCAATGGCCGGTCCCACCTCCTGAAAAACTGAATCCAACTGAAGATTCTTGCCAGACAAAAGGTGCCACCACAGAAAGTCTTGCTGCCCAAAAAGTGCCCAGGCTGCCCCAATAACTGCACCTGAAGCCAAAGCTTCCAGACTTTTTTTCCTTAGGGAAAGAGCTGCTGTTCCCTTTTTTCAGCCCTGCGCTGCAATGACTTGTTCCACCTCCTGATAAATTTATCTCAGCTGAAGATTCCTGCCAGACAAAAGGTGCCACCAAAGAAAACACTTCCTGCCCAAGAAGTGCCCAGGCTGAACCAACAACTGCACCTCAAAGCTTCCAGTCATTTTTTCCTGTTGGACATAGCTGCTGTTCCCTTTTTTCAGCCCTGCGCTGCAATGGCGTGTCCCACCTCCTGAAAATATGAATCTAAATGAAGATTCCTGCCCGACTAAAGGAGCCACCACAGAAGGGTCTTGCTGCCCAAGAAGTGCCCAGGTTGCACCAACAACTGCACCTCAAAGCCAAACCTTCCAGACTTTTTTTCCTAGTGGAAAAAGCTGCTGTTCCCTTTTTTCAGCCCTGCTCTGCAATGGCCGGTCCCACCTCCTGGAAAATTGAATCCAAATGAAGATTCCTGCCAGACAAAAGGTGCCACCACAGAAAACTCTTCCTGCCCAAGAAGTTCCCAGGCTGCACCAACTACACCTGAAGCCATAGCTTCCAGCCTTTTTTTCCTGGGGAAAAGAGCTGCTGTTCCCTTTTTTCAGCCCTGCGCTGCAATGACTTGTTCCACCTCCTGAAAACTTCAATCCAAATGAAGATTCCTGCCAAACAAAAGGTGCCACCACAGAAAACTCTTCCTGCCCAAGAAGTGCCCAGGCTGCCCCAACAACTGAACCTCAAAGTCAAACCTTCCAGACTATTTTTCCCCAGGGAAAGGGCTGCTGATTCCCTTATTTTTAGCCCACTCCTGAATAGGTCAAAGTAACATCCAAAATCGACTCCAGATAAAGATTCCTGCCAGACAAAAGGTGCCACCACAGAAAATTCTTGCTGCCAGAGAAGTGCCCAGGCTGCCCCAACAACTGCACTTGAAGCCAAATCTTCCAGCCTTTTTTTCCTGGTGGAAAGAGCTGCTCTTCCTTTTTTTTTCAGCCCTGCGCTGCAATGACCGGTCCCAGCTCCTGGAAAATTGAATCCAAATGAAGATTCCTGCCACACAAAAGGTGCCACCACAGAAAACTCTTCCTGCCCAAGAAGTGCCCAGACTGCCCCAACAACTGCACCTCAAAGCCAAATCTTCCAGCCTTTTTTTCCTGGTGGAATGAGCTGCTGTTCCTTTTTTTTTTAAGCCCTGTGCTGCAATGACCGGTCCCAGCTCCTGAAAAATTGAATCCAAATGAAGATTCCTGCCAGACAAAAGGTGCCACCACAGAAAGCTCTTGCTGCCCAAGAAGTGCCCAGGCTGCCCCAACAAGTGCACCTCCAAGCCAAAGCTTCCAGACTTTTTTTCCTCGTTTAAAGGGCTGCTAATTCCCTTTTTTTAGCCCACTCCTGAGTAGATCAAAGTAACACCCAAAATAGACTCCAGATAAAGATTCCTGCCAGACAAAAGGTGCCACCACAGAAAGCTCTTGCTGCCCAAGAAGTGCCCAGGCTGCCCCACCAACTGCACCTCAAAGCCAAAGCTTCCAGACATTTTTTCCTGGTGGAAAGTGCTGCTGTTCCCTTTTTTGAGCCCTGCGCTGCAATGGCCGGTCCCACCTCCTGGAAAACTTCAATCCAAATGAAGATTCCTTCCAAACAAAAGGTGCCACCACAGAAAACTGTTCCTGCCCAAAAAGTGCCCAGGCTGCCCCAACAACTGCACCTGAAGCCAAAGCTTCCAGACATTTTTTCCTGGTGGAAAGAGCTGCTGTTCCCTTTTTTCAGCCCTGCGCTGCAATGACTTGTTCCACCTCCTGAAAACTTCAATCCAAATGAAGATTCCTGCCAAACAAAAGGTGCCACCACAGAAAACTCTTCCTGCCCAAGAAGTGCCCAGGCTGCCCAAACAACTGCACCTGAAGCCAAAGCTTCCAGACATTTTTTCCTGGTGGAAAGAGCTGCTGTTCCATTTATTCAGCCTTTCGCTTCAATGGCCGGTCCCACCTCCTGAAAAACTGAATCCAACTGAAGATTCTTGCCAGACAAAAGGTGCCACCACAGAAAGTCTTGCTGCCCAAAAAGTGCCCAGGCTGCCCCAATAACTGCACCTGAAGCCAAAGCTTCCAGACTTTTTTTCCTTAGGGAAAGAGCTGCTGTTCCCTTTTTTCAGCCCTGCGCTGCAATGACTTGTTCCACCTCCTGATAAATTTATCTCAGCTGAAGATTCCTGCCAGACAAAAGGTGCCACCAAAGAAAACACTTCCTGCCCAAGAAGTGCCCAGGCTGAACCAACAACTGCACCTCAAAGCTTCCAGTCATTTTTTCCTGTTGGACATAGCTGCTGTTCCCTTTTTTCAGCCCTGCGCTGCAATGGCGCGTCCCACCTCCTGAAAATATGAATCTAAATGAAGATTCCTGCCCGACTAAAGGAGCCACCACAGAAGGGTCTTGCTGCCCAAGAAGTGCCCAGGTTGCACCAACAACTGCACCTCAAAGCCAAACCTTCCAGACTTTTTTTCCTAGTGGAAAAAGCTGCTGTTCCCTTTTTTCAGCCCTGCTCTGCAATGGCCGGTCCCACCTCCTGGAAAATTGAATCCAAATGAAGATTCCTGCCAGACAAAAGGTGCCACCACAGAAAACTCTTCCTGCCCAAGAAGTTCCCAGGCTGCACCAACTACACCTGAAGCCATAGCTTCCAGCCTTTTTTTCCTGGGGAAAAGAGCTGCTGTTCCCTTTTTTCAGCCCTGCGCTGCAATGACTTGTTCCACCTCCTGAAAACTTCAATCCAAATGAAGATTCCTGCCAAACAAAAGGTGCCACCACAGAAAACTCTTCCTGCCCAAGAAGTGCCCAGGCTGCCCCAACAACTGAACCTCAAAGTCACACCTTCCAGACTATTTTTCCTCAGGGAAAGGGCTGCTCATTCCCTTATTTTTAGCCCACTCCTGAATAGGTCAAAGTAACATCCAAAATCGAATCCAGATAAAGATTCCTGCCAGACAAAAGGTGCCACCACAGAAAGCTCTTGCTGCCAGAGAAGTGCCCAGGCTGCCCCAAAAACTGCACCTCAAAGCCAAAGCTTCCAGACATTTTTTCCTGGTGGAAAGTGCTGCTGTTCTCTTTCTGCATGCCTGCTCTGCAATGGCCTGTCCCACCTTCTGAAAATATGAATCCAAATGAAGATTCCTGCCAGACAAAAGGTGCCACCACAGAAGGGTCTTGCTGCCCAAGAAGTGCCCAGGTTGCACCAACAACTGCACCTCAAAACCAAAGCTTCCAGACTTTTTTTCCTGGTGGAAAAAGCTGCTGTTCCCTTTTTTCAGCCCTGCTCTGCAATGGCCGGTCCCACCTCCTGGAAAATTGAATCCAAATGAAGATTCCTGCCAGACAAAAGGTGCCACCACAGAAAACTCTTCCTGCCCAAGAAGTGCCCAGGCTGCCCCAACAACTGCACCTGAAGCCAAAGCTTCCAGACCTTTCTTCCTGGTGGAAAGTGCTGCTGTTCCATTTATTCAGGCTTTTGCTTCAATGGCCGGTCCCACCTCCTGAAAAACTGAATCCAACTGAAGATTCTTGCCAGACAAAAGGTGCCACCACAGAAAGTCTTGCTGCCCAAAAAGTGCCCAGGCTGCCCCAATAACTGCACCTGAAGCCAAAGCTACAGACTTTTTTTCCTTAGGGAAAGAGCTGCTGTTCCCTTTTTTCTGCCCTGCACTGCAATGGCCTGTCCCACCTCCTGGAAAATTAATCCAACTGAAGATTCCTGCCACACAAAAGGTACCACCACAGAAATATCTCTGCTAAAAAAGAAGTGCCCAGGCTGCCCCAACAACTGCACCTCAAAGGTTCCAGACTTTTTTTCCTGATGGAAAGAGCTGCTGTTCCCCTTTTTCAGCCCTGCGCTGCAATGGTCTGTCCCAGCTCCTGGAAAATTTACTCCAACTGAACATTCCTGCCGCCCAAAAGGTGCCACCACAGAAAGCTCTTGCTGCCCAAGAAGTGCCCAGGCTGCCCCAACTGCACCTCAAAGCCAAAGCTTCCAGACTTTTTTTCCTAGTGGAAAAAGCTGCTGTTCCCTTTTTTCAGCCCTGCTCTGCAATGGCCGGTCCCACCTCCTGGAAAATTGAATCCAAATGAAGATTCCTGCCAGACAAAAGGTGCCACCACAGAAAACTCTTCCTGCCCAAGAAGTTCCCAGGCTGCACCAACTACACCTGAAGCCAAAGCTTCCAGCCTTTTTTTCCTGGTGGAAAAAGCTGCTGTTCCCTTTTTTCAGCCCTGCGCTGCAATGACTTGTTCCACCTCCTGAAAACTTCAATCCAAATGAAGATTCCTGCCAAACAAAAGGTGCCACCACAGAAAACTCTTCCTGCCCAAGAAGTGCCCAGGCTGCCCCAACAACTGAACCTCAAAGTCAAACCTTCCAGACTATTTTTCCCCAGGGAAAGGGCTGCTGATTCCCTTATTTTTAGCCCACTCCTGAATAGGTCAAAGTAACATCCAAAATCGACTCCAGATAAAGATTCCTGCCAGACAAAAGGTGCCACCACAGAAAATTCTTGCTGCCAGAGAAGTGCCCAGGCTGCCCCAACAACTGCACTTGAAGCCAAATCTTCCAGCCTTTTTTTCCTGGTGGAAAGAGCTGCTCTTCCTTTTTTTTTCAGCCCTGCGCTGCAATGACCGGTCCCAGCTCCTGGAAAATTGAATCCAAATGAAGATTCCTGCCAGACAAAAGGTGCCACCACAGAAAGCTCTTGCTGCCCAAGAAGTGCCCAGGCTGCCCCAACAAGTGCACCTCCAAGCCAAAGCTTCCAGACTTTTTTTCCTGGTTTAAAGGGCTGCTAATTCCCTTTTTTTAGCCCACTCCTGAATAGGTCAAAGTAACACCCAAAATAGACTCCAGATAAAGATTCCTGCCAGACAAAAGGTGCCACCACAGAAAGCTCTTGCTGCCCAAGAAGTGCCCAGGCTGCCCCACCAACTGCACCTCAAAGCCAAAGCTTCCAGACATTTTTTCCTGGTGGAAAGAGCTGCTGTTCCCTTTTTTGAGCCCTGCGCTGCAATGGCCGGTCCCACCTCCTGGAAAACTTCAATCCAAATGAAGATTCCTTCCAAACAAAAGGTGCCACCACTGAAAACTGTTCCTGCCCAAAAAGTGCCCAGGCTGCCCCAACAACTGCACCTGATGCCAAAGCTTCCAGTCTTTTTTTCCTTAGGGAAAGAGCTGCTAATTCCCTTTTTTTTAGCCCTTTCCTGTAAAGGCCACAGTAACTCCTTAAATAGACTCCAGATGAAGATTCCTGCCAGACAAAAGGTGCCACCACAGAAAGCTCTTGCAACCCAAGAAGTGCCCAGGCTGCCCCAACAACTGCACCTCAAAGCCAAAGCTTCCAGACTTTTTTTCCTGGTGGAAAGAGCTGCTATTCCCTTTTTTCAGGCCTGCGCTGCAATGGCCGGTCCCACCTCCTGAAAAATTGAATCCAAATGAAGATTCCTGCCAGACAAAAGGTGCCACCACAAAAAGCTCTTGCAACCCAAGAAGTGCCCAGGCTGCCCCAACAACTGCACCTTAAGCCAAAGCTTCCAGTCTTTTTTTCCTTAGGGAAAGAGCTGCTAATTCCCTTTTTTTTAGCCCTTTCCTGTAAAGGCCACAGTAACTTCTTAAATAGGCTCCAACTGAAGATTCCTGCCAGACAAGAGTTGCCACCACAGAAAGCTCTTGCTGCCCAAGAAGTGCCCAGGCTGCCCCACCACCTGAACCTCAAAGTCAAACCTTCCAGACTAGTTTTCCTAAGGGAAAGGGTTGCTAATTCCGTTTTTTTTAGCCCACTCCTGAATAGGCCAAAGTAACGCCCAAAATAGACTACAGATAAAGATTCCTGCCAGACAAAAGTTGCCACCACAGAAAGCTCTTGCTTACCCAAGAAGTGCCCAGGCTGCCACACTAACAGCACCTCCAATCCAAAGCTTCCAGACTTTTTTTCCTGGTGGAAAGAGCTGCTGTTCCTTTTTTTTTCAGCCCTGAGCTGCAATTACCGGTCCCAGCTCCTGAAAAATTGAATCCAACTGAAGATTCCTGCCAGACAAAAGGTGCCACCACAAAAAGGTCTTGCTGCCCAAGAACTGCCCAGGCTGCCCCAACAACAGCACCTCAAAGCTTCCAGTCTTTTCTTCCTTAGGGAAAGAGCTGCTGTTCCATTTTTCAGCCCTGCTCTGCAATGGCCTGTCCCACCTCCTCAAAAATTGAATCCAAATGGAGATTCCTACCAGACAAAAAGTGCCACCACAGAAATATCTTTGCTGCCCAAGAAGTGCTCAGGCTGCCCAAACAACTGCACCTCAAAGCTTCCAGATTTTTTCCTGGTGGAAAGAGCTGCTGTTCAGCTTCTTCAGCCCTGCGCTGCAATGACCTGTCCCACCTCCTGAAAAATTGAATCCAAATGAAGATTCCTGCCAGACAAAATGTGCCACCAGAGAAAGCTCTTGCTACCCAAAAAGTGCCCAGGCTGCCCCACCAACTGCACCTCAAAGCCATAGCTTCCAGACTTTTTTTCCTGGTGGAAAGAGCTGCTGTTCCCTTCTTTCAGCCCTGCTCTGCAATGGCTTTTCTGACGTCCTGGAAAATTTAATGTAAATGAAGATTCTTGCCAGACAAAATGTGCCACCACAGAAAACTCTTCCTGCCCAAAAAGTGCCCAGGCTGCCCCAACAACACCACCTCATAGCCAAAGCTTCCAGACTTTTTCCTGGTGGAAAGAGCTGCTGTTCCCTTTTTGCAAGCGTGCGCTGCAATGACCGCTCCCGCCTCCTGGAAAATTTACTCCAAATGAAGATTCCTGCCAGACAAAAGGTGCCACCACTGAAAGTTCTTTGCTGCCCAAGAAGTGCCCAGGCTGCCCCAACAACAGCACCTGAAGTCAAAGCTTCCAGCCTTTTTTTCCTGGTGGAAAGAGCTGCTGTTGCTTTTTTCAGCCCTGCGCTGCAATGGCCAGTCCCACCTCCTGGAAAACTTCAATCCAAATGAAGATTTCATGCCAGACAAAAGATGCCACCACAGAAAGCTCTTGCTGCCCAAGAAGTGCCCAGGCTGCCCCACCAACAGCACCTCCAAGCCAAAGCTTCCAGTTATTTTTTCCTGGCGGAAAGAGCTGCTGTTCCTTTTTTTTTCAGCCCTGCGCTGCAATGACCGGTCCCAACCCTTGAAAAATTTAATCCAACTGAAGATTCCTGCCAGACAAAAGGTGCCACCACAGAAAGCTCTCGTTACCCAAGAAGTACCCAGACTGCCCCAACAACTGCACCTCAAAGCCAAATCTTCCAGCCTTTTTTTCCTGGTGGAAAGAGCTGCTGTTCCTTTTTTTTTCAGCCCTGTCCTGCAATGACCGGTCCCAGCACCTGAAAAATTGAATCCAACTGAAGATTCCTGCCAGACAAAAGGTGCCACCACAGAAAGCACTTGCTGCCCAAGAAGTGCCCAGGCTGCCCCAACAACTGCACCTCAAAGCCAAAGCTTCCAGACATTTTTTCCTGGTGGAAAGAGCTGCTGTTCCCTTTTTTGAGCCCTGCGCTGCAATGGCCGGTCCCACCTCCTGGAAAACTTCAATCCAAATGAAGATTCCTTCCAAACAAAAGGTGCCACCACAGAAAACTGTTCCTGCCCAAAAAGTGCCCAGGCTGCCCCAACAACTGCACCTGATGTCAAAGCTTCCAGTCTTTTTTTCCTTAGGGAAAGAGCTGCTAATTCCCTTTTTTTTAGCCCTTTCCTGTAAAGGCCACAGTAGCTCCTTAAATAGACTCCAGATGAAGATTCCTGCCAGACAAAAGGTGCCACCACAGAAAGCTCTTGCAACCCAAGAAGTGCCCAGGCTGCCCCAACAACTGCACCTCAAAGCCAAAGCTTCCAGACTTTTTTTCCTGGTGGAAAGAGCTGCTGTTCCCTTTTTTCAGGCCTGCGCTGCAATGGCCGGTCCCACCTCCTGAAAAATTGAATCCAACTGAAGATTCCTGCCAGACAAAAGATGCCACCACAAAAAGCTCTTGCTGCCCAAGAAGTGCCCAGGCTGCCCCACGAACTGAACTTCCAAGTCAAAGCTTCCAGACTTTTTTTCCTGGTGGAAAGAGCTGCTCTTCCTTTTTTTTTCAGCCCTGCGCTGCAATGACCGGTCCCAGCTCCTGAAAAATTGAATCCAACTGAAGATTCCTGCCAGACAAAAGGTGCCACCACAGAAAGCTCTTGCTACCCAAGAAGTGCCCAGGCTGCCCCAACAACAGCACCTCAAAGCCAAAGCTTCCAGACATTTTTTCCTGGTGGAAAGAGCTGCTGTTCCCTTTTTTCAGCCCTGCGCTGCAATGACCGGTCCCACCTCCTGAAAACTTCAATCCAAATGAAGATTCCTTCCAAACAAAAGGTGCCACCACAGAAAACTGTTCCTGCCCAAGAAGTGCCCAAGCTGCCCCAACAACTGCACCTGAAGCCAAAGCTTCCAGTCTTTTTTTCCTTAGGGAAAGAGCTGCTAATTCCCTTTTTTTTAGCCCTTTCCTGTAAAGGCCACAGTAACTTCTTAAATAGGCTCCAACTGAAGATTCCTGCCAGACAAAAGTTGCCACCACAGAAAGCTCTTGCTGCCCAAGAAGTGCCCAGGCTGCCCCACCACCTGAACCTCAAAGTCAAACCTTCCAGACTAGTTTTCCTAAGGGAAAGGGTTGCTAATTCCGTTTTTTTTAGCCCACTCCTGAATAGGCCAAAGTAACGCCCAAAATAGACTCCAGATAAAGATTCCTGCCAGACAAAAGTTGCCACCACAGAAAGCTCTTGCTACCCAAAAAGTGCCCAGGCTGCCCCACCAACTGCACCTCAAAGCCATAGCTTCCAGACTTTTTTCCTGGTGGAAAGAGCTGCTGTTCCCTTCTTTCAGCCCTGCTCTGCAATGGCTTTTCTGACGTCCTGGAAAATTTAATGTAAATGAAGATTCTTGCCAGACAAAATGTGCCACCACAGAAAACTCTTCCTGCCCAAAAAGTGCCCAGGCTGCCCCAACAACACCACCTCAAAGCCAAAGCTTCCAGACTTTTTCCGGGTGGAAAGAGCTGCTGTTCCCTTTTTTCAGGCGTGCGCTGCAATGACCGCTCCCCGCCTCCTGGAAAATTTACTCCAAATGAAGATTCCTGCCAGACAAAAGGTGCCACCACTGAAAGTTCTTTGCTGCCCCAAGAAGTGCCCAGGCTGCCCCAACAACAGCACCTGAAGCCAAAGCTTCCCAGACTTTTTTTCCTGGTGGAAAGAGCTGCTGTTCCCTTTTTTCAGCCCTTTGCGCTGGAATGGCCTGTCCCACCTCCTGGAAAATGGAATCCAGCTGAAGATTCCTGCCAGACAAAAGGTGCCACTACAGAAAACTCTTCCTGCCCAAGAAGTGCCCCACGCTGCCCCAACAACTGCACCTCAAAGCCAAAGCTTCCAGTCTTTTTTTCCTGTTGGAAAGAGCTGCTGTTCCCTTTTTTCTGCCCTGCGCTGCAATGGCCGATCTCACTGAAACAGGAGGCCAGGCCCAAAAGAGTTAAGTAAGAAATTTGGGCTTTCTAACAAGCTACCAACATCCAAGACGATCTGTGTTCGTTCTGTTCTACTTACTGGACCAAAGCTTCAGAGAATAGTACAAGAACATGTAATAGGCCTAGAAGCAATAAATTAGAATTATAACAGGATCAGGTAGACATTTGAATAGGAGAAATAGGCCGGGAGCCAGGGCTTTTCCCAAGCTTCAGTGAGCGGGTCAAGAACAATGGAAGAGAAGAAGGGTCAGGCTGAAGAAGATGAGTTTAAGCCCCCAGACCAACCAAAATTGAGGGCCAAGACAAGCACCGCCCCAAGCCCCGCCTGAGCTCCAGCTATACTCTGCCTATTATTACTATGCGTAGATAGATGTTGTAATCACTTGAATATGCATTTAATCACATCTGAAGATTGTATAAAAAATGCTGATTTTGTGTGAAGCCTTTGAGCAAGTTTGTCCAGCGTGAGCTGCCTTGCTCCCAGCATCGAATAAACAAATACCTTGCTGCTTAAAGATAAAAAAAAATCTCTGAGCAGTTTCTCGGACCGATTTTTCGGATTCATTTGGCGACCTGCAGCAGCACACACCTTCTCCACCCGGCTGCGGAATCCCCCGGAGGACGGGACCCCCCCTGAGCGCCCTCGGGTAAGTCTTTTTACCCGAAGGGGCTCCCTTCTTTGGTGGCTTCTTGCGGGGGCTGGACAAGAACACTGCCTATTGATAAAAGGTATTTGTATCTGGTTTCTGGTTTTGTTTATTCTGGTTCTGGATACCCGTGAGTCGAGGCGGGACGCCGTCTCGCAGGGGACACGGGAGAGGACGCTCTCCCAGGGGAATATCCCCTCTAGTCTGGTGTTCTGGTCTGGTTTTGTTTGTATTTGGCCAAGTATTGTTATTGTGTACCTGATATATCTTGCTTACCTTGAAACATCCAGGAGCACATAGTTAAAGGTATTATCATGCTAAGAGTTGCCATACGAGAGGTAGTGCTGAAGAGTTAACTATAAGCACATCACTTTGGATAAGACCTAGAATTAAGATTTGTCAGTTTTGCAATTGTTAGTTATATGTATGAGCCTTGTGTAACAGATGTAAGGTTTGCCTCCCCGACAGACAAGGTTGGGTAGAACCAGTGTGCATATTGCAGAAAAGAGGGACACTGGAAACAAGAATGCCCTGAACTAACAGGTGGAAATACAGGCACAGGAGAGGCTGTTGTTGCTTACAGAGTACTGAGTGAAGGGGGGGGCCTGCAGGCCAGTGCTAGGGGACCTGCTGGTAAAAATTAAGCTAGGGGAAGAAAAAGAAGAATTAGATTTTCTAATTGATACTGGGGCTACATTTTCTGTTTTGAATTAATACCTAAAAGTGATAAATATGTTTAAGTCGTGGGTGCCACTGGCCAATCAGAAAAGCTTTCTTTTGAAATCCCTAAAGTTCAAAATTGGAAAACAAATGGGAGTGCATCAGTTTTGGTATTTACCAAATTTATCCAAACTGGTATTGGGCAGAGACCTACTAGAAAATCTGGGAGCTGTAATAGAATTCAAACAAGGTAAAATTGAACTTAAGGTAAAGGAAGAACAATTAATAGCAGCTCTGAGTTTAGCAATGAGCTATGTGGAGCCAAGCCAGGGTAATTCAAATGTCAATCAAATTTTAGATCAGGTATACCCAGGAGTTTGGGCTATTGAAACACCAGGAAAGTCAAAAAGAGCAGCTCCCATTGAAGCAGAATTACAGACAGGAGCAAACCCAGTAGTTAGGAAGCAATATGCACTGAAGCTGGAAGATAGAAGAGGAATTGAGCCAATAATAGACAACTTTTTGAAATTAAGGTTAAGTAGAGTGTGAGTCGGATTGCAACACGCCAATTTTACCAGTCAAAAAGACAAATGGAACACATAGGTTGGCTCAGGATTTAAGAGCAGTAAATAAAATAGCTAAAACATACATCAGCTGTTGCAAACCTATATACCTTATTAACAATATTAAAAGAAAGTGTAATTTGGTTCACAGTATTAGACTTAAGAGATGCCTTTTTCTGCCTTCCCTTAACACAGGAAAGTCAAAGGATATTTGCCTTCAAGTGGGAAAATCCCACCACAGGAAGGAAAACTCATCTCATTTGGACAGTGTTACCTTAAGGGTTAGAAAATATTCCCACAATTTTGGGAATTAATTAGCTAAAGAATTGGAACAATGGCAGTCACCACCAGGAAAGGGTGTACTTTTATAATATGTGAATGATCTATTGATTGTTACTGAAAAATAAGGAGAATGTGTTCAATGGACAGTACCAAATATGCCTTTGGCATAGTTCACACTCATGGAGCAATTTGGAAAAAAGAGGACTTTTAACTCTTCAAGGAAAAGTTGTGGAATATACTGAAGAAATTCTATGATTATTAGAAGCTGTACAACTCCCCTCTCAGGTGGCAATTATGCACTGCCAAAGACACTTGAAAGGTAACACTGTCCTGGAAATAAGAAACAGAAAAGCTGATGCAGAAGCTGAATTAGCTGCTGCAAGAAGTAAAGAACTATCAGTAGCAGCTTTAGTGCTAGAAGAACTAGACACAGATCAACAGGTAGAATATCAAAAAACTTAAGTGGATACATGAAAATGAAGGTAAGGTGTTAGACAATGGGTGAGGTTAATTAACAACAGGTCAGTTAATACTATTAGAAAAATTAGTGTGGCAATTTGTAAAAGTAAAACATGATAAAACTATTGGGGCTTAGACTCACTCTATTAGCATTTAAGGACTAGAGTAGCAGGACCAAATTTATTTACCACAATAGAGCAAGTCACATCTCAATGTGATCTTTGTCTGAAATACTGGAACAGAAATACACCAAAGGGCAATAAGTAAAGGGCATTTCCCAGGTGAAATTTGGCAAATTAATTTCTCTGAGCTCCCAAGAAAAGGGGAGAGAGTCCTGTTATCTCTTAGTTTTGACTGACACATTTTCTGGATGGCCTGAAGCTTTCCCATGTAGAAAAAAAATGAATCAAAAGGACTGGTTAAAGTCTTGTTGAATGAGCTTATACCATGGTTTGGAATGCCTAAGAGCATCTCTTCAGATAGAGGTTCACACTTTTGTGCATGAATTGTACAAGCAATAAGTAAAGCACTAAAAATCAATTGGCAACTGCATATGCCCTACACACTGCAAGTAAGTGGGCAAGTAGAAAAGATGAATCTAAAATATGTCAAGAAACAAATTTTCATTGGTATCAAGCTTTACCTATTGCTTTAATCAGGCTAAGGGTCAAATTTTCATTGGTATCAAGCTTTACCTATTGCTTTAATCAGGCTAAGGGTCAAGCCAAGATCAAAAGAGAAACTGAGTCCATTTGAAATTCTATTGGGCAGACCCTACATGATGCAAGCTGTGAATAGTGAACCTGTAGATCAAATCAGTAATCAATATGTGTGTGATCATGTTATGGCTGTAGGAAAACAATTGCAGAAAAATGCTACAGTGGTGTTAGAACACCAACCCAAGCAGCCTGATTGTGAGTTACATCCATTCAACCCTGGTGATCAGGTATATGTTAAGAATCTTTCAGGAGATCCACTACGGGAGAAGTGGGACGGACCCCAGCAGGTGCTGATGACCACCTTCACAGTGATCTGGGTGAAAGAGAAACCCACGTGGATCCACTACTCTTGAGTCAAGAGAGTTCCAGAGGAAGCATGGACCTCGGGAGAAGAATCATCTACTATCAAGCCTCCTCAATGCTGATCTTTGGACTGATAAGTACACTGGTGTTAAATCAAACTCTTGCCCAAAAATTATTATGGTCTCAGGCCTATAATGGGAATTCTAGTCTATGATTTGCTATAAATACAGATATTCTGAATTCATCTGAACTGAACCAATACAATGCATCTGTTATAGTCCTCCAAGGAACGAGGGTACTGAATAATTGGTAAAATCCTGGTACCCCATACGATGCAAGTGTTTTAATAGGCACAGATCAGATGGTCACCCAAAATTGACGTTACTGTGAAATGTAATTAGTGGCTGATCAGTGTTGGCACACCTTCACTCTAGATAAATCAGTTTCTGTGATGTGTCAGTGGACATTCAGGGAAGGAAATATAACCAGGAGATTTCCAACCAGCAAATCTCCTACCACCCCATTGACTAAGACCACCACCAGTTCTACAACTCCTTCTTTAGCCTGTGAGAGTGTCCACAATTTAACTTATGCTGGACCTTACATGATTAGACACTCAAATGAGTAGAAGCTGTTGTTAGATCCCACATATTCACTGAAGAGGGTTCGAATAAACCTTCAAGTAAACATATCAAACATACAAAAAGATTGTGAGCCCTGTATTCAACAAAGCCTTAAAGGCTGGCATGCATAGATGATGGCCAGATCCCCTCGTACCAGAATTCAAAGAGATGTAACCGGATGGTTTGGCACAGGATTAGGTGTATTAAACACCATAGATCAAGAAGTATTAGTGAATAAACTAAGTGCTGTCACATCTGATCTAGGAAAATTCAAAGTCCCTTTGAGATCATCTTTGCTCACTTTGGCAGAAACACAATCATTGGCAGTTAAATTGTTAACATTAGTAGCTAACCATACTGCAAAGGATTTCACCAAGATTATTGACAATGCTGGTGTCATCCATAAAAGGTTTGCATTTGCAATACAATGTCTCCAAACTCAACAGTGGGTACAATCTGTAGCTGCAAGAATATTAAGGGAAGGAACCTCAGGAATATTACCACAAGAAGTAAGAGAAATAATAGCTAGAAACAGTTCTACTACACAATTTGAGAAAAATTACCAAGCATGGTGGCAGTTAGTGAACTTCACTTACAACCCTCAACATGAACAAATTGAAGCTTATGTACTCATTATCAGTGCAGCTAAAGAAAAGACCATCTTTCCTATCCTGACATTAGGAGCCATACACCAAAATGTAATTGTCAGACCCATAGACCATAATGTTTGGGCAAGTTATGATCACACCAAGAAAAAGTGACAATCAGTCAGTCCTGAGGCATGTATTCCTAAAGGACAATTAGGATATATCTGTGAAAATGCTGTAGTAGGAAATGAAGATTTATGCTTAGATGCTGAAGATAGTGTGTGTACCTTTGAAATGCTTCCCCATACTAAAACCCAATCACAAGTCTATTATGTAGGAAATAGTTGTGGATGTGTTAGAACCTTTTGTGTTAATTTTACCATAGATACTTGACATGAAGTAGTCAGTGGTACTAATTTTTTTGTTTTACTAAAATAATAGGCTGTGACTTTGATTATATCATTCTAGTGACTACTAGACAACTGATTGAAGCTGATTATACAATGTATCATGATGTGCCGAAATTGCAGATAGGAATGAACATTAATCTTCTAAAGCAATGCTTAAACATCCTGATATAGAAAAACTGGTCCAGGAAGTAAACAGAACGACTAAACGAATGCTCTGGCAAGTAGAACATGACACTGAGAGCATAAAAACTGTTCTAACCAAAGTAGAAAAAGTGGGAGAGCACCACTGGTGAGACATCTTTACAGGATACTCCCCTACAGCATCACAAGTGTTCCACTATTTGATACATCCAATATTGGTATTAGGAGCTAGCATGATTCTACTACTGGTCCTAATTGTTTGGCTATGGTACAAATCAAGCATCATGGTTAGAAGGATGCAGATAATGTGGGCTGTGATGAATACCTATCAAAATCCATTGGAACTTGTCGAAAGAATTCGTAAATTCTAAACAAAAAGGGGGGAATGAAACAGGAGGTTAGGCCCAAAAGAGTTAACTAAGAAATTTGGGCCTGCTAACAAGCTACCAACATCCAAAATGATCTGTGCTCGTTCTGTTCTACTTACTGGACCAAAGCTTAAGAGAATAGTACAGGAACATGTAATAGGCCTAGAGGTGATAAATTAGAAATGCAGTAGGATAAGGTAGACATTTGAATAGGAGAAATAGGCCTGGAGCCAGGGCTTTTTCCAAGCTTCAGTGAGCGGGTCAAGAACAATGGAAAAGAAGAAGGGTCAAGCTGAGGAAGATGAGTTGAAGCCCCCTCCCCTATGGAGGAAGATGGGAACTACCCTCCGAAATGGGGAGCCAAGAGAAGCACCGCCCCAAGCCCCGCCTGAGCTCCACCTATACTCCGCCTATTATTAATATGCATTGATAGATGTTGTAATCACTTGAATATGCATTTAATCATATCTGAAAATTGTATAAAAGTGTTGATTTTCTGAGGAGCCGGCGAGCAAGTTTGTCCAGCGCGAGCTGGCTTGCTCCCAACGTTGAATAAAAAAATGCCTTGCTGCTTAAAGATAAAAAAGTCTCTGAGCAGTTTTTCAGACCGATTTTTTGGATTCAGGGCTGCTGCCTGTCTCCTGCCCCAAAGAGCTGTGCCCCCGGGGGACTTCACTACCAGAGGGCAGCCAAAGCCAAGGGGCACTGAGGTCTGCCCTCTTGCAGGTGGCTGTTGGGAGCGGCAGCTGGAGCAATTAGTGGCAAGACTTGTCATCTGTCAGAAGCTGTTGCTCCTTCCTGGCATGATTTTTGGGTGGAAGTGATTAGCAGCAGCACAAAACCACCATCAGCTGCTGAGTTTCACAGGACAATTAGATTGGACAGGAGCTTCCTGCATCAGTTCTCCACAGAGCTGCAGCAGCACAGGCAGACACTGCCCTGCAGAAAAGGCCGGGCCTGCCATGCTCAGCACAGCCAGTCTTGGAGCTGCTGGAATCTGCAGTAGGGAGCCCTCTGTACAGCTCTCAGCACGTAGCAGTGTTGAATTGCCAGGCCTGCCATGGCGAGTCTGATGTCTTCTGTCATGCCTCTACGGGCTGGAAGAGGCAGCAACGGAGACTACCAGAATGGGAAGAATGAAGTTCTCCGTACAGCTCTGATGATGTGGAGCGTTTCAATGGCCAGGTTTGAGACGGCAGGGCTGTCATCAGTCATGTCTTGAAGGGCTGAAAGAGAAAGGAAGAGAGCCAAGGTGAGAGGCCAGTGGTGTGGTGACGTGAGGAGCCCCTCCTGCCAGGGCCATCCCAGCCAGCTCTTGCCATGGCCAGGAGGGAGCAGGGCCCAAGGGGATCAGCTGGAAGGTGCCCTCGCTCACCCTGGCAGATGAGCTGCAGCTCTGGCTGCTCCTGCTTCATGGACCTGGCGGCGATCCCTGGGAACACAGAGCCTGTCAGGCCCCAGAGGCACAGGTCCCCCGCAGCGGCGCTGCCAGCCCGGCCACACGGCCTCCTGCCCTGGCAGGGCTGAGCCCGGGGCCTTCCCGCATGGGGACGCCCCAGGGCTGGGCTGGCACAGGGCGGCAGCAGGCGTTCGGGGCCACTCGGGGCTCCACATGCCCTGGGCCGCATCCTGCTGCCGCTGCAGCAGCCGGGGCTGGGGCCAAGCTGCAGCGGGGTGGGGAGGGACCCCGGCCTTGTGGCTCACCCAGAAACTTGATGGCCAGCTTTCGCAGGGGCTCCTCTGGGCTCTCCAGGAACGGCAGGGCCTGGCGCACGTACTGGCCCACTCGGCTCCTGTCCTTTTCCAGCTGCAAAGAGCGCCAGGGCACGGAGGGAAGGCTGGGCTCAGGCTCTGCCCCTTGGCCGGGCGCTCCCTGCCCCCAGCACGGGGCTCCCCTGCCCACAGAGCCCTGAGGCCTGGTCAGCAGCTGCTGGGGCCGGGCTTTGGGGGGAGCAGAGGGCTGGGTGCTCCCGGGGAGCCGTGGGGCAGCCCTGCCCCACAGCCCAGCTGGGCCGGAGTTCCATGGCAGCCTGGCTGCGGGGGCAAGGGAGCCTGGAAAAGAGCCCGCACGCCCCAGGGAAGGGAGCAGTGTGTGGGGCACAGGCTGGTGTCTGTGGGTGCAGCAGTGGACACAGGCACCCTGCCAGCCCCACACATTGGGCATCAGGGGCTGGGGCTTTGGGGCCGTCCTTACCAGGCACTCGGGAAACCTCCACGGCTGCTCCATGGTCACCAAGTCCTCAAGATCCCACCACTTCAGGAACCTGGCTGCACCAAACAGTGCTCTCCAAGAGGCCTGCACAGCAACAGAGAGCGGGCCATGGCACCGCAGCCCAGGGCACAGCACCCGCATCCCTGCACCAAGGCCAGGAGGAGGCTGCAGGCGACCATGGGCCAGGGCAGGAGGCACAGCAGCCTCCTGCCATGGGGACAACAGAGCCCACGAGTCCTCACCTCTGCCACACGCCGGTTCTCATTGTGCCAGTTGAAGTAGAATGGCACCAGACTCAGGTACACGTGTGGCTTTAGGCTCCTGCTCCTCTCTGTCGCCTCCATCAGCTCCTGGAAGAGGAGCATGGAGAGCTGCTGCAGCTGGCTGTGCTCCTGGTGCAAAGGAAGAGGAAAAGACCTCAGAACTGGCTTCTCCAGGCCCACTGGGGCACAGGCCTGAAAAGACATTGGGCCCAAAGTTTCCTGGCAGCACTCAGTGCCCACAGTGAGGGGCACAGAGCCTTACGTTGTCAAAGAGTGGCCGCAGCGCCTCAAGCAACTTCAGGGCTATTGGGCTGGATATTTTGACGATTTGGAAGTGCAGCACGTTGATGAACGCGGAGAGGGTCATCTGAACCGTATCTGTGTCTGCATCCTGCAGTAGCTCCAGGAGGCTTTCACTCAGGCTCCGGATGCTCTTAGCCTGTGTGGAACACAATGCTGTGGTGCAGCCCCACGCTGCTGCCGCGGGGCCCAGAGGCCAAAGGTGCATCCCAAAGGAGTCGGGCAGCTGAACGGGGAGGAGGAGAGCTGGGAGCAGCTGCCACAGCTGCCAAAGGCCAGCCAAGGCCAAGCTACTGCCTTGCACAGCCGCACGCTGCCGGCCCGGCTTCAGCCCCTGCCCCCTGCTCACCATTGCGGGATCCCTGCTGAGCACCACAAGGCCTCGGAGCGCCAGGCGACGCCTCTCCGGGCACTGACTGCGCAGGTGCCTGGAAATAATCTGCAGGACGCTGGGCCCATATTGTCTGGGGTTCAGGCAGTGCAGGACCTGAAAGGCAGGGAGCAGTGACAGGGTGCCCGGCCGGCAGGAGCCCGGACCCGCCCGGGGCTGGGCCCAGGCAGCAGCACAGGGTGCAGGCACCGTCCCGGGCAGCTGTGGCTGTGAGAGGGCAGAGAGGGGGAGGCAGCTGGGCCAGGCAGCGCTCGCCATCAGGCTCACCTCCACCAGGAACGCCAGGGCAGGCAGTTCCCACAGGGGCTCTCCCCTGCTGAGCCGTGGGAGCAGGCGGACGGCGATGCTGCGACTGAAGGAGCAGGAGACACGGCACAGCTCCCTGCAAGGGGGAATAAAGGTGCCAGAGACCCTGAGCCAGGTGGGCAAAGCTCTCCTGGGACTGACTCACACAGGCCTGGTCTTTGGCCACCAGCCCAGGAGAGGACGTGGGCACTTTGGGAGGTGGCTCCTCCTGTGCAGCCGCCCCTCTCTGCCTTTTCCACTCTGCTCAGCCATCCCTGGCTGCCAAGGCCCTCTGGCCCAGCAGCACGGGCACTGTGAGGGGTGGCCTGTGCACAGGGCAGAAATGACCTGTGGGGGTGTGGGGCAGTGGGGAGAAAGGGCTCTCACCTGGCCAGCAGACCCACTGCATAGTGGTGGCTGTCAGCCTTGAGGAGCATGTCCCAGCCACACTTGCGACCGATCGCCATCAGCACGTCCTCATCCAGCAGCTGGCGCAGCAGGGCTCTAACGGTCTGCACTGCAAACCTGTGTGCAGAGCACAGCCCAGGTCAGGCACAGAGCCCTGGCCTCAGCCCCAAGGGCGTGGCAGGGAGAGGGGACTGGGATGGAGCACCTGTTGGGGTTGGGGGGAAGGCTGCGCTGCTCCCGGCATCGCCTCCAGAAGGTCTCGACCTCCTCTGACATCTCCTCTGTGCTGATGAAAACTTGGAAGAGCAGAGTCAGAAGGAGGCGCGGGAAATTGTCCTTCACTCCCCCTGGGCACCAGGAGTGGGACAGCTGGAGGATCTCCCAGAGTGCCACAGTTGCCTGCCAAAGACAAAGCACCCAGAGACAGCTCTCAGGGCCCAGATGTCCATGTGGCAGGGCCCAAGCGTGGCAGGGACAGGCCAGGGGAGACACAGGAGGATCCCCCAGCCTGGTGTCCCTGAACCTGCCCCTAAGCCAGGCTTGCAGCCCAGTGCCTGGGGCAGGGAGAAGCAGTGGTGAGGGAGGATGGAAAGGCGTCCCAGAGGCAACCTGGGGGCGAGCAGAGGCCAGCTCAAGAAACTCACAGCCAGGGCAAAGACATCCCTCTCATCCCCATCAGAGGTGCGTCTCCTGTGCGCTGGCCAGTATTCCAGCACACGGAAAAGGATCTGCAGCACCGGCTCCTTAGTCCATCTGGAGGAGATGAGTGTCTTCCACATGGTACGAGCAGCTCTGTGGAGTCACAGCTCTGGCTCAGGGGGGTCTGGAACACAGCTCTGTGGCCTGGGCAGCTGCGGGGCCCAGGTGACAGAGCCACGGTGCCTTGTGGGGCAGGGAGGCAGGCTGGCCTCAGGATTGGAGGCTGACATGCCAAAGCTGGCAAAGAGAGGAGCTGGAGTGTCCTGGAAGTCTCCATGTCTCTGGCACACCATTTGGGACAGGCTGTCCAGGGGGATGGGGTCTAAAGGCAGGTGAGCCTTCAAGGCAGGTGGGCCCCATACCTGTCACAGGCTGGGGCAGAGCGCAGCAGGGTCACTGCAACATCCGTGGGGTGTGCCTCGGTCAGCAGGACCAGAGTCTTGTCCAGCCTGTGCTCATCAGACACATTGGATGTGAGCCACTGGTGGATGCACCTGACTATGGCCGGCACCTGGAGGGGACACGGGGGACAGCTGGAGAGCTGCCAGAGCCAGTAACTTGCCCAGCTTCCCCCAAGAAGTGCTCCCCTTGCCACCAATCTCTGCTGGTCTCAAAGGCTGAGGGGGCCCAGCGCAGCCGACGTGAGGGGCCACAGCATCCCTGGGGGACTCGAGCCCTGGCCACAGGCTGCTTACTTGCTTTGCTTTGTAGACACCGTTCTCCACCAGCATATCCAGCAGGGCAGCGCTGGTCTGGGCATTGAAGAGGTCCGAGTTTGCCGTGTCCCCAGTGGCCATGAAAGTGGCCTCTTCACGCCAAATGCACCTGATGAATCTGCAAACCAGCTACAGGAGAAAGGCAAGGAAGAGAGAGGGATGTCCCCTGGAGGGCTGCGACAGCGGTGCTGGGCTGAGCAGTGAGAGCAGGCCCAGCCCAGGCGGGGATGGCTGCAGGTACCTGTGCTACCCTGCGGAAGCGGCCATGGGCATGGAGCTGCTCTTCTGTCTGCTCCTGGCCTGCATCTGGCAAAGAGCGAGCGTGCTCAGAACTGAGGGTGTGCGGGAGAGGCCGGAGAACACAGCCCAGGCCTGGGCTCCAGGAGCAGGCAGGGCCAGCCCCGGGATGCCCAGTGGATGGAGCATGGCTGCCGGGAGATCAGCCCTGGCCCATCTGCCCCCCTCCCTTTCCCTGGGCATGTCCAGAGGGGATGAGCAGGATGAGTCCAAGGGGGCTGCAGCCACCAGCCCTGTGGCCCAGCTCCAGCACTCACCCTCCTGCGGGGGCTGCACCTGCTGCACCTCTTCAGGCTGCTGTGCTGGAGCAGTCCTAGGGCTTTCCTCCTTCTCCTCCTCCTTCACCCAGGCCAGCTTGGGCACCGTAGGGGGTCTCTGCTGCATGTCTCCATCTGGCATTATGGCTACCTGCAGCAGAGATGCCATGGAAAAGCTTTGGCTCCCCAAGTCCTGCAGTCGTGCCTTGAAGGCAGCTGCAAGAGAGAAGCCTGGGAAATGCCTCGCCTCATCTAGTCCCACTGTCTGGCCTCAAGGGCACCTGCCCCAGGGACTGGAGATGCCTTGAGCAGCCCCAGGTCCCCAGGTCCCACAGTCTGGCCTGGAGGATGCACAGGGGAGAGGTGGAGAGCTGCCAGAGTGAGCAACTTGCCCAGCTTCCCCTGAGAAATGCTTCCCTTCCCAGCACACTGTGCCAGCCTCAAAGGCTGAGGGGGCCCAGCGCACCCAGCTTGGGGGGCCACAGGCTGCTTACTTCAGCAGAGACAGCTCTCTCCTCAAGAAACTCCAGGCTGGGGGTATCGGCCAGGCGCTGAACAGGCGCGGCATCAGTGCTCACCACGCCCTCCGTCGTGGCGTCGGCCTCCTCTGTGAGACCAGGCAGCACAGAGTCACAGTTTGACTCATCATCGATGGACGTGGTGTCCCAGTGGGTTGTGTGATCACTGGTTGCGGTGTCACACTTTGCTGGGACAGCAGTCGACGCGGTGCTGACATCAGGCTTTGTCAGCTGGGTCGGGATGGTGTCAGGCTGGGCCTGGACATCAGCTGGTGTGATCCTGGCCTTTCTACGCCGACTGCCCATGAATTTCATAAATGTCTGCAGGAGAAAGAAGGGCAGGGAAGAGAGGGATTTCCCCTGGAGGGCCGCGACAGCGGTGCTGGGCTGAGCAGTGAGAGCAGGCCCAGCCCAGGCGGGGATGGCTGCAGGTACCTGTGCTGCCCTGCGGAAGCGGCCACGGGCACGGAGCTGCTCTTCTGTCCGCTCCTGGACTGCATCTGGCAAAGAGCGAGCGTGCTCAGAGCTGAGGGTGTGCGGGAGAGGCCGGAGAACACAGCCCAGGCCTGGGCTCCAGGAGCAGGCAGGGCCAGCTCTGAGATGCCCAGTGGATGGAGCACGGCTGCCAGGAGTTCAGCCCCTCTGCCCCCCTCCCTTTCCCTGGGCATGTCCAGAGGGGATGGGACAGGATGAGTCCAAGGGGGCTGCAGCCACCAGCCCTGTGGCCCAGCTCCAGCACTCACCCTCCTGCGGGGGCTGCACCTGCTGCACCTCTTCAGGCTGCTGTGCTGGAGCAGCCCCAGGGCTTTCCTCCTCCTTCTTCCTCCGGAACAGCCTGAGCAGGCTGAAGCGTCTCCCTGCCATGCCACAGTCTGGTGTCCAGGGCACCTGCAAGAGAGAAAGAGAACCTCGGAGAAACTCCGGGCCCTAAGTCCTGAAGAATGGCCTTGAGGCCACCTGCCGCAGGGATTGGAGACACCTCGGAGAAGCTCCGGGTCTCCAAGTCCTGCAAAAGGGTCTCAAGGGCACCTGCCACAGGAATTAGAGACACCTTGGAGAAACTCCGGGTCTCCAAATCCTGTGGAAATGCCTCGAGGTCACCTGGAAACGAGAAAATCCTCTAAAACGCTCCGGGTCAGTAAGGCACGAGTTGGCTGCGCGGGGGCTCCGCACAGCACCGCTCTGTCCCGTCCTGTCCCGTCGCCTGCTCCGAGGAGCACTGTTGACACTGTGGCCGTGTCACCAGCAGCACCTCTGTCACCGCGGGTCATAAAGGGCCCTTGGACACCCTGCCCCCTTCCATCCCACCGACCATGCCCAGCGTGTCACAAAGGGCCCTGGGACACAGTGCCACGTGGCCTGGGGCCTCCCCCAGCCCCGCCAACCTGCCCCACCTTGGAGGGAATCCACTCTCTGAAGTATCTAATCTGGCTGGACCTGAACTGTAGGAACGGCTCAAGAAATGAGCAAACACTCCCCTCCTGTGCCTGCTCACGGCAGCACAAGGAGCCCACTCGGCTGCCGACTCAGTCGCAGCGGGAAGGGCACGGGGCCTTCCACACAAGCTGGCACGGCCTCCTTGGGAGAAGTGCTGGCTGGTGGCCATCCTAAACAGGGGGGCTGACACCAAGAAGGAAGGTGTGGGCAAGGGCACCAGTGCTGCTGGGAGCCCTTTGGCCAGGGCTGCACCCAAATCAGCAGCTCTGGCAAGTCCTGGCCCAAGGAGACCTGCCACTGCCCCGAGTCCTGGCAAGGGTGCTGCTCGTCTCCTGCCCCAAAGAGCTGTGCCCCTGTGTATTAGTTCATTTGAATACATGCCCAGAATAAAGACAAGTACAACAGACATTCCAACACTACAAAAAATCTTTTATTGCAGTAAGAATAAAAAACTAGCAAAGAGAATCAAAAGCTAAAAAAGAATACAAAAAAACTGCTTTATCGGTTGGCATTCACAGAATACTATGATAGTCAGTCATATAGTCATGGCTGGGCTTTGTGAACGAAGATTTAGGAAGGCACTATCCACGTTTGTTACAGACACGCTGGTGACTTATGAGGCCAATATGAGATAGACATGTCTGATTGCAAAAGGCACAGCAGAAAGACTCCTTAGGTGGTGTATTCAGCAGGATACGATTCTTTCTGCATTGTCTTTTCTCCTCAAGAGTGATCCTGTGTGCATTATCAAAGGAAACGGCACCTCACCAAGGCTTTCAATACTGCGAGCAGAAAAGGTCTGTGGCAGATTTTGGAATGTTTAGGTTGTCCCCCTAAATTCCTTAAAATGATCATCTCACGCCATGAGGATCAGCATGGCCAAGTCAGATATGGCAATGCACTTTCTGAATACTATGAACAGCTTTTATTATAGTATTAACTAGTAAAAAGGGAATTAAGGGAAAATTTAAAGGATATTAAAACAATACTACGAGTGGCTTTTAATACAGTATTAACTAGTAAAAAGGGAATTAAAAGGATATCAAAAAAGGATATAAAACAGTGGCTTTCTCAATTGTTTCCTCTCAATAAACTGTGCTTACCCACACAGACAGGCCAGGGCTGCCAGGATCTGCAGCAGCTGGTCGGTGCCTGTGCTTAGCAGGCGTCCCGGTAGAACAACACAGTCTCCATGGCAGGATGAGGATCGCTCACCCCAGCAGTCCTGACACCCCATTTTATCATCTCTACATTGCACCACGTAGGGCCAGTACACAGTATAAGGTGATGCCTGAGTGGCAGCCAAACCCCGCCTGTTCATCACCTGATAGCAACAGTCTGTGCATGCCCTGCTGTAGGGCAAGGGGCGAGTGACCCCTGCCCACAGAATCTTCCTCCCATCATCATCTTTCTCACCCCTATGTATGACCTCTACCACTGTGTTTCAAGGGTAGATGTATCTATCTTGCAATATGTAGCAAAACCAAGGAAGAACTCAGCTCTGATAATAGGGGATATCAAGCTGACTTGCTAAAAAGCACAATGGACCTTACAATTCGCATGTGCCATAAGTTACATTGTACCATACTCTGGCTGGTTTCACATCCTAATATGATTTCTTTCTCACGCCTCTATGCTCCATTGATCATCTAATCCAAAAGTACCCCCCTTACAGACATGAAACAGTTTAAAGCCCTGTAGATGTAGAGATGAAAAAGTCATATCTAAAATGTAGTGCTGGCTTGTTCCTAAGCATTTGCAAAATTCCTTCCCATCAGGTGCCAGGATGGGTGGGCAGGAGGTGACTTGATTTATTCAGACCATTCTTGTACGTGTGACTGCTGCTCTTTCACCCCTCTCCCCCTAATTCTGGGTTGGTTTCTAGAGCTGTTTTTGAAAGAAACACTTTTTCAATCTCACACGTGAATATTTTCAAAGAAATACAAGATGTGAAAATCTAGTAAAACCAATATTTAACACTCCTTTATGTACTCTGAGCACTATTCTACTGACAGTTTGTGTAGTTCTTCATATACTGGAAATGTAACTAAGGATCAAGAAATTTTCTGTGTATTCTTTATTTCCTTTTAAATTTTTTTTCTGTCATCAAATTGGCTGCAGGATTTGGTCCTGTCTTTGTGGAGGATGAATGCCACTGTCCTTTTATGTTTGATATTTTATTGCTTAGGGGGACTGTCAGTGGGAGAAGTGGTGGGAAGGATCCTCCCCTCAGGGGCTGGAGCTTCAGCTTCTAAAGAAGACTGTACTTAATCACAGAGCTGCAACTCAGGATTTCTCCAGTGTTCCAGAACTTTTCATTTAGCCAGATGAGAGTGCCCAGGGCACAGCCAGGTTAATGTTTAACTCTTCCAACACTGGGCTCATCCCAAGGATATCCTGTCATCCTGAGAAGAAGGAAGGGAGATGCTGTGCCTATTCCCTAGGGCTGTGCAGGAAGCAAAACCTTCAAAGCCGTGGCCCTTCTGAAGGAGTTGATCTTGTGTTATTCCTCAGTAGTTAGCACTGAAAATTCTGTATCTGAGACACTGAATGAAAAGGAGAGTTGCTGAGAGGCTTGTTTGGGGGCGAGTGTTTTTTTGGTTAGTTTTAGTGGGGGTCTTTTAGAGCCAAATGAAGGTTGGATCATGAAAATCAGTCTTTTTACAGACAAAAACAGTAAAGGCATTTAAATGCTTTCAGACGCTGTAACCATTTTCTTTTCTTTCACTTTCTCACCCCTTGCAAATCAGAGACAGTTCCTAGAGGACAGGAGAATAAAATAAACAAAACAAGAAATTGTTTTTCTACTCTTGAGGCCTGTGTCAGGTCTGTTTGGAATGCATTTGAATCCTACTGCTTCCATGCTCTTTTTCAAGTAGCACCAGATAAATACCTATGAACTACTGAGATGAGAGTGATCATTCTTCCTTCACAAAAGGTTTCTTTTTTTTTTTTTTCCTATCCTGTGTCCCTTTTGTGTTCCATGCTATGGACTGACTGTATTTTTGTTCTAAGCTAATTCACTGCTGCTGTTTTGGGTACAACTAATGTCAAACAGAAAACCTGTAACATGCCAGAAACAGGCTACAGTGGGTTGAAGACACAGCTTATGTTTGATGGTGTGTAAATACAGAGAGTTAGTTGGGTTTATCTGATAGCCTGGCAGAAGGAGAGAGGAGCAGGACAAACTGTTTTCAGTAACTGTGCTGTTCAGACACCTGATAAGATGGAGAGTGCTTTGGAACTACTGATGTGCTTTGAATAAGAAAAGAATAATCAGGTCCATTGGCACTGGCTTATCAGGAAGGAAGTAAAATGCCAGCACTTTTACATGAGCAAAAGGAAATGTTTTAGACACTTTGGGCCATTTTCCCATTGAAATTAAATAGCAGGGTGCTTTTGAGTGTGCTGTAAGGAGTGGAAGGATTTATTACCTTGACAGAATGACAGGTGAATGTATTCAGAGAGGAGTCCTCAGCAACAAGAACAGCTCTTTGGATAAGTGGCCACATGTGTTCATGCTTCTGGTAGAGATTCAGGAATTCTCTCCTTTCTTTCTCCTAAAGTGCAGTGGCTCACTTACAATGTGCAGTTTTTCAGAGTGTAACACACTTGTGCATTTTGTAATATCCTGGCAGCATATTTGATATTCGAGGTGTAACAGGCTGTTCATAAAATAATGCTGGATCATTGACTGGTGTGTCCTCTGCCTTCAGTCCCTGGGTATTTTCATGTTCCAAAAAGAATATATCTCAGCCTGTGCTGGGAAGGGAAGGTGTGATTCACCATTAACTTACCCCAGCAGGCATGAATCATGCTCAGATGCACTATTATCTTCTCAAAGTTGACTGATTTTTATTTCTGTACCTTTTCAAAATTTATTTCTAGGTTCTTTCACATGCTTACAATTAATTTGGAGATATTCAAATTCGATGAATTGTAGTGCAAGAACACATTTGATTGATTTTGGATTCTAATTGATTCCTGTCAATGAGATTCCTGTGACACTCTGAAATCAGTGATATGTGATTTAACCAAGGCACCACTGTTCTGTACATTAGGTAGCAGTTGGGAATTTAGGAACTAAATGTTCACAAGCTATAAATTGACAAAATGTTTAGATTTCAATAGCCCTTTGTTTGGCATTTATTCACCCAAATATGTTTCTCAGGAAAGTTAGTTTTCCAAAGTGCAGGCTTTCAGTAAAAGAAAGGTCATTGATTTAAGGTTTATTAAATTTTAGCTAAAAACAACAGGCTCCATTGGGATGTAAAATAATTTAAGTATTTCCTGCAGGCAACCTTCATGCTTTAGAGCTGTTGCTCAAAGGTTTCATTCTTCTCTGAAGATGTCAACTGTAAATATAAAAATGACTCACTGAAAATGTAATGGTTCAAAGATTCTAACTGAAATAAAAATTCCTGCCTGGGGAAAGCACTATAATCAAAATAAAGTGCTCTTAACTTTTTTTCCTGTGGAGACCGCACTTGAAAAGAGTGCTTCAAGGCAGCAGGGTTGGTAGGGAATGCCAGTTTTTATTTATTTATTTATCTACTCTCCCCCACAGATGATGACAGTCCAGCTTTGGAATCAGCAACACACTTCAGCCACTAATACAAGGCAATCTGTGAGCTGCTGCCGCTTCCAAAATGCAGTATCCTGGCATTTCAGTCAACTTTATAATCTGGCAAAAACCCACTTGGCAATATTAAAATCTAGCTTCTAAAGCACTTTTATTTCTGAAAGCTTTTGATGTCTTTTTATATCTTTTTAGCATATATTAAATTTCTTGGGAGCAGTGGCCAGGATGTACACTTGATGGATGACTGGGGTGGGGACTCTCTCCCCACCCCCTGCTTTTTTTTTTCCTCCCCTTTAATTTTAAAAAGAGGTGTGATAACTGTGCATTAGGTAAGGCTGGAACATGAATCCTGCAGATGCAGCTGTTTGACAACATTAACGTGGGGGGTTTATACCATTGGTAGGTAAGTTAGCAGAGATTTTCCAAGCTAAGAAGGACAGCCTGCTGCCAAGCTCTGGCAACTCTCTTAAGAAATCTTTTGCTTCAGGGATGCCCTGAGGAAAATGATGACTGTAATCTTTTCTAAAGGCACAAACTGCCTGTTTTCTCTTCCATAGCATTCAGAATGGGACTCCTTCTTCCAGCCTGCCTGTTCAGGTTTTTGTGGTGCTGGGTTAAGGGTTTCATGGGGTTTTTCTCCTGGGATAAAGTTGTGTACAGTGAATACTGATTATTCATCCCATGTCTGGGTCACTGTCTACATCTTGAATTTGACCCAGAGTCTGTGGAAATGAGGAATGCATTGAAACAAAGTCAAGGATCCTTCAGTGACTTGTTTCTCTGAGTTCAGCCTCCTGAGACCTCTGATGAGTCTGGCAGGGCAGTGCCTGTGTGCAGAGGGGCAGGGAAAGAGAGTCCCAGCACAGCAGCAGTGCCAGGGAGCAGCAGCATTTGGCCTGTTGAGAGCTGCTCTTTTTCTCCTGCCACCCTCCCCTTCTGGGCCTCGGCTGAGGCCTCAGTGCTCTGGCCCTTGGTCCCTGGGCTGGGCTGGGTCAGTCCTGTGGCCATGGCACTGCTGGCATGAGCTGGGCTCCACTGCACTCTTTCCACCACACAAGGGGCTCCATTTGCTCCGGGCACAGCCTGAATGAAGCCTCAGCTCTTCTTCTCAAGGGCTCTCAAGAAGAAGGCCAAGGAGCAGACTCTCCAGAGGGTCCTTGCCTTGCTGGTTTCTCCCTGGAGTCCGTGTGCTGCCCTCAGGGTCCCACTGGGGGGGCTGGAGGGGCTGAGGCTGCTCCAGCTGGTGCTGGTGGTGGCCAGTGCCCCTGGAGATGGCAAATGGGGCCTGAGGAGCCCGGGGCCGATTCTCTGCTGCTGTGCTGGGGAGCGGGGCTGGCCCTGGGGCTGCAGGAGCTGCCTGAGCTGATGATGTGCTGAGCATTGCAGACCCAGAGGGCCTGTCCCTGAGCTCCATGGCCTCCATGTCCTGCTGCAGGGCCAGACCTGAGTGTGCTGCTCTGCTGGGCTGGGGCAGGGGCAGGGAGATGGGGGGAGCAGGGAGGGGCTGGACTGGGCAGTGCCAGGGAGGGGAAAACCCCAATGTTGAGCTGAAGTGTGTGAGTGGGCAGGGTGGGGGCTCTGCCCCACCGAGGGCACCTCTGGAGTCAGCGTTTCCTTTGGCAGCACAACTTATCTCAGACAAGATAGTTTTCCAATGTTGGCTTTCCCCCCTCTTTCCCAAGGTTTTCTTTTCTGTTTTTTGTTCCCCTGAGGGGAAAAGGGGGAATAGAAGCACATGTTGATCCCTGCTTTTATCTGTATACAAAAGGAAGTTGGGGTGGGGGAGACAAAGCGATTTCTCCCTCTATTATCTCTCTTTTATCCCATTCCCGCCTATCTCGCCACACCCCGGGCGACTGTTTCACCGCCGCCCCTCCTCGCCCGTCCCGTGGAGCAGCTCTTTTAGCTCCGGGGCGGCGGAGACTCCCCCGGCGCGGCCCTTTGGTTTTCCTTGGTTTATTCTCCGGAGCTGATTCCGTTCCGAGCTCGCCCCCCCTCTCTGGCGACCCCCGCCAGGGCCCGTCCCGGGGCGGCTCCTTCAGTGCCACGGGCGGCAGGGACCCCTCGGGGCGGCTCCCCCAGGGCCCCGCCCGCCGCCGCCGCTCCCCGGGGCCCTCCCCGCTTCCTGCCGGGATCGGACACCGCCGGCGGCCCCGGCCCTGCCGGGCTCCATCAGCCTGAGCAATTGCTGCCAAGGAGGGGCCGGGGGCTTCCTCTTGGCCTTCGTCTCCCTGGCGCTGGGGCTCGGCTTCTACCTGCGCCAGAAGGTGAGGGGGGTCCCAGGGGGTCGTGTGTCCCCCCCAGAGCGTCTGTGCCCCCCCGGGGACCCCCCACCCCGGTGTCACCCCCTTTTCTCTCCCCACAGAGCTCCTGAGCCGGCGGTGGCCGCAGCCCCTCCCCGGGGCCTCGGGCCCAGCCTGGACCTTCCCTGTCCCTGTGAGGATTTTGGGGGAGTCGTGTGTCCCCCCCTCCCCTGCTGCCACTCCTGATCCCAGGAAAGCTTCCCAGTTCTCCCCAGTCCCGGTTATTGGAGGGCAGTGGGGAAGGGGCTTGGGGGAATCCCAAGGTGTGGAGCCGAGTTTGGGGGGGGGGCAGAACCGGCCCCGGGATGGATCAGGAATGGGGACCCCCTGTGTTCCCCCCTGTCAGTCCACTCTGCGGGGGCTTTGGGAGGGAACTAAGCCCTCAATAAGGCACCCAGCACACTTAGAAAGGTGCTGGGAACCCCCTAAACCTCCACACAGGCTCTGCAGGACTGCCTAAACACACTCAAAGCCCACTCAGGACCCCACCCAACCCCTTCTCTGGGGGGACTTCTCTGGGCACTGGTGGTGCTGGGAGCCCCCCCGGCTGCAGGTGAGGAGCTCTCGGGTGAGCGGAGGGTGACAAGGGGGAGGTTGGTGGGAAAAGTGGGGGTCAGAGGGGATAAAGGGGTGGTGGGACCCCAAACTGAGCATGAGAGGGCTGGGGAATTAGAGGGATGATATGGAAGTGGTGAGAGAGGGGGGAAAAAGTAGGGGTTAGGACCCCTAAAGTGATCAAAGGGGGGGCTGGGGATGAGGGGACCATGAAAAGGTGGAAGGAACAGGGAGAAGGGTGGAAAAGGGGAGGTGGTCTGGTGGGTCCAACAGTCCCATGGAGGTCTTTGGGCACAAGGGGGTTGGCAAAAGGGGGCTAGCCCCCTTGAGCTCCCAACTTACTGTGGGGTGCTGGGGGCTGCTGGATCCAATCTCAGCCTTGCTTTATGCCAACAGTTGCAGTTTAGAAAAATTACAGAGGTGGGACTGAAACACTTTTTTTTCCCAGTTTTTAATGATGGAAAATCATATTTATTGATAGAAATGAATTATCTAGGGTTCCAAATGGTCAGACGAAAGATCTTCATCAGAATTATTTACTGCACAATAGAAACACTAAAACTACCAGGAGTACAGGATAAGGTAGGACAGTGCTCTACACTAAAGCAATTGTTGAAGCAATTCTACTCAAGCAGGCACAAAAGCAATGATTGTTAATTAGAGATGGATGGAACTCCCCCACACCAACACTGGTGAGGAGATCTCTACTCTCAACCTCCAGGAGGGACCATAGGCGGTCCCCAGCCAAGGCAGGAATCTCGACACACCCCCCAGGAAGGGTTCTATTGGAAGAAGCTTCCCCTGGGAAAGGGGACTGGCCCTTTGTGGTCGAAAGGGATGGACTGACAGTCACTGGACTCCAGGGGTTGCCTCACCATCAGGGGGTTCATTCAAGGTGGAAGCAGCGACTGTTCTTCCCGCAGTCGGGGCTTCCCTTACCGGTGGGTCCGTTGGTGTTGGGTCAAGCCAGAGCTGTCGGTGAAGCTTTTCCCACACTCCCCACACGTGTAGGGCCTCTCCCCGGTGTGGATGCGCCGGTGGGTGACGAGGGCGGAGTTCTGCTTTCCCGCAGTCGGTGCAGTGGAAGGGCCTCTCATCCGTGTGTGTCCGCTGGTGCTGGATGACATGTGAGCTGCGTTTAAACCTTTTCCCACACTCCCCACACTTATAGGGCCTCTCTCCAGTGTGGATGCGCCGGTGTATGACAAGGGTGGAGTTCTGGTTGAAGCCCTTCCCGCAGTAGGTGCAGTGGAAGGCCCACTCCCCTGTGTGTGTCGGCTTGTGCTTCAAGAGATCTGAGCTGGTCTGAAACCCCTTCCCACATTCCAAGCACTTGTAGGGCCGTTCCCCGCTGTGGATGAGATGGTGAGAGTAGAGGCTGAAGCTGGTCCTGAAGCTTTCCCCACACTCAACACACTTGTAGGGCCGTTCCCCGGTGTGAATGCGATGGTGCACATGGAGGCCAGAGCTGTCATTGAAGCTCTTCCCACACTCCCCACACGTGTGGGGCCGTTCCCCAGTGTGCAAGCGCTGGTGGGTGAAGAGGTGGGATTTTCGCATGAAGCTCTTCCCACATTCCCCACATGTGTGGGGCCGTTCCATGGTGTGGATACGCTGGTGTCAGATCAGGTTGGAGCTGTCAGTGAAGCTCTTCCCACATTCCCCACACATGTAGGGCCGTTCCCCAGTGTGGATGCGCTGGTGGATGCAGAGGCTGGAGCTCTGCCTGAAGCTCTTCCCACACTCCCCACATCTGTAAGGCCTTTCCGCACTGTGGATAATCTGGTGCTGGATCAGAGTGGTGTTGCTCCTGAAGCTCTTTCCACATTGACCACACGATGTTCTCCAGTGTGGATGTGCTGGTGGGTGAGGAGGTTGGTGCTCCTCCTAAAGCTCTTCCCACATTCCAAACACCTGAAGGGTTTCTCCCTGCTGGGAGGCTGCTCAGGGATCACCAGCTCAGAGCTCCGCCTCAAGCTCCGGCCGCCTTCCCGGCACAGGCTGGCTCTTTCCTCCTCAGAGCACCCTGGGATGGCTTTGGAGCCCCTCCTGCGGGGGGATCTCTGGCCCTTTTCCTCCCCGCTGCCTTCCTGCGCTGGGGAGCCCTTCAAAACGGCCTCTCCCACCAGGGTCTCACGGGGGGATTTGTCCTCCGGGCTCTCCGTCCTCAGCTCGGGGCCTGGGGCAGGAAGCAAGAAGGACAGGGAGGGGATTTGCCTCCGGCCCACAGGGAAGGCCAAGGACATCCCCCCAACTCCGGCCCCGGCAGGACGGCGGCGCCAGCGGGGTTGTCCTGCAGCCGGGGCCATGCTCGGCTGACAGAGCCAGCACAACACCCACCCAAAGGGACACTGACTTCCTCCTCACCTGCCTGGGGGGCCCAAGGCATCTTCCTCTTCCTCGCAGCCTCCTCCTCCATCCGCCCAAGCTTTGGGAAGGACAAATCCTGATGGGGGGGAAAACAAGGGCTGAGTGCGTTGGCTTGGGGGTTCCTCCTGCCCAAGTCCATCTCTAGAACTCACCGGGCATCCTGTGACCATATAAACCTCCAAAACACCAACATTAAGTCCAGAAAACCCCAAATCATCGAGATTCAGGCAAAAGCCCTTCAGAAATAGTGAGAAGACTCCTGCCCGCAAAAAGTTGACATTCAGCTAAAAAATACTCTAAAATATGAAGATTAGCCCAAAAAAATTCTCCTAAGAGTTCCCCTTCTCTGGTTTCCCCCCTCTGGGGATGCTTGGGGTCCCACTTAGGGATGCTGGGAGTGTTGGGGGTCCCAGGGGTCCCTTCTCCTCTGACTCTCGCCTTCGGGATGCCGCATTCCCAGACATTCCCCCTCTCCAGGTTCTGCACTTTGTTGTCCTAGGGGATCCCAGGGGTCCCCACTGTCCAGACTTTCCCTTTTCCGTGCCCCCCCTCTCCAGGCTCTTGAAGCTCCTCCCTCTCTCCAGCCTCCCCCACACTCCAGGGATCAAGGCATGGGGACACCGAGGCACCCCAACAATCCCACTCCCGCTCTCCCCCCTCCTCTTACCCCCTGTCTCACCCCTTTCCCATCAGACCCCAAAACCCCGGCTCCCCCCAGCTCCCTTTAGGGGTGACCCACCACCCCTCAAGCTCCCTTTGGGGGTCCCACCCGCTCTTTTCACTTCTCTCTGTACAAAATTGCTTCCTAATATCCAACCTAAACCTCCCCTGGCACAGCTCAAGACCCAGCCCTCTTGTCCTACTGCTGCTTCCTGGCTGAACAGCCCCACCCCCACCTGGCTCCAACTTCCTGGCAGGGACTTGCAGACAGTCAGGAGGTCTCCCCTGAGCCTCCTCTTCTCCAGCCTCAACACCCCCAGCTCCCTCAGCCTCTCCTCACACCACTTGTGCTCCACTCCCTTCCCCAGCCTCGCTGCTCTTCTCTGCACCTGCTCCAGCCCCTCCAGGGCCTTCCTCAACTCAGGGGCCCAGAGCTGGACACAGCACTCCAGGGGTGGCCTCACCAGCGCTCAGTCCAGCCCAACAATCACTTCCCTGCTCCTGCTGACACACTCTTCCTCATACAGGCCACCATCCATTGGCCCTCTTGGCCACCTGGCCACACTCTGCCTCCTCTTCAGCTTCCTGTCCATCCACACTCCCAGCTCCCTTTCTGCCTGCCTGCTCTCCAGACACTCTGGCCCCAGCCCGGGGGGCTGACGGGGCTTCTTGTGGCCAAAGGGCAGGACCCAGCCCTTGGCCTGCTGGAACCTCATCCCCTTGCAATCAGCCCATGGATCCAGCTGGGCCAGGTCCCTCTGCAGAGCCCTCCTGCCTTCCAGCACATCAACACACCCCCAGCTTGGGGTCACCTGCACATTTGCTGATGAAATGCCTGGTTCTGCAGCAGCTGCAGATGCTCAAGGGGCAGCAGGACCAAGTCAGGGGCCTGGGGGGGCCTGGGGGGCTTTGGGGTGCGAGAGGGTCCTGGGGGAGCTGGGGAGGGGCTTTGGGGATTGGGGGTACAAACCAGGACAGACCAGGACAGACCAGTACCTCCTCACTGCTCCCCAGATCTCTCCTGGAGCTGGGCCACGTTGTCCTGGGACATCTGAGCCCCCACCACTGCCTTCCCAGTACAGCCCAGTGCCCCCAGTACAGCCCACTGTGTTCCTGTCCCAGGGTGCCGGGTGATCCCTCTTTGGGGGGGAAGTTGGAAGGGATTTGAGGCGGGGCTGGGGGAGATTTCAGGGGATCTAGGGGGGGGGTTGGATAGGAATTTGGGGAGTTTTGGGGTGCTTTGGGTTCATTTAGGGGAGTTAAAAGGGGTCTTGGGAGGTCAAAGGGATCTGTACAGGGAGGGGATTAAAAGGAAAATGGGAGTTGGGAGACATTTGGAGGGGTTAATGATGTCTAGGGGGAAAGAGGAGGGGCAGCACCAAGAGCAGGTGAGTCCTGAGACCCCCCTGGGGTTTTCAAGATCCTCTTGGTGTCCCTAATTCCCCCCTTAAATCCCTGAGACCCCCTTGGAGTCTCCAATGTCCCCAGGGCCTCTCCATGGCCATAATTCCCCCAATTCCACTGTCCCCAAACCCCATCCCTGATGTCCCCAACCTTCCATCTCACCCCAGGAGCCCACCCTGGACCCTCTGACACCAAAAACATTCCCCCTCCCTGCCATGTTCACAGAAAGGCCAAGGGCACCTGGGGACACACTGGGGACAGTCGGGGGGCTTTGGGTGGCACTGGGTGTTTACTGGGGGATATGGGACACACTGCGGGGAACCAGGGGGCACTGGCAGGGACTGGGGGCGAACTGGGGCACACTGGGGGGGGCACTGGCAGACAACTGGGGAGTTACTGGGGGATTATCAGGACACACAGGGGGGACACTGTGAGGTTACTGGGCCAAACTGGGGCCAACTGGGTGCTCAGTGGGATACATTGGGTGGTCACTGGGGGGTTACTGGGCCATCCTGAGGGTCACTGGAAGGTTATTGGGATATACTGGGGGCACTGGGATCCCCTTACCCGGATGTAGTATATCTCCCCCCTCCGATTTTGGGGGGCATCCCTAGGACCTCTCCCCTGGGGGCTGAGGGACCCCTCGAACCCACTGCTGGGCTTTAGGGGACTCCACAAAATCCCCTCAAAACCCCTGAAATCCTCTCAGAAATCCACCCCAGGACCCACCGAAAAGTCCTCAAAGACCCCCCAAATCCCCTAAGAGACCTCACCACCACCCCCCCCCCGGGCTCCCTAAACCCTCTCAGTGACCTGCAAAACACACCTGGGATCCCCCAAGCCCAGTCAGGGATCCCCCCAGTCCCTCTAAGGGAGCCTCAAAGCCGTCTGGAACCATCTAGAGACCACAAAAACTGCTGCAAAGGTCCCTGCAAAACCCACCCAGGACCCCCAAACCCCCTCAGAGATCCCCCAAGCCCACCTGTGACCCCCCAATCTCCTCAGAAACCCAAACTCCCTGAGAGACTCCCAAACTCCTTCAGCGACCTTCAACCTCCCCCCCCCCGAGTCCCCTCAGGACACCGAACGCCCTCAGGGACCCCTCAAAATCTCCTCAGGAACCCCTGAACTCCTCTGCTAAACCCTCCCGAGCCCTCCAGCCTTTCCACCCCCAGCCGCGCTCCCCGCAGCCCCCGAGGGGATCCCCAGACCCCGCTCCCCCCACAGACCCCCCCCAGCTCACACACCCAAGCGCAACTATTCCCGGAGCCGCCGCCCCCGAATCCTCCACGCGCCAAAGATGGCGCCCTTCGCGTGCTGCGGATGGACACACCCCCGCCGCAGCCAATCAGCGCGCGGCCACGCCCCCTGCCCGCCCTCCGCCCCGCCCCCGCCTGGCGCGGGGCACCCCGGGAGATTCCCCAGTCAGTGCCCGGGAACAGCCCCGGCAGCGCAGCCCCCAAGGGCACACGATGGGCTGTGGGCTGGAGAGGACCCTCCTCAGCCTGGGCAGCAGGGCTGCAGGGGGGGACTCCCTGACCCTCCCCAGATGGGCCCTTCCTGCCCACCAGCTCCTGCTCCAAAGGGCTCCCACACACCCTGGGCCACTTGTCCCACTTGGGCACTGGAGCTGCCCCAGGGCATCTCTGGGCAGTGGCCAGCTCTGGGACTGCTCTGGCAAGTCATGGCCTGAAGCCACGAGTGTGGAATTTAGGAGACACTTGAAACCTCTGGAGAACAGAATTCTTGGTAATTGCCGAAGGCTTCCAGGCCAGCATTGCCAGACCTTAGATTTTTTTTTTTTTAATCTCAACAATTTTTCTCCACTTGTTTTCATTGACAACACCTTCTATATATTCTATTAAGCTGATTCTTTCATTGTCTACATGAATAGTTTTCTGCAGCTACTTATCAAAGTAAATATCCCACCAGTGAGTCAATTATGGAAACCTGGCTCAGAGGAAGCTGCTGATTTTTGGGGCACCTTTCATCTCTCTAATTTTGCCTCTTTTCTTCTTCCTCTCCCTATTTTTGTCTTGAAAAAGCTCTCCAGGATGTGTGTGCCTGGGAGTATATTCATCCTCTGAGCTTTGCCCTGTGCCATGGGACAGGGGACAAATGCACCTTCCAGAGAAATCTGCCACTGCTGCTCACAGAAGCCCTCTGAGTGCCCAGGTGAGATGGTGCCCAGGCTGCTTTGCTGGTGTGGAATGAAAGGGCCAGGCCAGAAAGGCAGGAGGGGGATGGAGGAGACAGGGCCATTTGCAGGGGATGTGTGTGAGGCTGGGAGATGAATGTCCCTGGGCCAGTGAAGGCTGTTCCTGGAGTCACCCCAGAAGTGTCAGGGCTCTGACACGGCTCCAGAGGGCATCCTCAGTGCCCCTCCTCCCTCCACTTTTGGGGGGTCCCACTCCCCTCCCACTCAGTTTGGGGTCCCACCACCCCTTCTGTCCCCTCTGACCCCCCTTTTCCCACTGACCGCCCTCTTCCCACCACCCACTCACCCGAGAGCTCCTCGCCCACAGCCAGGAGGGCTCCCAGCACCACCAGTGCCCAGAGAAGTCCCCCTAGAGAATGGGTTGCGTGGGATCCTGGGTGGGCTTTGAGTATGTTTAGGCAGTCCTGCAGAGCCTGTGTGGAGGTTTAGGGGGTTCCCAGCACCTTTCTAAGTGTGCTGGGTGCCTTATTGAGGGGCAGGCGCCCTCCCAGAGCCCCCCAGAGCGGGCTGACAGGGGGGAACACAGGGGGGTCCCCATTCCCGATCTATCCCGGGGCCTGTTCTGCCCCCACCAAACTCGGCTCCACGCCTTGCGATTCCCCCAAACCCCTTCCCCACTGCCCCGCAATACCCGGGACTGGGGAGAACTGGGAAGCTTTCCTGGGATCAGGAGTGGCAGCAGGGGAGGAGGGGACACACGACCCCCCCAAAATCCTCACAGGGACAGGAGGGGTCCAGGCTGGGCCCGAGGCCCCAGGGAGGGGCTGTGGCTGCCGCCGGCTCAGGAGCTCTGTGGGGAGAGAAAAGGGGGTGACACCGGGGTGGGGGGTCCCCGGGGGGGCACAGACGTTCTGGGGGGACACACGACCCCCTGGGACCCCCCTCACCTTCTGGCGCAGGTAGAAGCCGAGCCCCAGCGCCAGGGAGACGAAGGCCAAGAGGAAGCCCCCGGCCCCTCCTTGGCAGCAATTGCTCAGGCTGATGGAGCCCGGCAGGGCCGGGGCCGCCGGCGGTGTCCGATCCCGGCAGGAAGCGGGGAGGGCCCCGGGGAGCGGCGGCGGCGGGCGGGGCCCTGGGGGAGCCGCCCCGAGGGGTCCCCGCCGCCCGTGGCACTGAAGGAGCCGCCCCGGGACGGGCCCTGGCGGGGGTCGCCAGAGAGGGGGGGCGAGCTCGGAACGGAATCAGCTCCGGAGAATAAACCAAGGAAAACCAAAGGGCCGCGCCGGGGGAGTCTCCGCCGCCCCGGAGCTAAAAGAGCTGCCCCGCGGGACGGGCGAGGAGGGGCGGCGGTGAAACAGTCGCCCGGGGTGTGGCGAGATAGGCGGGAATGGGATAAAAGAGAGAGAATAGAGAGAGAAATCGCTTTGTTCCCCCCCTCCCTCCCCACCCCAGCTCCCTTTTGTATACAGATAAAAGCAGGGATCAACATGTGCTTCCCTTCCCCCTTTTCCCGACAGGGGAACTGAAAACAAAAAAGAAAGCCATGACAAAGAGAGAGAAAAGCCAACTCTGGAAAACTATTTGGTCTGAGATAAGTTGTGCTGCCAAAGGAAACGCTGACTCCAGAGGTGCCCTAGGTGGGGCAGAGCCCCCACCCTGCCCACTCACACACTTCAGCTTCACATTGGGGTTTTTCCCTCCCTGGCACTGCCCAGTCCAGCCCCTCCCTGGTCCCCCCATCTCCCTGCCCCTGCCCCAGCCCAGCAGAGCAGCACACTCAGGTCTGGCCCTGCAGCAGGACATGGAGGCCATGGAGCTCAGGGACAGGCCCTCTGGGTCTGCAATGCTCAGCACATCCTCAGCTCAGGCAGCTCCTGCAGCCCCAGGGCCAGCCCCACTCCCTAGCCCAGCAGCAGAGAATCGGCCCCGGGCTCCTCAGGCCCCATTTGCCATCTCCAGGGGCACTGGCCACCACCAGCGCCAGCTGGAGCAGCCTCAGCCCCTCCAGCCCCCCCAGTGGGACCCTGAGGGCAGCACAGGGACTCCAGGGAGAAACCAGCAAGGCAAGGACCCTCTGGAGAGTCTGCTCCTTGGCCTTCTTCTTGAGAGCCCTGGAGAAGAAGAGCTGAGGCTTCAGGCTGTGCCCGGAGCAAATGGAGCCCCTTGTGTGGTGGAAAGAGTGCAGTGGAGCCCAGCTCATGCCAGCAGTGCCATGGCCACAGGACTGACCCAGCCCAGCCCAGGGACCAAGGCCCAAAGCACTGAGGCCTCACCTGAGGCCCAGAAGGGGAGGGTGGCAGGAGAAAAAGAGCAGCTCTCAACAGGCCAAATGCTGCTGCTCCCTGGCACTGCTGCTCTGCTGGGACTCTCTTTCCCTGCCCCTCTGCACACAGGCACTGCCCTGCCAGACTCATCAGAGGTCTCAGAAGAGTGAACTCGGAGAAACAAGTCACTGAAGGATCCTTGACTTTGTTTCAATGCATTCCTCATTTACCCAGACTCTGGGTCAAATTCAAGATGTAGACAGTGAACTAGACATGGGATGAATAATCAGTATTCACTGTACACAACTTTATCCCAGGAGAAAAACCCCATGAAAACCCTAACCCAGCACCACAAAACCCTGAGCAGGCAGGCTGGACCAAGGAGTCCCATTCTGAATGCTATGGAAGAGAAAACAGGCAGTTTGTGCCTTCAGAAAAGCATCCAGTCATCATTTTCCTCAGGGCATCCTTGTAGCAAAATATTTCTTAAGACAGATGCCAGAGCTTGGCAGCAGGCTGTCCTTCTCAGCTTGGAAAATCTCTGCTGACTTACCTACCAATGGTACAAACCCCCCACGTTAATGTTGTCAAACAGCTGCATCTGCAGGATTCATGTTCCAGCATTACCTAATGCATAATTATCACACCTCTTTTTAAAATTAAAGGGGAGGGAAAAAAAAGCAGGGAGTGGGGAGAGAGTCCCCACCCCAGTCATCCATCAAGTGTACATCCTGGCCACTGCTCCCAAGAAATTCAATATATGCTAAAAAGATATAAAAAGACATCAAAAGCTTTCAGAAATAAAAGTGCTTCAGAAGCTAGATTTTAATATTGCCAAGTGGGTTTTTGCCAGATTATAAAGTTGACTGAAATGCCAGGATACTGCATTTTGGAAGCAGCAGCAGCAGCTCACATATTGCCTTGTATTAGTGGCTGAAGTGTATTGCTGATTCCAAAGCCAGACTATCATCATCTGTGGGGGAGAGTAGATAAATAAATAAATAAAAATTGGCATTCCCTACCAAGCCTGCTGCCTTGAAGCACTCTTTTCAAGTGGGGCCTCCACAGGAAAAAAAAAAAGCGAAGACCACTTTCTTTTGATTATAGTGCTTTCCCCAGGCAAGAATTTTTATTTCAGTTAGAATCTTTGAACCATTACATTTTCAGTGATGCATTTTTATATTTACAGTTGACATCTTCAAAGAAGAAGGAAACCTTTGAGCAACAGCTCTAAATCATGAAAGTTGCCTGCAGTAAATACTTAAATTATTTTACACCCAAATGGAGCCCGTTGGTTTTAGTTAAACTTTAATAAACCTGAAATCAATGACCTTTCTTTTACTGAAAGCCTGCCCTTTGGAAAACTAACTTTCCCAAGAAACATATTTGGGTGAATAAATGCCAAACAAAGGGCTATTGAAATCTAAACATTTTCTCCATTTATACCTTGTGAACATTTAGTTCCTAAATTCCCAACTGCTACCTAATGTACAGAACAGTGGTGCCTTGGTTGAATCACATAGCATTGATTTCAGTGTCACAGAGATCTCATTGACAGGAATCAATTAGAATCCAAAATTAATCAAATATGTTCATGCACTGTCATTCATCGAATTTGAATATCCCCAAATTAATTGTAAGCATGTGAAAGAACCTAGAAATAAATTTTGAAAAGGTACAGAAATAAAAATCAGTCAACTTTGAGAAGATAATAGTGCATCTGAGCATGTTTCATGCCTGCTGGGGTAAGTTAATGGTGAATCACACCTTCCCTTCCCAGCACAGGCTGAGATATTCTTTTTCAAACATGAAAATACCCAGTGACTGAAGGCAGAGGACACACCAGTCAATGATCCAGCATTATTTTATGAACAGCCTGTTACACACCCAATATCAAACATGCTGCCAGGATATTACAAAATGCACAAGGATGTGACACTCTGAAAAACTGCACATTGTAAGTGAGCCACTGTGCTTCAGGGAGAAAGAAAGGAGAGAACTATTGAGTCTCTACCAAAAAAAGCATGAATAGATGTGGCCACTTATCCAAAGAGCTGTTCTTGTTGCTGAGGACTCCTCTCTGAACACATTCACTTGTAACTCTGTCAGGGTAATAAGTCCTTCCACTTCTTACAGCACACTCAAAAGCACCCTGCTATTTAATTTTAAGGGAAAATTGGCCCAAAGTGTCTAAAACATTTCCTTTTGCTCATGTAAAAGTGCTGGCATTTTACTTCCTTCCTGATAAGCCAGTGCCAATGGACCTGATTATTCTTTTCTTATTCAAAGCATATCAGTAGTTCCAAAGCACTCTCCATCTTATCAGGTGTCTGAACAGCACAGTTACTGAAAACAGTTTGTCCTGCTCCTCTCTCCTTCTGCCAGGCTATCAGATAAACCCAACTAACTCTCTGTATTTACACACCATCAAACATAAGCTGTGTCTTCAACCCACTGTAGCCTGTTTCTGGCATGTTACAGGTTTGCTGCTTGACATTAGTTGTACCCAAAACAGCAGCAGTGAATTAGCTTAGAACAAAAATACAGTCAGTCCATAGCATGGAACACAAAAGGGACACAGGATAGGGAAAAAAAAGAGAAACCTTTTGTGAAGTAAGAATGATCACTCTCATCTCAGCAGTTCATAGGTATTTATCTGGTGCTACTTGAAAAAGAGCATGGAAGCAGTAGGATTCAAATGCATTCAAAACAGACCTGACACAGGCCTCAAGAGTAGAAAAATAATTTCTTTTTTTTTTGTTTATTTTATTCTCCTGTCCTCTAGGAACTGTCTCTGATTTGCAAGGGGTAGAAAGTGAAAGGAAGGAAAATGGTTACAGTGTTTGAAAGTGTTTAAATGCCTTTGCAGTTTTTGTCTGTGACAAGACTGATTTTCATGATCCAACCTTCATTTGGTGCTAAAAGACCCCCACAAAAACAAACCAAAAAAATACTCTCCCCCAAACAAGCCTCTCAGCAACTCTCCTTTTCATTCAGTGTCTCAGATACAGAATTTTCAGTGCTGACTACTGAGGAATAACACAAGATCAACTCCTTCAGAAGGGCCACGGCTTGGAAGATTTTGCTCCCTGCCCAGCCCTAGGGAATAGGCACAGCATCTCCCTTCCTCCTTCTCAGGATGACAGGATATCCTCGGGATGAGCACAGTGTTGGAAGAGTTAAACATTAACCTGGCTGTGCCCTGGGCACTCTCATCTGGCTAAATGAAAAGTTCTGGAACACTGGAGAAATCCTGAGTTGCAGCTCTTTGATTAAGTACAGTCTTCTTTAGAAGCTGAAGCTCCAGCCCCTGAGGGGAGGATCCTTCCCACCACTTCTCCCACTGACAGTCCCCCTAAGTAATAAAATATCAAACATAAAAAGACAGTGGCATTCATCCTCCACAAAGACAGGACCAAATCCTGCAGTCAATTTGATGACAGAAAAAAAATTTAAAAGGAAATAAAGAATACACAGAAAATTTCTTGATCCTTAGTTACATTTCCGGTATATGGAGAACTACACAAACTGCCAGTAGCAGAGTGCTCAGAGTACATGAAGGAGTGTGATTTCACCATTTTGTTAAATATTGGTTTTACTAGATTTTTGTGTCTTTTATTTATTTAAAAATATTCACGTGTGAGATTGAAAAAAGTGTTTCTTTCAAAAACAGCTCTAGAAACCGACCCAGAAACAGGGGGAGAGGGGTGAAAGAGCAGCAGTCACGCGTACAAGAATGGTCTGAATACAGCAAGTCACCTCCTGCCCACCCATCCTGGCACCTGATGGGAAGGAATTTTGGAAATGCTTAGGAACAAGCTGGCACTACATTTTAGATATGACTTTTTCATCTCTACATCTACAGGACTTTAAACTGTTTCATGTCTGTAAGGGGGGTACTTTTGAATTAGATGATCAATGGAGCATAGAGGCGTGAGAAAGAAATCATATTAGGATGTGAAACCAGCTAGAGTATGGTACAATGTAACTTCATGGCTCAAGCTAATTGTAAGGTCCATTGTACTTTTTAGCAAGTCAGCTTGATATCCCCTATTATCAGAGCTGAGTTCTTCCTTGGTTTTGCTACATATTGCAAGATAGATACATCTACCCCTGAAACACAGTGGTAGAGGTCATACATAGGGGTGAGAAAGATGATGGTGAGCGGAAGATTCTGTGGGCAGGGGTCGCTGGCCCCTTGCCCTACAGCAGGGCATGCACAGACTGTTGCTATCAGGTGATGAACAGGTAGGGTTTGGCTGCCACTCAAGCATCACCTTATACTGTGTACTGGCCCTACGTGGTGTAATGTGGAGCTGATAAAATGGGGTGTCAGGACTGCTGGGGTGAGCGATCCTCATCCTGCCATGGAGACTGTGTTGTTCCACCGGGACGCCCGCTAAGCACGGGCACCGACCAGCTGCTGCAGATCCTGGCAGCCCTGGCCTGTCTGTGTGGGTAAGCACAGTTTATTGATAGGAAGCAACCGAGAAAGCAAATGTTTTATATCCTTTTTTGATATCCCTTTAGTTCCATTTTTTCAAGTTAATACTATAACAAAAGCTGTTCGTAGTATTCTATGAATGCCAACCGATAAAGCAGGTTTTTTGTATTCTTTTTCAGCTTTTGATTCTCTTTGCCTGTAGTTTTTTCTGTTCTCACTGCAATAAAAGATTTTTTGTAGTGTTTGAATGTCTGTTGTACTTGTCTTTATTCCGGGCATGTATTCAAATGAACTAATACACAGGGGCACAGCTCCTTGGGGCAGGAGACGAGCAGCACCCTTGCCAGGACTCGGGGCAGTGGCAGGTCTCCTTGGGCCAGGACTTGCCAGAGCTGCTGATTTGGGTGCAGCCCTGGCCAAAGGGCTCCCAACAGCATTGGTGCCCTTGCCCACACCTTCCTTCTCGGTGTCAGCCCCCCTGTTTAGGATGGCCACCAGCCAGCACTTCTCCCAAGGAGGCCGTGCCAGCTTGTGTGGAAGGCCCCGTACCCTTCCTGCTGCGACTGAGTCGGCGGCCGAGGGGGCTCCTTGTGCTGCCGTGAGCAGGCACAGGAGGGGAGTGTTTGCTCATTTCTTGAGCTGTTCCTACAGTTCAGGTCCAGCCAGATTAGATACTTCAGAGAGTGGATTCCCTCCAAGGTGGGGCAGGTTGGCGGGGCTGGGGGAGGCCCCAGGCCACGTGGCACTGTGTCCCAGGGCCCTTTGTGACACGCTGGGCACGGCCGGTGGGATGGAAGGGGGCAGGGTGTCCAAGGGCCCTTTATGACCTGCGGTGACAGAGGTGCTGCTGGTGACACGGCCACAGTGTCAACAGTGCTCCTCGGAGCAGGCGACGGGACAGGACGGGACAGAGCGGTGCTGTGCGGAGCCCCCGCGCAGCCAACTCGTGCCTTGCTGACCCGGAGCGTTTTAGAGGATTTTCTCGCTTTCAGGTGACCTCGAGGCATTTCCACAGGATTTGGAGACCCGGAGTTTCTCCGAGGTGTCTCTAATTCCTGTGGCAGGTGCCCTTGAGACCCTTTTGCAGGACTTGGAGACCCGGAGTTTCTCCGAGGTGTCTCCAATCCCTGCGGCAGGTGGCCTCAAGGCCATTCTGCAGGACTTAGGGCCCGGAGTTTCTCCGAGGTTCTCTTTCTCTCTTGCAGGTGCCCTGGACACCAGACTGTGGCATGGCAGGGAGACGCTTCAGCCTGCTCAGGCTGTTCCGGAGGAAGAAGGAGGAGGAAAGCCCTGGGGCTGCTCCAGCACAGCAGCCTGAAGAGGTGCAGCAGGTGCAGCCCCCGCAGGAGGGTGAGTGCTGGAGCTGGGCCACAGGGCTGGTGGCTGCAGTCCCCTTGGCCTCATCCTGTCCCATCCCGTCTGGACATTCTCAGGGAAAGGGAGTTGGGCAGAGGGGCTGAACTCCTGGCAGCCGTGCTCCATCCACTGGGCATCCCGGGGCTGGCCCTGCCTGCTCCTGGAGCCCAGGCCTGGGCTGTGTTCTCCGGCCTCTCCCGCACACCCTCAGCTCTGAGCACGCTCGCTCTTTGCCAGATGCAGGCCAGGAGCGGACAGAAGAGCAGCTCCGTGCCCGTGGCCGCTTCCGCAGGGCAGCACAGGTACCTGCAGCCATCCCCGCCTGGGCTGGGCCTGCTCTCACTGCTCAGCCCGGCACTGCTGTCGCGGCCCTCCAGGGGAAATCCCTCCCTTCCCTGCCCTTCTTTCTCCTGCAGACATTTATGAAATTCATGGGCAGTCGGCGTAGAAAGGCCAGGATCACACCAGCTGATGTCCAGGCCCAGCCTGACACCATCCCGACCCAGGTGACAAAGCCTGATGTCAGCACCGCGTCGACTGCTGTGCCAGCAAAGTGTGACACCGCAACCAGTGATCACACAACCCACTGGGACACCACGTCCACTGATGATGTGTCACACTGTGACTCTGTGCTGCCTGGTCTCACGGAGGAGGCCGACGCCACAATGATGGAGGCCGTGGCGAGCACTGACGCCGCGCCTGTTCAGCGCCTGGCCGATACCCCCAGCCTGGAGTTTCTTGAGGAGAGAGCTGTCTCTGCTGAAGTAAGCAGCCTGTGGCCCCCCAAGCTGGGTGCGCTGGGCCCCCTCAGCCTTTGAGGCTGGCACAGTGTGCTGGGAAGGGAAGCATTTCTCAGGGGAAGCTGGGCAAGTTGCTCACTCTGGCAGCTCTCCACCTCTCCCCTGTGCATCCTCCAGGCCAGACTGTGGGACCTGGGGACCTGGGGCTGCTCAAGGCATCTCCAGTCCCTGGGGCAGGTGCCCTCGAGGCCAGACAGTGGGACTAGATGAGGCGAGGCATTTCCCAGGCTTCTCTCTTGCAGCTGCCTTCAAGGCACGACTGCAGGACTTGAGGAGCCAAAGCTTTTCCATGGCATCTCTGCTGCAGGTAGCCATAACACCAGACGGAGACATGCAGCAGAGACCCCCTACGGTGCCCAAGCTGGCCTGGGTGAAGGAGGAAAGCCCTAGGGCTGCTCCAGCACAGCAGCCTGAAGAGGTGCAGCAGGTGCAGCCCCCGCAGGAGGGTGAGTGCTGGAGCTGGGCCACAGGGCTGGTGGCTGCAGCCCCCTTGGCCTCATCCTGTCCCATCCCCTCTGGACATGCCCAGGGAAAGGAAGGGGGCAGAGGGGCCGGGGCTAATCTCCTGGCAGCCGTGCTCCATCCACTGGGCATCCCGGGGCTGGCCCTGCCTGCTCCTGGAGCCCAGGCCTGGGCTGTGTTCTCCGGCCTCTCCCGCACACCCTCAGCTCTGAGTGCGCTCGCTCTTTGCCAGATGCAGGCCAGGAGCGGACAGAAGAGCAGCTCCGTGCCCGTGGCCGCTTCCGCAGGGCAGCACAGGTACCTGCAGCCATCCCCACCTGGACTGGGCCTGCTCTCACTGCTCAGCCCAGCACCGCTGTCGCAGCCCTCCAGGGGACATCCCTCTCTCTTCCTTGCCTTTCTCCTGTAGCTGGTTTGCAGATTCATCAGGTGCATTTGGCGTGAAGAGGCCACTTTCATGGCCACTGGGGACACGGCAAACTCGGACCTCTTCAATGCCCAGACCAGCGCTGCCCTGCTGGATATGCTGGTGGAGAACGGTGTCTACAAAGCAAAGCAAGTAAGCAGCCTGTGGCCAGGGCTCCAGTCCCCCAGGGATGCTGTGGCCCCTCACACCGGCTGCGCTGGGCCCCCTCAGCCTTTGAGACTAGCAGAGTGTGGTGGCAAGGGGAGCACTTCTTGGGGGAAACTGGGCAAGTTACTGGCTCTGGCAGCTCTCCAACTGTCCCCTGTGTCCCCTCCAGGTGCCGGCCACAGTCAGGTGCATCCATCAGTGGCTCACATCCAATGTGTCTGATGAGCACAGGCTGGAAAAGACTCTGGTCCTGCTGACCAAGGCACACCCCATGGATGTTGCAGTGACCCTGCTGCGCTCTGCCCCAGCCTGTGACAGGTATGGGGCCCACCTGCCTTGAAGGCTCACCTGCCTTTAGACCCCATCCCCCTGGACAGCCTGTCTGAAATGGGGTGCCAGAGACATGGAGACTTCCAGGACACTCCAGCTCCTCTCTTTGCCAGCTTTGGCATGTCAGCCTCCAATCCTGAGACCAGCCTGCCTCCCTGCCCCACAAGGCACCGTGGCTCTGTCACCTGGGCCTCGCAGTTGCCCAGGCCACATCGCTGTGTCCCAGACCCCCCTGAGCCAGAGTTGTGACTCCACAGAGCTGCTCGCACCATGTGGAAGACGCTCATCTCCTCCAGATGGACTAAGGAGCCGGTGCTGCAGATCCTCTTCCGTGTGCTGGAATACTGGCCAGCGCACAGGAGACGCACCTCTGATGGGGATGAGAGGGATGTCTTTGCCCTGGCTGTGAGTTTCTTGAGCTGGCCTCTGCTCGCCCCCAGGTTGCCTCTGGGACGCCTTTCCATCCTTCCTCACCACTGCTTCTCCCTGCCCCAGGCACTGGGCTGCATGCCTGGCTTAGGGGCAGGTTCAGGGACACCAGGCTGGGGGATCCCCCTGTGTCTCCCCTGGCCTGTCCCTGCCACGCTTGGGCCCTGCCACATGGACATCTGGGCCCTGAGAGCTGTCTCTGGGTGCTTTGTCTTTGGCAGGCAACTGTGGCACTCTGGGAGATCATCCAGCTGTCCCACTCCTGGTGCCCAAGTGCAGTGAAGGACAATTTCTCCCGCCTCCTTCTGACTCTGCTCTTCCAAGTTTTCATCAGCACAGAGGAGATGTCAGAGGAGGTCGAGACCTTCTGGAGGCGATGCCGGGAGCAGCGCAGCCTTCCCCCCAACCCCAACAGGCGCTCCATCCCAGTCCCCTCTCCCTGCCACGCCCTCGGGGCTGGGGCCAGGGCTCTGTGCCTGACCTGGGCTGTGCTCTGCACACAGGTTTGCAGTGCAGACCGTTAAAGCCCTGCTGCGCCAGCTGCTGGATGAGGACGTGTTGATGGCGATCGGTCGCAAGTGTGGCTGGGACATGCTCCTCAAGGCTGACAGCCACCACTATGCAGTGGGCCTACTGGCCAGGTGAGAGCCCTTTCTCCCCACTACCCCACACCCCCACAGGTCATTTCTGCCCTGTGCACAGGCCACCCCACACAGTGCCCGTGCTGCTGGGCCAGAGGGCCTTGGCAGCCAGGGATGGCTGAGCAGAGTGGAAAAGGCGGAGAGGGGCGGCTGCACAGGAGGAGCCACCTCCCAAAGTGCCCACGTCCTCTCCTGGGCTGGTGGTCAAAGACCAGGCCTGTGTGAGTCAGTCCCAGGAGAGCTTTGCCCACCTGGCTCAGGGTCTCTGGCGCCTTTATTCCCCCTTGCAGGGAGCTGTGCCGTGTCTCCCGCTCCTTCGGTCGCCGCATCGCCGTCAGCCTTCTCCTGCGGCTCAGCAGGGGAGAGCCCCTGTGGGAACTGCCTGCCCTGTCATTCCTGGTGGAGGTGAGCCTGATGGCGAGCGCTGCCTGGCCCAGCTGCCTCCCCCTCTCTGCCCTCTCACAGCGGCAGCCACCCGGGACGGTGCCTGCACCCTGTGCTGCTGCCTGGGCCCAGCCCCGGGCGGGTCCGGGCTCCTGCCGGCCGGGCACCCCGTCACTGCTCCCTGCCTTTCAGGTCCTGCACTGCCTGACCCCCAGACAATTTGGGCCCAGCGTCCTGCAGATTATTTCCAGGCACCTGCGCAGTCAGTGCCCGGAGAGGCGTCGCCTGGCGCTCCAAGGCCTGGTGGTGCTCAGCAGGGATCCCGCAATGGTGAGCAGGGGGCAGGGGCTGAAGCTGGGCCGGCAGCATGCGGCTGTGCAAGGCAGTAGCTTGGCCTTGGCTGGCCTTTGGCAGCTGTGGCAGCTGTTCCCAGTTCTCCTCCTCCCCATTCAGCTGCCCGACTCCTTTGGGAGGCACCTTTGGCCTCTGAGCCTCGCAGCAGCAGCGTGGGGCTGCACCACAGCATTGTGTTCCACACAGGCTAAGAGCATCCGGAGCCTGAATGAAAGCCTCCTGGAGCTACTGCAGGATGCAGACACAGACACAGTTCAGATGACCCTCTCCGTGTTCATCAATGTGCTGGGCTTGAAAATCATCCAAATATCCAGCCCAATAGCCCTGAAGTTGCTTGAGGTGCTGCGGCCACTCTTTGACAACGTAAGGCTCTGTGCCCCTCATCGTGGGCACTGAGTGCTGCCAGGAAACTTTGGGCCCAGTGTCTTTTCAGGCCTGTGCCCCGGTGGGCCTGGAGAAGCCAGTGCTGAGGTCTTTTCCTCTTCCTTTGCACCAGGAGCACAGCCAGCTGCAGCAGCTCTCCATGCTCCTCTTCCGAGAGCTGATGGAGGCGACAGAGAGGAGCAAGAGCCTAAAGCCACATGTGTACCTGAGTCTGGTGCCATTCTACTTCAACTGGCACAATGAGAACCAGCGTGTGGCAGAGGTGAGGACTCGTGGGCTCTGTTGTCCCCATGGCAGGAGGCTGCTGTGCCTCCTGCCCTGGCCCATGGTCGCCTGCAGCCTCCTCCTGGCCTTGGTGCAGGGATGCAGGTGCTGTGCCCTGGGCTGCGGTGCCATGACCCACTCTCTATTGCTGTGCAGGCCTCTCGGAGAGCACTGTTTGGTGCAGCCAGGTTCCTGAAGTGGAGGGATCTTGAGAACTTGGTAACCATGGAGCAGCCATGGAGGTTTCCTGAGTGCCTGGTAAGGACAGCCCCAAAGCCCCAGCCCCTGGCTCCCCGGGAGCACCCAGCCCTCCGCTCCCCCCAAAGCCTGGCCCCAGCAGCTGCTGGCCAGGCCTCAGGGCTCTGTGGGCAGGGGAGCCCTGTGCTGGGGGCTGGGAGTGCCCGGCCAAGGAGCAGAGCCGGAGCCCAGCCTTCCCTCCATGCCCTGGCGCTCTTTGCAGCTGGAAAAGGACAGGAGCCGAGTGGGCCAGTACGTGCGCCAGGCCCTGCCGTTCCTGGAGAGCCCAGAGGAGCCCCTGCGAAAGCTGGCCATCAAGTTTCTGGGTGAGCCACAAGGCCGGGGTCCCTCCCCACCCCGCTGCAGCTTGGCCCCAGCCCCGGCTGCTGCAGCGGCAGCAGGATGCGGCCCAGGGCATGTGGAGCCCCGAGTGGCCCCGAACGCCTGCTGCCGCCCTGTGCCAGCCCAGCCCTGGGGCGTCCCCATGCGGGAAGGCCCCGGGCTCAGCCCTGCCAGGGCAGGAGGCCGTGTGGCCGGGCTGGCAGCGCTGCTGCGGGGGACCTGTGCCTCTGGGGCCTGACAGGCTCTGTGTTCCCAGGGATCGCCGCCAGGTCCATGAAGCAGGAGCAGCCAGAGCTGCAGCTCATCTGCCAGGGTGAGCGAGGGCACCTTCCAGCTGATCCCCTTGGGCCCTGCTCCCTCCTGCCCATGGCAAGAGCTGGCTGGGATGGCCCTGGCAGGAGGGGCTCCTCACGTCACCACACCACTGGCCTCTCACCTTGGCTCTCTTCCTTTCTCTTTCAGCCCTTCAAGACATGACTGATGACAGCCCCGCCGTCTCAAACCTGGCCATTGAAACGCTCCACATCATCAGAGCTGTACGGAGAACTTCATTCTTCCCATTCTGGTAGTCTCCGTTGCTGCCTCTTCCAGCCTGTAGAGGCGTGACAGAAGACATCAGACTCACCATGGCAGGCCTGGCAATTCAACACTGCTACGTGCCAAGAGCTGTACAGATGGCTCCCTACTGCAGATTCCAGCAGCTCCAAGACTGGCTGTGCAGGGAGTGGAAGACCCAACCTTTTCCGCAGGGCAGTGTCTGCCTGTGCTGCTGCAGCTCTGTGGAGAACTGATGCAGGAAGCTCCATCTCCTGGGGCCACCTGAGCCTGTGGGGAAGATGCCTCTTCCCTGCAAGCACCTCCTTTGAGCCCAGCATGGGAACATGACCAACATGTTATCACGCACAGAGGCCCAGGAGCTTTTTTTTGGTGCCCAGTGTGCACAGGGCCTTGGGGAAGAGGGGAAAAGGGCTCCCCGCGCTCAGCAACACTTGCCCCGCTGTGAGGGTGCCAGCAAAAGACCCGCAGGGGAGGGGGCACTGGGAGGCCAGGAAGGGGTGAGGTGCTGTGGAGGCCCTGATGGGACAAGGGAACAGGAAGCCTTGAGGGGAAACTGTGAGGGGGTGGGTGGCAGAAGGCTGCGAGGGGACAGACTGGGCGCAGGCCCCAAGGGGCAGGGTGGAGGGAAAGGCCCCCAGGACTGGGGGGGCAGAGGCCATAAGCAGCCCCCAGGCAGCCACCTCCTTCCCTGCCAGCTGGCTGCTCTGGTGCTTTCCCGAGGCATCTCCCAGCCCTGTGGCAGAAGCCCTGGAGGCCGGGCCTCAGCAGCAGGGTGGGCACACCCCCAAGGGGGCCAGGCTGGCCTGGATGGGGACAAGGAGGGCAAGGGGTCCCTGCCAGGGCACGTCTGCCGGGTGCTGCCGGCGAGGGGCAGTGGCACAGGCAGGGCTGGCGGCCAGCCCGGGCCCCCGTGGCTGCCCAGGCCATAGGGCTGTGGCCGACACGCCCCTGAGCCAGAGCTCTGGGCCCACAGAGCTGCTGCTACCACGGGCAGGGTGCTGGGCTCCCCGGGCAGGGCTGCGCACTCGCTGCTGCCCAAGCGGCTCCGCGCCCCACAGACAACAGCACCAGAGGCTGCCCAGGAGCAGCAGCACCCACAACGCCTGGGCCTCCTCACCCAGGCACCCACACCCGCCAGGACACCAAAAGTGGGCAGACTGTGGGCACAGTTGCACCCACTTTGGCAAAAGGCTTCAGGGCAAGTGGCCACCACAGCTTTCCAGTGACTCCTCAGCTTCACAACAACCCTTGGCAGCTTCAGCTGCAGCCTGACATCCTGACTGACTTCAGTGGCCCTGCTTGAGGCTGGACACACCTTCCACACTCAGGTGTCCCCAGCCAGCACCACTGGTGCCATCCTTAGAGACTCTGCTGGGACACCAGCCTTGGGCTGCAGCTGTTCAACCTCTCCTCCACGCAGGCACCTTCAAAACACGGCCATGGGCTTCTAAGCTCTACATCCAGCACTTGAGGGCAACAAAGGAAGAAGCGGCAGAAGCTGAAGCAAAGCAGGGCCTCATGTGGTGGAGCTTCAGGGATGGAGGGGAAGTAAGCACCGTGGTGTCTGCTGAAGAGATGGCCCAGTTCACCAGCTCACACTTTGCTGCTGGACGTTCCTCCTTTGGTCCTGCTGGAGCCCATTCCCTACCAGTGCACGGCCCTGCCTTGTTCCCGGATCCAATCTCCGGGAGCCCTGGCAACAAGTGGGCCCTGTGTCCACCTAGAGCAGAAACTGCCAGAACGTCTCTGTTTCCAGCACTTCTCTTGGCTGCTCCTTCAGGCGGGTGGCACCTTCATGGCAGACACAGAACAGCTTCTCATCCCAGATTTCTCCCTGTCCCCTGCACTTCCCCAATGGACTGGACATCAGCTGCTGGCCACAGCTGAGCACACAGACACTGGAGTGTTGAACATGCGAGACTGGGCTGATTTTTTTTCCAGAAGGCAAGAAAACAAGCAAAAAGAACACAAGGAAGCTTGAGTCTCTCTGTCCAATCTAATTGTCCTCTGAAACTCAGCAGCTGATGGTGGTTTTGTGCTGCTGCTAATCACTTCCACCCAAAAATCAGGCCAGGAAGGAGCAACAGCTTCTGACAGATGACAAGTCTTGGCACTAATTGCTCCAGCTGCCGCTCCCAACAGCCACCTGCAAGAGGGCAGACCTCAGTGCCCCTTGGCTTTGGCTGCCCTCTGGTAGAGAAGTCCCCCGGGGGCACAGCTCTTTGGGGCAGGAGACAGGCAGCAGCCCTGAATCCAAAAAATCAGTCTGAAAAACTGCTCAGAGACTTTTTTATCTTTAAGCAGCAAGGTATTTGTTTATTCAATGTTGGGAGCAAGCCAGCTCGCGCTGGACAAACTTGCTCGCCGGCTCCTCAGAAAATCAACACTTTTATACAATTTTCAGATATGATTAAATGCATATTCAAGTGATTACAACATCTATCAATGCATATTAATAATAGGTGGAGTATAGGTGGAGCTCAGGCGGGGCTTGGGGCGGTGCTTCTCTTGGCTCCCCATTTCGGAGGGTAGTTCCCATCTTCCTCCATAGGGGAAGGGGCTTCAACTCATCTTCCTCAGCTTGACCCTTCTTCCTTTCCATTGTTCTTGACCCGCTCACTGAAGCTTGGAAAAAGCCCTGGCTCCAGGCCTATTTCTCCTATTCAAATGTCTACCTGATCCTGTTATATTTCTAATTTATTGCTTCTAGGCCTATTACATGTTCTTGTACTATTCTCTGAAGCTTTGGTCCAATAAGTAGAACAGAATGAGCACAGATCATTTTGGATGTTGGTAACTTGTTAGCAGGCCCAAATTTCTTAGTTAACTCTTTTGGGCCTGGCCTCCTGTTTCAGCCTTGCCAGGACTTGGGGTGGTGGCAGGTCTCCTTGGGCCAGGACTTGCCAGAGGCTTTCCCTCAAGAATCCCAAGAGGAGGCAGGGAATGCTGAGCAGAGCAAGCCCTGCCCGGATATCCCATCAGGATGACACTGTTCTAGGGGGAATTCACTGTATCTGCTAACTCTTCCTGACTGGCTTAATGACTCAGCCATGGTGTGTCCCTGTCACTCAGATCCCTTCTTGGCCACACCTGATGTTGTGATTCGTGTGACTGACCATACCTTTACCATCCCTGTAAGTAATCCTTCTTATTTTAGTTGTCATGGCTGAGCTTCGTGAACGAAGATTTGGGGAGGGCTCTACCCAAGTTTGTTGCAAGCGCGTTGGTGGCTAAAAAGGCCAATACAAGATAGGCATGTCCGGTTGCAAAAGGCACAGCAGAAAGACTCCTTAGGTGGTATATTCTGCAAGGCAAGATTCTTTCTGCGTTGTCTTTTCTCCTCAAGGGTGATCCGGCATGCTTTCTCGAAAGCATCAGCAGCGTTATAGATGGTGTGTCTCCAGGCCTCACGATTGGAGGCCAGAGTAGACCAGTTATATTTTGATCAATATGGCCAAGGCTGAGATGTTGTTTCAGGGAGTCCTTGTATCTTCTCTTTGGGGCTCCTCTCTTGCGGCAGCCGGTGGCAAGTTCACCATAGAGTACGAACTTAGGGAGGCGGTGGTTGGTCCTTCATCCTGGAGACGTGCCCTGCCCATTGCAGCTGTGTTCTCAGCAACATGGCCTCAGTGCTTGTGACTGCTGCTTGTTCTAGAACAGATGGATTGGTCACATCATCTGACCAGTGGATGTTTAGGATTGTGCAAAGGCAGCGCTGTTGGAAGCGTTCTAGGAGTCACAGGTGGTGGCGGTAGATGACCCATGATTCAGATCCGTATAAGAGAGTGGACAACACTATGGCTCTGTAAACACTGATCTTGGTGCTTTTCTTCAAGTGTTTATTTCGCCAAACTCTTTTATGAAGCTTTCCAAAAGCTCTCTATGCCTTTGCTAACCTGTTGTCTATCTCTGTCAATCTTACCATCCGAGGAGATGAGGCTGCCTAGGTAATTAAACTGCTGAACTGATTTGAGTTCTGATTGGCCAATGGTGATATGGGGATGATGGAAGACTTACTGAGGTGCCAGTTGATAGAGAACTTCTGTCTTCTTTAAGCTGACTTCCAGCCCAAAGAGATCAGCAGTATCTGCAATGCAGGATGTTAAACGCTGCAGAGCTGCTTCTGTGTGGGCAACAAGGGCGGCGTCATCAGCATAAAGCAGCTCCTGGACAAGATGGTTTAAGGTCTTGGTGTGGGCCTTCAGTCACCTTAGGTTGAAAAGGCTTCCATCAGTACGGTATCGAATGTAGATACCATCCTGATCATCGAGGTCTGCCGTGGCCCTTTAGATCATCCTGCTGAAAAAGACTGTGAATAGGGTTGGAGCGAAAACGCAGCCTTGTTTCACACCATTGGTTATTAGAAAGGGCTCAGAAAGTTCATCGCCATATCTGACTTGTCCGTGCTGATCCTCGTGGAGTGAGATGATCATTTTAAGGAACTTCGAGGGACAACCTAAACATTCCAAAATCTGCCACAGACCTTTTCTGCTCACAGTGTCAAAAGCCTTGGTGAGGTCGACAAAGGTTACATAGAGACTTTTGTTCTGTTCCCTACACTTCTCTTGCAGTTGTCTGAGAAAAAACACCATGTCTGTGGTGCTCCTGTTGGCTCTGAAACCACACTGACTTTCAGGTAGCATTCCTTCTGCTATAGCAGGTATTAGTCTGTTCAAGAGTATTCTTGCCAGGATTTTGCCAGCAATGGAGAGCAGAGTAATACCAGGGTAATATGAGCAGTCTGATTTAGTACTTTTCTTCTTATACAAAGTGATGATGACTGCATCTCGAAGGCCTGATGGTAGTTCGCCTGGTTCCCAACAGCGCACCACAAACTCATGAAATTTAGCATGGAGTGCAAGGCCCCCACGTTTCCAGACTTTGGGTGGAATTCCATCAACCCCAGCTGCCTTGCTGATTTTCACCTGCTGTATGGCCTTAAGGGTTTCTCCTAAAGTGGGGGCAGTATCCAATTCATATTTCACTGGTTGTTGTGTGATGGACTGAATTGCTGAGTCTTGGACTACACAGTTGGTGCTGAAAAGAGTCTGAAAGTGTTCAGACCATCGATTCAGAATGGAGGTTTTATCTGTTAGAAGCGTTTGTCCATCAGCACTGAGTAGAGGGCTTTGGGCTTGGTATGTAGGCCCGTATGCTGAATAAAGGACTATCTTCTTGTGTATACATATTGATGCCTTAAGCCCCTAATGGTTTTCATTTTTCTAATATTTGTAAGACTTATGAGTTTTATAAGTAGGTTTAAAAGCAGAAACCCCTTCCTTCTTTGTCCCTTGTCCCTTTCCCTTTCTCCAGTACCCTTGTTTATACATTCCCTAACCCTCTTACCCCATTCTGTGCTCCCCATATCAATCCTGCCTCTGAATACAGCAGAATTGTTTAGTCTTTTGTCAAGGCAAGGCCTAGACAGTTGACAGAACAGCATATCAGGGCCTAAACCACAGAGTACGGTCAAAAACTAGGTAACAATGTGCCCTTTGTACTCTGATGAAGCTGAAGATGATGAAGTAGGTGGTCCCAAAAGACCCCAGACCCAATTCTCAGGGGGAGGGCCAGGGGCGGTCCAGAGGAAGGGCCAAAGGGTGGACACATCTGGGATTGGATGGATAATGTTATAAAAGGTAACCTTTCGGACACGGCCGGCGCGCGCGTCTATATCACCTATTGCCTTGGCAAATAAACCCTTTCATATCTCACCCCTAATTAACTGCTCCGGAGATTTTTTTCAGAACCAAAATACACCGGCAACAGTGGTGGAACCCGCACGGGGAGAACTGGACCGGGGACTTCTTCAGACTGGAATTTTCATCAGCAGGAATATTCCTCAGCAAGCCGGCTTTTATCTGAGAGAAATTCCCGCCGGTCTGAGAAGCCCAGCTCCACGGAACCCACGAAAACAAGCACGGAGCATAGAGGTGAGATAAGGAAACGGTACCTATCTGGTTAATTAGCAGCTGCGGGAAAGTTTTGTGTCCCGGGATAGGGGGCACGGATTCCTGAAAATTTTGACTTGGGCCCTCGAAACAGTCTAGAGAGTCAATTTTCAGGGGGAGGCGAACGGGTTGGTTCGCCAATTACCCAGGTCAGGGCGGGAGTTCAGCCTAGGGGCTGTTCTGGTTTTGGAGGGGACGCCCTCCGGTGCTCTGACGCTGTGGGAGAGCCGGTGGGGCTCTGGAGTCGGTGTGACTCGGTAAATAGCTGAGAGGTTACGTTAACAGCCTCGTGACCTAAAGGTTGTCATCTCGAGACCCAGTGTGTTTGACTGGTTTGCTTCTGTTTTGCAAGCATGGGTTGTGTGGATTCAAAATTTAAGATCCCTAAAGAAACCCCCCTTAGTTTGGTTCTAAAACACTGGAAAACTTTAGCTGGTTCTGAGGCACCTTTAAAGAAGGAAGAGCTGTGTAGGTTGTCTCTAAATATTTGGCCGTTGTTTGGACAACTGAGAGGGATAGCATGGCCGAAATTTGGTCCGTTTGAACTCAATACAGTGCTTCGATTGATCTCGCTTCTTCATGTAGAACAGAGGTGGCGAGAAATTCGATACGCAGAGTTGTTTTTGTTCCTATTAACACGTCCTGGATTGGGGGTGGAAGATAAGAGAAACGAAAGCTCAGAAAGGGCAGAAAAATCGGAAATAGAGTTAGAAAAAGAGGGAAAAGATCAAGTTAAAACTACCCCTGTCTCACGAGTTTTATTTAAAAACACGGGGAATGGTGATTTAAATGTGTTAATGTCACCTAATGAGAGAACAAACAGCCCGGGAGAGGCTAGAGATGCAGGAGAAGCTGCCCGGGGACCAGCCCCTGCTGAGCAGGCAGGAGCCATCGGCGGACCCCCTGGTGTGGATTTGGCTGCACCGGGAGGGATTAGGCAAATTAAAGCCTCTGGAGAAGTTAGCTCAGGTCCAACGGAAGTGAGTCCTGTCGGTTTAGTTGGAGTACGCACAGAGGTGCAGGTGAAATCAACTTTTGTTGAAGCCGCTTTCAGCGCGGCAGAGCAGAGCGAAAGTTATGCAGACGCTGCGGGGCTGGCTAGCCCAGAAATAACATCTAGTTTGATTGCAACAAGAGAAACAGCAGGAGAAACTCCTGGCCCCACAGGGGCAATGGCTGCGGAGTCTGCCCTGTCTGTTCCACCGAGCAGGGAAGCAGTCTGTAGCTCTGCAGCAGCTGGCAGCTTTGCCAGGGTAGATAAAGTTGTCATAACAGCGGCAGAAGTGAGCTCGAAAGTAGAGAAACTAGTAATAACTGAAGGTGATAGTTGTACCGGTAGCAGTGAAGAGAAGGCGTCGGCCCCAAATGTAGAAGTGTTTCTGAGAACGAGTAGCCCAGCACCAAGGATGGGTGCTCAGGCAGCTGGTTTTATCGGTGGTGATAGCGATATAAGAACTGTTAGAACGGAATTGCATGCCCCAAGTGCAAGGGATATGAACTGGTCCAAAATGTATGAAACCAGGCAAAAGGCAAATGAGTCGCCCACAGAGTTTTTGAACAGATTGAAAGATGTTGTTAGAAAATATATTGATATTGATTTAGAATCAGACGTGGGAAAGAAACAGCTGGCACGCTTGTTTGTGGGACGGTCCACAAACGATATAAAAAAGAAATTATTAGAGATAGCTTGGGCAGTATACCAGAACAGAGAGCAGAAAGCTAGTACGGTGGGCGGTGAGGCGATTATAAGAACAGCCATTGCCGCGGCAACAGAACTCCCGGCTCAGAGAGCAGGGGAGGCTTCTAGAATGGCCGTTACCATGGCGACAGAACTGGCTGGTGCCGTGAAGAAAAAAGTGTTGCCTGTGTGTGATACAGTGAGGATGCGTGTGATGGAGAAAGCGAGATTAGAGCAGGGAGCGATCCCGAAGCTTAAAACTGTGGCGAGCACAATGAAGCGAAGACAGGAAAAGCTAGTCCCAGTTGTTGCTCCGACCAATGAAGAGGTTTTGGCTCCTATTGGTATGGTCCAGGCAGAGACAGCAAATGCGAGTACCAGGAAGGCTATGAGACCGTTGAGCGTAGCAGCGCGCGAGAGAGATGGGGCCACTGACTTTGCAGGGGTGGCGGGACCCAGCTCTGCCCTTGCTGCTTCGGGAACCGCCCCAGGTGTGGCAGGCGTGACCAGAGGTCGGGAAGTAGCAATGACACCGGGAGCTGCGAGAAAGGCTAGAACAAACAGAATAGATGAGAGTATAGAGCCTCCCCTATCCGTACGAGCTGGCATGGGGGGAATAGTTCCTTCCCCTGTAACATCTAATCCCACGCAGGCAGCTGCAGTGGATGCGAGTGTCGTGGAGATTTTAAAGCCACCCGACGACTTTACAGTTGTCATAACAATAAAGATGCCTGCTCCCATAACAAGCGGAGCAAGGCCGAGAGCCAGAGCAGCCAGTGCCCAACCTACCCCAATGTGTAGGAAAGGAAGGAGAAAATCACATGACCGTCGCAGGCACTGGCACCGCTCTGCGAGTGCCGGGGCAGCGTTAACCACCAACACACAAAGAGTGAGTCCAACTGTGGGACAGTTAAAATCTAGATTTGCTACAGGAGCTGCTGCCGCCTCCGCAGACAGAGCGGGGGCCGTAGCAGGGGCAAAGGCAAATTATTTCCTGGCTGTGGCCAACACGAGTGGAGCAATTCATAACACCTTAGCGGCTGTGAGCAAGAGAGCGGTGTCAGTAGCTAGAGTCCCAGTCCAGTCTAACACAGGACCCTCCGCTCCCCCCATCAGACCGAAAGGGGGGAAGGGAAGACAAAAGCAGTATAAATTCCCGGCGAACACAAAAACTAAAATCCGCTGGTGCAATATATGTCATAAGGTAATAAGGTGATGCTTTGAAAACTGTGAGAACTATCTAAGGGAAAAGAAACTATTTACTAACCCTTACATCTTCTATCTTTTAAAACTGCCGCAGGCTCATAACCTGTGAAAGAATATTTCCTACCCTAACTCACAAAAGGGGAATACTGATCTATTTTAAATGTAAACTAACAATGTGTCAGAAGTTAAATGTTCACAGACAGTTTGTTCCAGCAAACAACCCTGGAAGCTGTACCACTAAAATTCAAACTGAGATGCCATGAGAACAACTTTTATGCAAGAGTAGACACATGTCTCAACTGCAAACGCAATACACCAGACCAAGAGTGAGTAGGTAAAAGCCTTCTGACACAATTGAAATCAGTTTGCACTAAAAGGTGGTACAGAAACGTATACATATACTGTAATTATTGTGTTTCTTTGTCACTTACTATTTTATATTGTTTTAAGCTTCGCTTTTTGTTAGCTTAATTGCTAAGAATTGAAGGCTTATATTGCTTTTGCTTTTGTTACATGAATTGCTTCGAAGCCTACAATGTTTGTACTTGCACTTATCTTGTTCCAACAAAAATTTGTAAACATCTATGTCTCTCTGCAGCTTGTGGAAGAATTTCTCCTAAAAGCAGTTTGATGAAGGGTCCGTAAAATTTGCATGTGATTGTGGAATCTGTTTATCTTTTTAAGATGCTTTTTATCTAGTGTCATCTAGGAATGTGTGTGAACCTGAATTTGCAAAGAAAGTCCTACACTGAAACAGAGGACGGATAAGAAAGTGGCATCAATGCTGTAGTGAAAAGCAGCGGAGCCAAGAAAGCACAAAGTGACCCTTTACCTGGATGCCATCACAGCTTCTGTAAAGCAGCGGTACTACTCTAGCAGGTTCAACGCTGCATCATGAGAATCCTGCTTCTGATTGCTAACCAGGAATTACAGCACTGGTTTTGTGAACCCTCCAATAAGACCCAAAATCTGGCTTGCACCATTGCTTACAATCCTTGAGACAATCCGGTAACATCGTTGTTGGAATAATAGGTTTAAGTTACTTAAATAGTGTACTAAAAATGCTTTCTTAACTTTATTGCTTGGTTGATATTCCCATATCTATAAATGTACCTATTTTAACAGGTGAGGCAGCTTTTATCCATGGAGGCAAGGAGTCCCTGTAAGACTACTCCATGAGGTAAAGATGATTGACTGCAGTCTGGGACAGGTTGGAACAGGACAACCTGCCCCCGGTAAGGCCTAGAATTTGTCCAGAGAGTATAAGCTCTCTGCGGTGGGCTACTGGCACTGCCAGGGTGCTGTCTGCATCCAGACGCAGTCTGCTTCAGGTAAGCTCTTGACTGGCCTATTATATCTGTGACTGGCAGTTAATCGCTTTATTTGATAAAAGCACAAGCTCCTCTCTCAGAAGATTGAAATGCAGGAATTCCAAGATCCAAAATTCCTGTGAAATTGTCATCAGAGAGTCACACTTCATGGACTCCCTAGTTGCATAAAGAGGTTTATCTGTAGAATTGTTTAATGTTTTAAGATCTGCTTTGCAGGAACTGCAAAAATACATCATGTCACCTAAGCCTGTGAAGCTAGACACTCCTGCTCATCTGTTCCAGCCCAAGGACTAAGTTTATGTTACACTAAAGACTGAAACTCCTGCAAGCCAAATGGAAAGAACTGTTTTTAAGTCCAGCAGACCATCTCCAACGTGGACAGTTATCATCAAGGACCCTGAATTTCATCCAAGAAGAAGAGAAACCTCTGTTCCTGAGACGAGTAGAACAGCAAGGACTGTTACAAGAACTGTTAAAATAGTGTTTAAGTTTGCTTTTCTTGTTTGTATTGCTTAGTATGGCCAGGAACTATGAATTAAGTTTAAAGCCTAAATTTACATTTGGCTTTAGCAAAATGCACCAAACATTCTTTATAAGTGAGTGCTGAATTTGCACTACGGATTTGGCTGAAATTTAGCAACAAGTTTAAATTGCATATTGGTAATTCTTAAGATGTTTCATTAAGTCTATTTTCACAAACTTACTTCATGGTTACCAGGCTAAATCTGAATACTAGTGTAAAAACTGGATAGCTTATTATATAGTTGCTGTAGGTGTAAGTAGTAGAGATTGGACAAAGACCTTTGGGTTTTGTCCAGTCTCTAAGGGGGGAACTGATGCCTTAAGCCCCTAATGGTTTTCATTTTTCTAATATTTGTAAGACTTATGAGTTTTATAAGTAGGTTTAAAAGCAGAAACCCCTTCCTTCTTTGTCCCTTGTCCCTTTCCCTTTCTCCAGTACCCTTGTTTATACATTCCCTAACCCTCTTACCCCATTCTGTGCTCCCCATATCAATCCTGCCTCTGAATACAGCAGAATTGTTTAGTCTTTTGTCAAGGCAAGGCCTAGACAGTTGACAGAACAGCATATCAGGGCCTAAACCACAGAGTACGGTCAAAAACTAGGTAACAATGTGCCCTTTGTACTCTGATGAAGCTGAAGATGATGAAGTAGGTGGTCCCAAAAGACCCCAGACCCAATTCTCAGGGGGAGGGCCAGGGGCGGTCCAGAGGAAGGGCCAAAGGGTGGACACATCTGGGATTGGATGGATAATGTTATAAAAGGTAACCTTTCGGACACGGCCGGCGCGCGCGTCTATATCACCTATTGCCTTGGCAAATAAATCCTTTCTTATCTCACCCCTAATTAACTGCTCCGGAGATTTTTTTCCGAACCAAAATACACCGGCAACAATATATATACACACACACTGAACAGAGTGAAAAAGTTGAAGTCTACTCAACTGTTGGTCATAAAGTGGAATTAAGTTTAGGAGAAAACATAACCTAATTAGGAGGTTATGAAAGGCACATTAGTATGTGCTGGAAAAGTAATTTTTATATATGAAAACTATTTTATGCTTTATATTATCTGTATAATACACAGTCTTACACAAACAAACCAAGGATGTGCATGAAGTTCACACTAAAGCTCTGTACTATATTTATTGCTCTCTGTGATCAGTGCTGCATTCAGGTTACATTTGACCTGCAGATGTAATGGAACCTCAGCAGAGTACAAGAGGGCAATCAAGAAAATAATGATCTTGGGGTGGCAAAGAGGTTTCTCTACATTGCTTTTCTGTGATGAAGAAATCACTGTCCCAGACAAATCTTTGCAGGTGACAGGCTTGAAAAGGAAACACCTTCACAGCCAGAGCCAGGAGATCAGAAACCTTGCAAAATTCAACTGCAGCCAATGTGGAGGAATCTGACTTAGTCTTGGTTTTAAATATGACTAATACTCCTCTTCCTTTAGCAGATGCACTAATTCATTTCTATAACCTGCAGCCTCCCCCAAAGTGCAGAAACTCCAAAAGTGAAATTTGTTGAAGCTGAACATCAGATCAAAAGCTTCAGGCCTCTTCCAGCACGATTTCATCAGCTCTGCCTCCTCAAGAAGTCAGGAAAAAAAATACAGCTACATGAAAAGTAAATGAGCAGCTTTTTCTGACTCTGAAACCAGAAAATAATGACATGAAACCCAGATCAAATGCAGCACTATCACTTGTCTTTCCAAATGCCAGCATTAATTCTCTCTCTTGCAGCTCCCAGAGACTTGTCATCCTGATTATCCTCCCCATGCCGTTGGGGGCATTTTTGGAGCCAATTTACACCTCTAATATTTTTTTCTCTCCTGGAGAGAGAACTGATTTTGCTTGCACATTGTAATCCTTTCAGAAGAACTTTTCCCTTTCCCCCCTAGTTTTCCTCACTTGTTGTTATTACTTTTTCCCCTTAAGTTTAAAAATTAAAGCCTTTGCTCTGAAAGAGGGTGAAGGAAGAATGACGAAGCTTCAAACCAAGGAGAAAAACCTTAAAATCCGAATTTCCATGAGCAGCACAAGTCTCCTCCTGCATTAATGCTGCCTCACAAAACGGCAATGGCCTCTGCAGGCAGCTGCCTAAAAACACCCACGGCTCCTCAGGAAAACAGAAATGCAATTGTTATATTTCCCCCCCCCCCCAAAGATTTAATTTTTCTCTCTTTTCATTCAGCCCCTCGGTGACTCCCGAGAGCCCTCTGCAAAGCCATACACTGACTTTTGGAGGAGCTTTTGGACACCCGCTGGGATTCTCCCCCGCGCTGCCGTGGGGCCCGTGGGTGTGTGAGGGGCTGAGGGGTCGAGCGCCTGGACACTGATAAATAAATATCGGCACGCAGGGATACGGGCCCGCCCCCGCCGCGCTGCGCAAACGGCGCAGCAATACGCAAACGGCGTAAGATGGCACCGCTGGCGGCAATGGAGCGGCGCTACGCAAATTGCGTAAGGGGCTGGCAATGCTCGCCGCGCTACGCAAACGGCGTAAGGGGGGTACTGGTAATGGTAATGGAGGGAGTTACGTAAGTTGCGTACGGTTACGCAAATGGCGCAAGGGCCCTGCCTTTAGCGCTACGCAAATGGCGGAAGGACCCCGGTGGCTTCCTAAGGGCTCGCAGACCTTTCCCGGTTCATCCCAGTCCTCTCCAAAGGGCTCCCAGTCCCTTCCTAAGGGCTCCCAGTCCATCCCAGTCCGCCCCAGTCCGCTCCTAACGCCGCTGCCCACAGCCCTACACAAACGGCGTAAGGGGCTCTGCCGTTGCCCACAGACCTACGCAAACGGCGTAAGGGGCTCTGCCGTTGCCCACAGACCTACGCAAACGGCGTAAGGGGGCGCCGGTAACGGCAAGGGAGGGGAGCTACGTAAACTGCGTAAGGCTACGCAAGTGGCGTAAGCGCCCTGCCCTCAGCGCTACGCAAATGGCGGAAGGGCCCCGGTTCCTTCCTCGGGGCTCCCAGTTTATCCCAGTACCTCCCAATCCTTTCCTAAGGGCTCCCAGTTCATCCCAGTTCATCCCAGCTATCGCCGCGTTCTCGCGCTTCCAGAATTTTCTCCCTCCGCTTCCCAAATATAAAAGGGACTTTCTGTGCTGACCACCGAGCCGGGAGCGCTGACGGGCTCGGCGCAGGGGCCGTGTGGTACTTGGTTTCTCTACAATTCATCTTTTATACTGAAGGGGGAAAAGAAGGAAGGGAGCTGCTCCTGCCAGCATGCCAATAATCTTTTGCAAAGGACTCGAGCTCTCAGACCCAATTAGTCCTCCAGTGAACCATTTAGCTGCTGAAATAAATCCAGTCCCAGGCACAGAATCAGCAGGATTTGAGACAGAAAAGCCTGTGTGGGTACTCAGGGCATTGAGCTCATGCAGATTCGTGCACAGATGCAACTTGGTACATTTTAATACTGAGTGCTTTTGATACACAAACTGGCCACTGAAACTCCCTCGGGTCACAACGTGCAAAGGTGGGACAGCTTTATCCAGAACACATAGACCACACAATTTCTCAAAGCTAGATCAGAATCTGTGCCAGCCTGTGGTGGAACCATGAAAGCCACCCACAGGAGTTGCATTTCCCATTCGGATATCAGGTGGGGACAAGTCCCTGCCACAGGAATGGTAAATCCATGGTGGGGTGGGAAGGGCCAAGATGCTGCCCTGGCAGAGAAGGGTGGATGTGCCACTGCCACATCTCCCAGCAACGCTGCTGTGGGTGGAAAAACACCATTAAGGTGGGACAAAGTCTAGGAAAGCAACTGCAGAGTCTGTCTCCTCTAAATGTGATGTCTCCCTCATCCAGACACAAAGCCATGCTTTGGACCTCCCTGCACCAGTCTTGGATTTCCAGCTCCTTAACCGCATCAGAACAAGACCAAAAAAATTACTTCTTTTTATATTCTTGTAGTGAGTTGGCCCTGGCCAGATATCAGGTACCCACTAAAGCCGTTCTCTCACTCTCCCTCTGCAACTGGGCAGAGGAGAGATACAAAAAAACCAGCTAAGAATTCCTGAGCAGAGATAAGAGCTGGGAGAGGTCAGTGACTGATCACCTTCATGGGCAAAACAGACTCCAAGTGGGAATAGTACTTAAATTTATTACTAACAGGATAAGAGCCAAAGAGTGAGAAATAAAAGTCTTAAAAACACCTCCCCCCCACCCCTCTTTTCATGTTCTCCCTCCTCCCCCTCAGCGGTGCAGGGGGACGGGAATGGGGGTCACTGTCAGTTGTTTCTGCCACTGCTCAGGGAGAGGAGTTGGAGTCCTTTCCCTGCTCCCATGGGGTCCCTCCCATGGGAGACAGTCCTTGATGGACCTCTCTGTCGTGGGTCCATCCCTCGGGCAGCAGCTCTTCCCAACCTGCTGTCCCATGGGTCACTCCTCCATGGGGTCAGTCCTTCACGGATGAGCTGTACTGGTGTGGGTCCCCCACAGGGGCCATGAGTCCTGCCCAGGAAAAGCCTGCTCCAGCCTGGGCTTCCCTCTCCACGGGCTGCAGCTCCCTGCCAGGACCCTGCTCCATCCTGGGCCTGCCACGGGGTCACAGCCCCCTTCCTGCATCCACCTGCTGCAGCGTGGGAGCCTCCATGGGCTGCAGGGGGGTCTCTGCACCCCGATGGTTTCCCATGGGCTGCAGGGGGGTCTCTGCACCCCGATGGTCCCCCAGGGGCTGCAGGGGGGTCTCTGCACCCCGATGCTCCCCCAGGGGCTGCAGGGGCACAGTTGCCCCACCCTGCTCTGCCCCACGGGCTGCAGGGCCTCAGCTCCGGCGCCTGGAGCACCTCCTGCCCCTCCTCCTGCCCTGCCCTTGGGGTCTGCATTGCTGTTCCCATGTTCTCACTCCGCTCTTTCCTGGCTGGAATCCCTTCTTTTTCTTAAATATGTTATCCCAGAGGTGTTACTGTCACTCCTGACTGGCTCAGCCTTGGCCAGAGGCAGGAATTCCATCCTGGAGCCGGCTGGCATTGGCTCCACGGGACAGGGGAAGCTTCTGGCAGCTTCTAACAGAAGCCAGCCCTGTAGCCCCCCCGCTACCAAAACCCAGCCACAGAAACCCACCGCACCCAGTTACTTCCACTTGCCCCAGGATGGTTCCAGTTTCCATCAGGATGATCCCAGTCACTCCCAGTCACTTCCAGTTTATGCCAGTTGCCTCCAGCATGCACCCTGTCACTCCCAGTTACTCCCAGTTTATGCCAGTTGCCTCCAGCATGCACCCTGTCACTCCCAGTTACTCCCAGTTGCTTCCAGCAGGATCCCAGTTGCTCCAAGGATGTTCCCTGTTGCCTTCCAGCATGGTCCCACTGGATCCCAAATCCCCCCTGTGTAGTTCCAGTCACTCCCAGTTTGATCCTGCTCCCTTACAGTCACTCCCACTATGATTCCAGTATGGTGCTGGTCACTCCCACTATGATCCCAGTCACTGCCAGTCACACCCAAGAGGATCCCAGTTGCCCCCAAGGTGGTCCCAGTTGCTCCCAGTCACCCTCAGGATGGTTCCTTTCACTCTCAGGGACTCCCAGTCTGAGTCCAGTATGGCCCCAGTCACTCCCAGTCTGAGTCCAGTATGGCCCCAGTCACTCCCAGTCACTCCCTGGAGGATGCCATTTGCCTTTTGCATGGTCCCAGTTGTTCCCAGGATGAGTCCAGTCACTCCCAGTATGATCCCAGTAACTTCCAGACACTTCCAGTATGAAGCTAGTTTGATCCCACTCATCCCCAGCATGGCTGCAGTCCCTCTCACACACTCCCAGTATTATTGCAGTCACTCCCAGTAAGACCCCAGTATGACCCCAGCAGGGGCCCAGCTGCCACCAATATGGTTCCAGTTGCTCCCAGTCACCCCTACTATGGTTCCAGTAACTCCCAGAATGATCCCAGTCACTCCCAGCCACTCCCTGTATATCCCAGTTGCCTCCAGCATGCTCCCAGTCAGTCCCAGTATGATCCCAGTCTCTCCTAGTAGGACCCAAGTTACCCCCTGCATGGTCCCAGTTGCTCCCAGTCACCCCACTGTAGTTCCAGTCCCTCCCAGTCTCTCCCAGTACAGCTCCAGTATGATCCCAGTGACCCCCTATATGGTGGCAGTCACACCCAGGATGAACCCAGACATTCCCTGGCACTCCTAGGATAAACCCATGTGCCCCCAGCAGGATCCCACTTGCTCCCAGTCACCCCACTAGAGTTCCAGTCCTTCCCAGTAGGATTCCTGTCACTCCCAGTCTCTCCCAGTATATCCCAGCTGACCTCAGCATGCTCCCAGTCAGTCCCAGTACACTCCCAGGCAGTCCCAATATGATCCCAGTCACTCCTGGTCTCTCCTAGTATATCCCAGTTGCCTCCAGTGTGGTCCCACTCACTCCTGAATGCTCCCAGTAGCTTCCAGCATGATCCCAGTTGCTCACAGCCACTCCCAGTCACGCCCAGTGGGGTCCTAGTGCCTCCCAGTATGATCCCAGTCACCTCCAGCATGATCCCACTTGCTCCCACTATATCCCAGTTGCGCCAACATGGTCCCATCTGCCCTCAGAATGCTCCCAGTCACTCCCAGTATGACCCCAGCCACCTTCACTGTGGGCCCAGTTGCTCCCATTATGATCCCAGTTGTGCCCAGCATGGTCCCCGTCGCTCCCAGTTCCTCCCAGTGTGATCCCAGTAGCTCCCAGTTGTCCCAAGCATAGAACCAGTTGCTCCCAGTATGATCCTAGACTGATCCCAGTATGATCCCAGTACAATCACAGTTGCCACCAGTATGATCCCAGTGACTTCCAGACACTTCCAGTACAAATCCAGTTTGATCCCAGTCATCCCCAATATGGCTGCAGTCCCTCACACACTCCCAGGATTATTGCAGTCATTCCCAGTATGATCCCAGTATGATCCCCATTGCCCCAGTTCTGGTCCCAAAGCATCCAGTCCAGATCTTGGTGTATCCCGGTGTCCCCCCTGTCCCCCCACCCCGGTGTCACCCCCTTTTCTCTCCCCACAGAGCTCCTGAGCTGGCGGCGGCCGCAGCCCCTCCCCGGGGCCTTGGGCCCAGCCTGGACCCCCCCCCGGCCCCGCGAGGATTTTGGGGGATTCGTGTGTCTCCCCCTCCCCTGCTGCCACTCTGCCTCCGCCCGTCTGCTCCCAGTGTTCCCAGTAAAGCTTCCCAGTTCTCCCCAGTCCCGGTTATTGGGGGGCAGTGGGGGAGAGGCTTGGGGGAATCCCAAGGGGTGGAGCTGAGTTTGG